>NW_028261385.1:77517974-77829640 GCF_051295495.1 Thamnophis sirtalis | reverse complement strand
AATTTATACCGAATTACATCTTATTATCAGACGATTTACGCAACTGCTTTTCTCTTTCCCTTTAAGAATATGCTTTGGCAAAAAGATCCAGTGTCAGCAAAGCTTGAAAATTTGCAGGTATGCAGGGAAAATCCTTGAGAGAGCTTACCACTAGAAGGCCCTCTGGCAGGAGGCTCCATTTCACAAAGGCCCGAGAGAAGTTTAACTCAGATCTTCCATTTTGAGTTTAAGAGTGCTTGGATCACGCCAGGCAGCCTAATGTCTCCCTCAACAACACCATAAATATACTCTCAAGCAGAACTGAATGTGCATAGAAATTATATTATGTATTTCCAACTTGGAATGGAAGGGAAACACAGATTGAATTTCTCAAGTATCACAGGAAATAAATTGCGAGTTAAAACTCCAAACCTGCACAGAGTTAATGTTTGCTTAACCTGACTTTGCGGTGTAAGCATGTTTAAATGAATATTGGATTTAGACCTGTTAGAGGCCATAATCCTGCTACATATGTAAGGAGCACATATTTTTCCATGCCAGTTTCTTACTAAACTATCAGATGTTAAGTGCTTGAAGTGGGGGGGGGGCACACCAAGTTAGCTCTGTTTTTTGTCTCTTAATGAAGTTTGTCATGTCTCTGTAGGGAAGGGTGTGTGTAAAATAGTTTAATTTAACACTAACAAGAGAGGATAATCTAAAAGAACTCTCTCTCTCTCTCTCTCTCTCTCTCTCTCTCTCTCTCTCTCTCTCTCTCTCTCTCTCTCTCTCTGCAAAATAGGATGATAAGTATTTGAGAAAATATATCCCCTGCAAATTGTGTTTATCCAATCAAGCAGATCTGAACTAAGGTATCAGGCAGGTGAATAAATTATTTGTCTTTAAATCAACCAAATGGACAATTTTACCTCCTAGGATTTCAATTATAAACATCTTATCACTGAAGCTTGACTCTATGGAAATGGAGACACCAGGGGGGTATATTGATAATTAAGGTTCTTGCCTAATGCTTTATTCCTAACAAAATAATTTCAGTACACTTACTAATTTGACAGAATGTTTTAAATGATTTATAATTAAGTGTTAACATCCCTGAAATAGAACATTATCATAGGTTAATGGTCTCCTGCTGGAGCAAATGTTTATTTTCCAAGTAGGAGTGCTAATCCTCTAACAGTGTTCAGCTACAATGATATTATTTTCATAATAACAAATGTCTAGTTCATTATCTTATACAGGTGAGTGGAGCAGATTGACACGGCTGCTTCACCATATGATGTATTGACCCAATTTGTTCCAGGGATCCCTATAGCAATTGGGACTGGAGGAGGGAAGGCTGATTTTAAAGTACAGCTCCCAATTTTTGAGCATCAAAGAGATAAGTGCCAGACTTTCCTTTTTTAAAAAAAAATCCTAACCCACTTTCAATTTTCCCCCTCCTCCGCATCACATTTCAACTTTCTCCATTGTGCCCTTCAAGGTTTTTTCAGCTCCCAGAAACTTTGGGGATTATGGAAGGAATTCATTTTCTTCTCTAGAGATTGCATTTCTCTTTGGTCTGAGATGGGTGGATTGAGGAAGGAAGGAAGGAAGGAAGGAAGGAAGGAAGGAAGGAAGGAAGGAAGGAAATAAATCACAGGATCATAGAGGAGCATGTACCACCACTCCTAAATTTCTTGCAGATTAAAGCAAAAGCTGAACTTCACTCCCAGATGCACAGAAGTCAGATCACTGGTCTTCAGAGAGAAAGAAAAAGAGGTCTCAGTTTTAGGGTGGGCAAAACAGCCAGGTTTGGGGCAAACAGAGAAATAAATAAATAGAGAAAGAAAGAAAGAAAGAAAGAAAGAAAGAAAGAAAGAAAGAAAGAAAGAAAGAAAGAAAGAAAGAAGAGAGAGGGAGGGAAAAAGAACAAAAGAAAGAAAGAAAGAAAGAAAGGAGAGAGGGACAGAGGGATGGAGGGAAGAAGAAAAGGAAGGAAGGGAGGGAGGAAAGGAATCATGAGATTTCAATGTCTTCTCATAGTAGCCTGTAACATCTGAGTATCACATCACTGAAATATCATGAAATTTGGCTATTTTGCAAGATCTGAGCTATTTTTAAATTCTTGTTTTTATTACATTTGTTATTACATTTGTCAGCACTCATGCCATCAAGTTTTGTTGCATGGAAAAAACTATCAAGCATAAGACTGCCTGGCTGTTAAAAACATTATGCTTATATTGAAAACCAAGCAGGTAAAAATGGAAGATTGCCCCAGGAGAAAAAAAAAACTATAGAAAAATAGATAACTTCTGTTTTAGGTAATCCTTGACGTGCCGCCATTCATTTAATAAATGTTCAAAGCTACAACCGCGTTGAAAAAAATGATGTGATTTTTCACACCATTGCAGCATCCCCAAGGTCACATGATCAAAATTTGGATGCTTGGCAACTGGCATGTATTTACGGTCTCAGTGTCCTCTGGTCATGTGATCACCTTTCTGACCTTCTGACAAGAAAGTCAATGGGGAAGCTAGATTCACTTAATAACCATGTTACTAACTTAACGACTTCAAGGATTCGCTTAAACAACTGCAGCAAGAAAGGTCATAAAACAGGATAAAACTCAACAAGCCTCTTGCTTAGCAATGGAAATCGTGGACTCAATTCTGGGACTACCCATGGTCACCATCTTCCATCACATGTCTCTACCTTTTTGGCTAAAACATTTTTGTCAAACCTAACATTTTCCCTTTCTGACTCCATATGACTTGCAGCATAACTACTTCATTCTGTAACATTCTGTAGAGCTCTGGTAGCACAATGGTTAGAATGCAACATTGCAGAGTAACTCTGCCAACTGCCAGGAGTTTGATCCTGACCGGCTCAAGGTTGACTCAGCCTTCCATCCTTCTGAGGTTGTTGAGGAGCCAGATTACCGCTTAGAGAGGGCTGTAAAGTATTGTGAAGCAGTATATAAGGCCAAGAGCTATTGCTATTGCTACCCAAGTCTATAGAAAAGTCTACATCTTCTATTGAAATGTATATTTAAAAAATTGATGATTGAGAATGTCTCAGGGAGGGTGAAATTTTTTTAAGATTGTGGTTGTGGCCACACAGTCAAAGTCCTGCCCAGTTTGGTATGCATACATTTAAAAGGGAGGGGAGCTTTATTTGCACTGTGGTGACACTATCTTGACTTACTTGGACTCCCTTGACGTGGACAGGACTTTCCTTATAAACATTTATCATAAATGCAGGGTATATGTTAAACTAGTTTGTATACTGTTTATTAATAAATATTAATAAACTAGTTCCAGAATACACAAGAAACAAGTGCATGAAAAAAGGTGGAAATTCATAAAGTAATAAATAGGAACCCTTGGCTCAAACATGGTCCTCCCAGATCTTAGTCCAACACCTAACTCACTTCACCACAGTGGTGAAATTATTTTTTTTTTACTACTGGTTCTGTGGGCGTGGCTTGGTGGGAGTGGCAGGGGAAGGATACTGCAAAATCCCCATTCCTTCCCCACTCCTGAGGGAAGGATACTGCAAAATCTCCAAACCCACTCCACTCTGGGCCAGTGAGAGGTGGCATTTGCCGGTTCTCCGAACTACTCAAAATTTCCACTACCAGTTCTCCAGAATCTGTCAGAACCTGCTGAATTTCACCCCTGCTTCACCCCCTTCTTATGAGCTCTTGTCTTTTACTGCAAGAACCATCCATCACCAAGTGTTTAGCATTTTAATATCAAAAGTACATATTCATTTATCAAGTGT
This sequence comes from Thamnophis sirtalis, assembly GCF_051295495.1. Taxonomy (NCBI): domain Eukaryota; kingdom Metazoa; phylum Chordata; class Lepidosauria; order Squamata; family Natricidae; genus Thamnophis; species Thamnophis sirtalis. The sequence goes on along the minus strand of NW_028261385.1, from coordinate 77,825,881 downwards.
TCCTATTTCTATCACTGTTATCGCTTGTTGGCATCCGGTCACTGAATTAGTAGAAAGTTGTCTCAGATCGGAGGAATTCAAAACTCCTAGACCATAATTCTTGCCTCTCCCTGCCCCCTTCCAACTTGGATTTGTTTAATCTGTCACTTCTTAAAGAGGGTCCCATCTCCTACACATATAATCCCTCTGAATCAGTGACCTCTCTAAGGCTACTCCCAAAGGATCTGATCCTTCTGCCTGTGAAAATGTTAGTCGGGCTCAGAGAGGAAGGTCTTGGCAGACAGCCGTCACCTTCCTATAATTCATGGGCCACTATTACTCATTAGTTATGTTACACATATTTAGCACAACAAACCCTTGGAGCATAAGATCAAGAGATGAAGACTGAGCCAAGAATAAAATCGTTTTTGCTAAAGAAGAGGGAATTATGCTCAGTTCAGATGGGTGTCCACTTCTCAATCGTTTCGTATTGGACAAGGTAGTAGTAAAATATGACTTCAAAAGTCCAGAAGTTATATGTTGTCTCAAGATACTTTTTTTTGCAATTAGGACAACATTTGTGTTTGTGTGTCTGTGTGCATGTGCACATGTGTGATCTATCTGTTTTAGAAAAGGAAATATTTGCTACCCATCCAAGGAGATAGTAATATCTCCTGTGGCAGAGATTCTGTGATATCTTTTAATAATATCTTATGTTGTTCATATTATACTAATGAATTCATAAGTACAAAATATGATAGATTTTTCTTCTTCTAGAGTTTGCATTTTTAGTTTGTACTTTTAATTTTTAAAGGTTCTTATTTAAAGATAAAAATCATTTTGCTATGAAAATAAAGATACTTCACAATGGAAAAATAACACCAACAAGACATTGTATCTGAATGCAAAAAGCACCAATTATATACTGAATTAGTTTATAGATATGAATAAACTTTACTATCTCAAAATAAAACTTTTAAAATAACCTTCTCCCAAACAACTGCCATGTGATCTGCACTTTGTTTTCTTGTATAAGCTTTTCTGAAAAAGGTAGCAACTGACACAGGTAGTCGTCCACTTACAATTATTTGAGCCCTGGTGGCGTAGTGGTTAGAATGCAGTACTGCAGGCTTCTTCTGCTGTCTGCCAGCTGCCAGCAGTTTGGCAGATCGAATCTCATCAGGCTCAAGGTTGTCCTTACGAGGTCGGTAAAATGAGGACTCAGATTGTTGGGGTCAAGAGGCTGACTCTGCTTAGAGAGGGCTGTAAAGCACTTTGAAGGGGTATATAAGTCTAAGTGCTATTGCTATTTGATTTATAACCAGTTGAAAAAGTGACTTACGATTGATGCTTTTAGTTGCAATCATTGCAAGATCCCCATTGTCATGTGATCAAAATTCAGGCTCTTAGTGATCCGCATGAACGTATGATAGTTGCACATCTCAGCCGGGTCATGTGATCCCCATTTGTGATGGTCCCAGCTAGCGTCCTCAAGCAAAGTCAATGGGGGCAGCTAAATTTGCTTAATGACCATGCGATTCATTTAACAACTGCAGTGATTCCTTTAACAGCCGTGGCAAAAAAGGTAATAATATCAGGTGTGTCTCACTTAGCAACCACTTTGCTTAGCGATGGAAATTCTGTCCCCAGTTGTGATTGTGAGTCTAGGCCTACTTGTATAATTATAGATAGTCCTCGACTTACAACAGTTTATTTAGTGACCATCCAAAGTTACATCAGCACTGAAAAATGTGATTTATATGACTGTTTTTCACAGTTACAACCTTTGCAGCACCCTCATGATCATGTGATCAAAATTCAAATACTTGGCACCTGGGTCATATTTATGACCATAGCTGTGTCCCAAGGTCATGTGATCACCTTTTGAGACCTTCTCACAAGGAAATTTAATGAGGAAATCAGGTTCATTTAACAACCAGGTTACTAACTTATCAACTGCAGTGATTCACTTAACAACGGTAGAAAGAAAAGTCATAAAACAGGACAAAACTCAATAAATATTTCACTTAACAACAGAAAAGTTGGGCTCAGTTGTGGTCCTAAGTTGAGAACTCTACCTTGAAACGTTAGTCAGCTTAGCAAGAAATACTTTATCTCGTTCAGAGGTTTTCCTCCCGTTTTATTAAACAATCTCTTCATGTGGTGAGGATGTGCAAAAAAAATTGGATCAGCTAATTCTGCACTGTGGAATAGTGGCATTCTTCCAGCATGATGCGATCCGAGAATTAATTAGGAATATTGAAGGGTAAATAGTATTGACCTACACCAGGCATTCTATAATGAGACGCTTTTGCCAGTGTCTCAGTATGTATTCAAAAGTTTCTCTCCCCCTTTTCATACTAGGCATTAAGAGCAGAATTTATCTTCACTTGGATTTATGTAAGTCTTCTCCCATCCTTGCCTCCTTTTGTAGTTATGTTTGTGTCTGGACAGAGGAAGTGGGAGAGGGGAGTTAGACTGTTGGCTATGATGTCTTCTTACTCCTTGATTGTTTTACTCACAGGAACGTCAGCTAAGTTCATGGTCAGTTGCTTCAGGACGGGAGAAGACCCTGCCTCCGTCTTACAACCATCAGATTGTTATGGCTGAACCAGTGAGGAAAGGTCTGGGGCCTCCAGGCTGGAACATCTCCAAATTCATCACAAGATTTTTATTTCAAAAATTGAAACAAACTTTCTTGGCTTCCTGTTCTTACTCCTCTTTCCAAGAAATGATGAGGGCTGTCTGAGGGGAAGATACAGACTGGGAAGAAGAAATGTTTAGAATGTCCAAATATGTATTTTATGATGACCAGTTGCTGAACTTCTAAAAGCACCCCATTCCCCCTTTCCAGTGAGGTGTGGTAAAATTAAATGGGGGTTGGTGTATCTACATTTATTTGGTGTATCTACTGCTAGATCAGCAGGTCAGCGGTTCAAATCTCACCGGCTCAGGGTTGACTCAGCCTTCCATCCTTCCGAGGTGGGTAAAATGAGGACCCAGATTGTTGGGGGCAATATGCTGACTCTCTGTAAACCGCTTAGAGAGGCCTGAAAGGCCTATGAAGCGGTATATAAGTCTACTGCTATTGCTATTGCTATTACATTTAATTTTTCTGTAGCAAAAGAAGCAGAGAAGTTATATTATAATACCTCCAGCAGCTGTACAGTTAAAATGTTAATTTAAAACAAAATAGTGCAAAGGAAATGATAAATTGCTCTGGATCCTGTTCTGGGCCACATAGTGATTTAAGAAACATTCTTCGAAACAAGTAAAATAAGATAGATTTGTTCTGTTCACTTCTGCGGCTGGTTTAGGCTGAAACCCAACCCACTCCCCCGAATAGCAGCACAATTGATTTTGGTTAGACTCCTTGCTGAAATAATTAAAAGTTTTATTAAATAGAGGAAAGAGAGAGAGAGAGAGAGAGAAAGAAAAAAAATCTGGAACCACCATTGGTATAAACCAACTTTCCCCCAGACTGGTGTCCTCCAGATGTGTTGGGAGTTCAAGTCCCCTCATTCCCCAGCTTGAACTGATTGCCTCGATGTAATTTATTTTTAAAAAATGAACAAGAATTTGCATAGCATAGGCTTTAAAAAATGCTGAAGTGCTAAGGGACATGCAGTAAAACATAAACAGAAAATAAATGCTAGCTTTATATTAGACATATTAAAAATTAAATACAGCTTAAGATTGTTCCAAATCAAGGTTTAAATAAAACCACAATAATGTGGTTTTGTGGTAAATCATTCTCCTGACTCTCTGGAGATTTTGGATGTACAGTTCTGCAAACAATTTTTAAAGTAAAAACAAACATCACTTTTCTTTGAAGCAATTTAATTAATTTGGAAGTTAGATTTTTTTTAATGTACCTCTTATAAGTTTGATTAAGAAATTATGAACTAATTATGTATATTTCTTTGTTTTATATCTGAAAGTGACATGTCAATGACAATTGATGAATTGATTTAGTTTCTACTTCTTCTTGTTGTTTTACCATTACTACTACTACTACTACTACTACTACTACTACCACCACCACCACCACCACCACCACCACCACCACTACTACTACTACTCCTCTTGCTCCTCCTTTTCTGATTACCCCACCCAGAATCAGAATATGTTTTCACTTTAGTACTCTTATCAATTGAAGTATCTAACTGTAGTGTTTCACACACACAGTCCTGCCTGCAGCTGAGACAGAGAGGTCTGTATGGAGAAGTTTGGTATGCTGTTTAGGATAAATACTTCAAAATCCACAGGACTCCTGATTGGAATGAAGCCATTATCTTCAGTAGAAGCTGAAGACAAGCTGCAAATGTTTTGTATCTTTTTACACTGATTTTTTTACACCAGTTGCAGCTATTAACTATATACACCGTGGATCAATAAAGTTGATGGATGCAATAAGGTGCAGGGATGCAACTTAGCTCCTTAAATTTAGAGGGTTATAGGAATCCTGATGATTTTTTTTTGGGGGGGGGGCATTTTTCCAGCCTGATTTTTGCATTTAATGAGACGTAAAGGTGATAATGATTTTGCTACCAGGATGGGTAAAATGTTATGGTGTGATTTTATTTTATTTTTTATCTTTTTGGGGAGAAAGAGGAATGGAGGGTTTAACGATAGGAACATGTCAACAGAATCACTAGCTTCTCATCTGCCCTTCCCTTTCCCTAAATTTTGCTACCAATTTCAGTGGAACAATCTCAGAAGGAAGCCAATCACATTCTGCTTGTGGATCGGAAGGTCTCCTGCTGTGGTTCAGTAGAAGGTAATGCATGGATGAAGTATATTTTTGTTTTCAAAGCACAAATCCATCCATCAGACAGCAGTTAAAGATAACCTGCAGCAAAGACAATGTCCTTAATTATACCTCTGTTCGTGCACCTTTGAAAAATATGCACTATAAACAAGCATTTTAAAAAAAACATTTTTCGTCTGCAGCAATTGAAAAGCACATCTCTTTGACTGGTTAGAGTATTACTGGTCTTCAGCTTCACTTATGTGGGTGCTTTGCAACACAGTATTATCCAGTTCAAACAGTCCAAGTGTGAAATATGGGTAAACCGCATACCAAACTGGTACTAGAGATCCAGCAGCACAATAGTTTAATTACATTGTGGTCGTTTTCAAAGCCTTGAGTGCAAAGTGCTGTGGCTGCTTCCTTTTAGCATGTGGTTTTGGAGACAGGCAGAGGGTGGAATGGAATACCGCCCAGCGTGCTCCAACAGACATATAATTAAAGCTGATGAGTCATGATTGGACATGTGTTCCAAGGAAAGAACTCCTTGCCTAAGTCTTGAGTTCCTCCAACACCCTTTTTAAGGGAAGGAATTTGGGCTGGTAAATGATTTCCGACAGTTCTCCATTTATTTTGATTGATTTCCCCCGTTTGCATTTGTTCCCAACAGTACAAAAAAGGTCCATATTGTCTAGAGAATTTTGGAAGGACTGAAAAGGCACAAGTCTAAATTCCTCATGGTCAGCTCTCTGGTTGACCTTGTCCCATTGAGTATTTCTTAAATTAGCCTACCTCATAGGGCTGTGATAGGGTAGAATGGGAGGGATCCATTTTTATTCATGCAGAGTACGGCAATTTATTCATGCAGAGTACGGCAAATATGAACATTACCAAAAAATAACCACAAAAAAGATTCACTCAAACCTTAGGAAGAATTTGGTTAGATGAAGAACTTCCTGCTTACGCAACCAGATATAAAGGAAATCTTGCCTCTCTGCTTCTTCTGTCTCTATGGTAATGTTCGTTGGGTTTCTAAACTTATATAAAAACAATGAAAGGGGAATTTTTGACACTGCTTTAGTAAACTATTAAAAGACATAACTATTGGCAGGGGTCTTTTTTTTGCATTCTGTTTCTGGTTTATTGCTTTCTGTTTTCAATATTTGGTTGAGAGCCACCCAGAGTTGGGTTTTAAGATGGCCAGCCTATAAATGTTGTAAATAAATAAGTAAATGGAGGAGGAATTGAGGACGGTATCATTTTTCAAGCTTTTAGCTTTGTCTCTCCTGTACAGATATTAAGTGAGTGGAGGCCCCTGCCTCTTCCGCAGCCACTGAGCATTTGGCACGCAGCCAGGAGAGCAGGAAGAGCCTCAGGGATATGCAAATGCCTCCCTAGATTGTACTGTCTGCCTCAATCTGAATCAGTCCTAGGGACGAAACAGGACCACCCTCAGACAGGGAAGACCAAAGGCTAAACTGGTTCTAGCCCATAGCCAAGAAACATTATTTCAAGCCTAGAGAAAATGAACTCCCCATCAGAGGTTAGAGGCTACTCAGGAGATCCGTGATCAGTTTTCATTCTTTGCAGCATAGACATTTCAGAGCCTCTTCCCCCCCAAAAAAAAGTTTGTCTTATCGTTTACTTTTTGCTAAATTCCTTCTTCTGTTCCAAGGCTGTTCGGCTACAGCCTCCATCACCCACCACCAGTGTGATTTCACACAGAGGAAAGAAGAAGTATAGATGGAGATTCTCAGTCATCCAGGTCACGGTTGTCTCAAAGGTGCTTTTTCAAGAGGCAACTGGACTTTCTGATTTTTCTTTTCTTGGAAGAAGTTTTGCTTTTCATCCAAGAAGCTTCTTCAGCTCTAACTGGATCCCCACCATCAAGTCAGAGCTGAAGAAACTTCTTGGATAAGAAGCAAAACGTCTTCAAAGAAAAGAAAAACCAGAAAATCCAGTTGCCTCTTGAAAAAGCACCTTTGGGACAAGGGGAAATGTAGCACAACCTGGCTGGAGAAAGCTCTTTTGAAGTTGTGAGTTCTTCCCTCCTTCATTGTGAATAATTACTTGCAGTTTACCAAGAGCTTACAAAGTAAGTCACCACTGGGCTAAAAATGAAGAGAAAGATGCAGGCCAAATTTTCAGATTGTACTTGTGGAAACTATTCATTGTGAATCTGGTTTGAAAATAAAAGGCATAGAGATAGCCTTCTTCCACTTTAATTTGACTTCTAGCAACTGGATGGTCAGCTGGTTTTTCTTGTAAGGATACCAGTGGGTAACCATCATCTTAGTCTGGGATGCAAACAATAGGTTATTTATAGGTTAGTCTGGTTGAATGTGACTGAATTTATCCTCCTATTAACGCATATACCGTGTTTCCCCGAAAATAAGACAGGGCCTTATTTTCTTTTGACCCCAAAATAAGTGCTTGGCCTTATTTTTGGGGAAGTCTTATTATTTTTGAGGTGCAGGAGGTGGCGAGTGTGGTCCCCTCATGGTTGCTGCTGTGTTGCAATATTTTTAGGGAGGGCTTATTTTCAGGAGAGAGCTTATTTTAGGGCATGCGCTCAAAAGCCTGTTTGGGCTTATTATCCGGGGAGGTCTTCTTTTCAGGGAAACATGTTATTATGTTTCATTATTCGGTGAAATAATTTCATATTTCATTAGTCGGTGTTAGTGGGAGGGCAGAGATCGTCCCCAAGGCCCCTGAAATATGGGGTGCCGCAGGGTTCGGTCTTATCCCCCCTACTATTTAACATTTACATGAAACCGCTGGGAGAGATCATCCGTAGGCACGGGATTAGATACCATCAATACGCGGACGATACTCAATTGTATCTGTCCGCCCCGTGCCAAATCAATGAAGCGGTTGACGTAATGGACCGGGGGCTTGAAGCCGTCATGGACTGGATGAGGATTAACAAGCTTGTGCTCAACCCAGAAAAGACCGAGTGGCTGTTGTGTTTTCCTCCCAAAAATTTGGCCATTAATCCAACACTCAGGCTGGGGGGTCAAATTTTACACCCCTCAGAGAGGGTTCGCAACTTGGGAGTCCTCCTGGACCCACAGCTGTCATTCGACCATCATATAGCGGCTGTGACCAGGGGGGCATTCGCCCAGGTACGCCTGGTGTGCCAGTTGCGACCCTACCTGAACCGGGAGGCCCTCACAACAGTCACTCGGGCCCTCGTGATTTCTAGGCTGGAATACTGCAACGTGCTCTACATGGGGCTGCCCTTGAGGAGCATCCGGCGACTTCAGCTAGTGCAGAACGCAGCCGCGCGAGTGATCGCGGGTGCACCCCGATTCACCCGCATTACACCTATCCTCCGCGAGCTGCGCTGGCTACCTGTCGATCTCCGGATGCGCTTCAAGGTGCTATTGATCACCCATAAAGCCCTACATGGCAGTGGATCTGGATACTTGAGAGACCGCCTTCTGCCAATTACCTCCCTACGACCTATAAGATCTCATAGGTTAGGCCTCCTCCGCATTCCATCGGCCAGCCAGTGTCGGCTGGCAACCACAAGGAGGAGGGCCTTCTCAGCAGCGGCCCCGACCCTTTGGAACGAGCTCCCCGTAGAGATTCGTACCCTCTCCACCGTCCAGGCCTTCCGCACAGCCTTGAAGAACTGGCTCACCCGTCAGGCCTGGGGATAAGGACCATTACCCCGCCCGAATGTTGTATGCATGTTGCTTATTATTTTATTATGTGTTGTCGTCTTAGTGCTGTATTCCCCCCTCCCTGGTTTCTGTGAGCCGCCCTGAGTCCCCTCAGGGAAAAGGGCGGCCTACAAATAAAATCAATTCATTCATTCATTATTCACTGGCTGTAATGTACTCCCAACAGTGCAGTTCTAAGATTGAGGCCTTCTGCTCATCAAAGCAGCAGGGAAGCCAGTAGAAATCAAAGGAGAAAGATCCTGTTGCCATATTTCAAAGCTTGGAAGGAGAATGTTAGACTAGATACCGCAAGACAAGCCTTCATAAAGTGACCTGATTATTAGCAGAAATGATTGCTCAATGACAGCCTGCTTCCAAAGAAGGTTAGGGAAACCTAAGGATTTGAGATATTTCTTGTCCCATAGCCTACATCCGCTTGATCTCCATGTTTCAATTCCATAGTTTTGTAGAGATTTGACTTTTGCAAACCACATGTGACCAGGTTGTAAAGAGAACACCATGTTCAAAGAACTATGCAAAAATCACAAAAGTGGGCCTGCCAAGCAATCTCCCCTCTGATTTTAAAAGCTGGGGAACATGTCCTATGCTTCTGATGGTAAAAAAGCAAAAACAAATGGCTTGCCTATCTGGAACAAGATTGGGCTGAACCTTCAGATCTGAGCAGCTAACCAGTATGAACAACTAGCACTTTATTATTTATTGGGTGGAGGGCATTTTAGTTTTTGCTTTTTTTAATGCAGCATTCCAGAAAATATAATCAGTGGCATGCATCCAGTTCCTACTTTGAAAGCATCAAAGTGGATGCAGCTGTTTGTGTGCCTGGTAGTTGCCAGTTTGATAGTGTGTAATCATATTTGCATAAAGATAAAAAGGAAGGTGTTATAGCACAGAGAAGAGCTTATGGTTTCACCATGCATTAAAGGTAATTTTAGACTAATTAGGTATAATTTGTTAAGGAATTCTTCCTGGCAATCACGACTCTGATTTTGTAATTATAGGACAATGCTTACTGTGGCTTTCAAAGGCAGGATAAAGCTCCCCCAAGGGGGTCATGTCCCACACTTGGCAGATCTAATGGTGCCACAAAAGACAGGTGTTTTGTCAGATTTCAGCCACACACTTTCGCACCTGCAACACATTAACTGCAACAGTGATGTTAATGAAAACCAGGTGCTTCTTCCATAGTCTAAATAAGGAGTCGGTGCTGATGCTCATAGTTTACTACCTGGAGGCTCCCTGTCTCTCTTTGGAGGAGTGTGGGGGAAACTCATACATTCTGCATTTCAAAGCTTTGGTGCAGGAGGAAGCTCAAGCATATAGGGAAGCCTGCTCATCATCACTACTACTACTGTACTGCTGCTGCTACTATTACTACTACTACTACTACTACTACTACTACTACTACTACATTTCTTCTTCTTGATGTTGTTCTTCCTTTTCCCTCCTCCTTCCACCTTTCCCCCTTCAGCTGTTCATTGCTAAAAAGGAAGGAAGGAAGGAAGGAAGGAAGGAAGGAAGGAAGGAAGGAAGGAAGGAAGGAAGGAAGGAAGGAAGGAAGGAAGATTTAACCAGCTCCATCTTCTAATGAGAAACCTAGTTAATTTGATTTCTTAGGACCACTAAACAAGACTAGTTAGATAGACACAGTAAGACTGGCTGAGGAATTCTGGGAGTTGAAGTACACACATCTTAAAAGTTGCTGCGGTTGAGAAACACTGCTTTCACATGAAAAAAAAATATGATCAGATGTACATCTTTGGCTATTTCTGTAGATGCCTCCTTCCTCCTAGTGTTACCTTTCACAACGCACAATTCTTCTTCACTTTTTCTTCTTTTGAAGAAGAATAGAAACCCAGACAGGATACACTGTGCAATAGCACCAAACCAAATTTTTAAAAGAAATGTTTTTTGCGATGCATGAGTGTGCAAATGAAGCATCACTTTTCAAATCATTTCAGCAGCTGTGTCTTTGGTACAGTTTGTGTGACTGCTTCAGAAATGGCTCCTGGAAGATTTTGCAGATGTGGGTATGCAAACCTCTTTTTCTTCCTTCTTTCCTAGCATAGATGTGGCTGTTTGAATGATTTAAAAGCAGCAGTTTTTGTATGCACTCCTCTGGCTTGCAAAGCCCTTCTCCTCCCTTTTTTTTTTAATCAAAAGGCTGTGCCCAACTCTATTGTGTGGTGTGGGCTTATGCACTGTATTCACAAAACACCTGACTATCTGTCATCCAAATGAAAACTCAGTCCTTTTGCTGAGTCTGATAAGAAAATGCTACGTAAACCATCACAAATGTCTTGCCATTGAAGCTTGATAATGATTAAAAGATTAGCAAAGAACTTAGTAAATCTCCTCTTACTTTACCCTTCTTTTTGAATCTCAGATAGAAGGTGGCTGAAGACATATGTGTGCCTGATCTTTCCAAAGGTCGTTCAGGGCTTGGGATTATTAAATAATTCATTATCTTGCTTGGACCCAAACTAGAGGCACATTTTCCTGTTCCAATTTCAATGGTCAGGCAATGAATCAAAATAGAGCTAGAAGGGAGCTTGGAGATCTTCTAGTCCAAATCCCTGCTCAAGCAGGAGATCCTATACCATTTCAGACAAGTGACAGTCTAGGCCAGTGGTTCCCAAACTTTTTTGTCCATGCCCTACCTAAGCATCTTTAAAATCCTGATGCCCGTCCACCCCCCCGGTGACATATAATTTTTACTTTATTCAAAAATTGAACTCTACTCACACGGAGAAAGTCTTAAAGGCCATTAACTTGGTTTAAACAAAGTTCAAATTGCCCCCATTACAAATAAAATTGCTCTCCCTGGGGGGTGTAGGCCAGGGGTGGGTTCCTGCCAGTTCTAACCTCTTCTATAGAAGACTTGCGTGCTTCAAATGCCAGAGTTTCTGAGCCAACATTTTGGTTGCTAAGCAAGAGCGTTGTAAAGTGAGTTTCACCACATTTTACAAGTTGACCACGCCCACCCAATCACATGACTGGCAAGCCACTCCTCCTGGTCACATGGCCAGCAAGCCACTCCCACAAAGCAGACCACACGTACAGAAGAGGTTCTAAAAAATTTTGAAACCCACCACTGGTGTGGGCCCCATGTTGGGAACCACTGGTCTAGACTCTTCTTAAAAACCTCCAGTGATGAAGCACCCACAGCTTCTGAAGGCAAGCTGTTCCACTGCTTAATTGTCCTCACTGTTAGGAACATTCGCCTTAATTCCAGGTTGCTTCTCTCATTGATTAGCTTCATCCATTGTTTCCTGTCCTGCCCCCTGGTGCATTGGAAAATAAGTTGACCCCCTCTTCTTTGTTGCAGCCCTTCAAACACTGGAATATCATATCCCCCCACCCCCAGTCTTTCTTTTCTCTAGACTATCCTGCAACCATCCTTCATATGTTTTACTCTCCAGATCTTTTATCATCTTAGTTGCTCTTCTTTGAACTTTTTCCAAAGTCTCAACATGTTTTTTGTGAAGTGGTGACCAAAGCTGGATGTAGTATTCCAGGGGCGGCCTTAGTAAGGATTTATAAAGTGGTACTAATACTTCACATGTGTGTGTGTTTGTGTGTGTGTGTGTGTGTGTTTTAGACCATGATGATTAGACCATAATGAATTGAAGAATAACAGCTACACTTCCTGGAAAGGGGCTAGTGTGGTTATTATAATAGCCAGTAATTAATCCAAAAAAAGATTATGATATTTTTATCTAGCCTGGTGGCCTCCAAATGTGCTAGACCCGGGATGGCGAACCTATGGCACATGTCCCACAGGTGTCATGCGGAGTCATTTGTCAGGGCATGTGAGGCGTTGCCCTGTCAACTGGCCAGTGTGCATGCACACGCTGGCCAACTGAGTTCAGCCTTTTAAAAACCATTTTTCGCCCTCCCCATGCTCCAGAGGCTTTATAGGAGCTTGGGGAGGGCGAAAACAGCATCCCCCACCCTGTTCCCCCGGAGGCCCTTCCCTGAAGCCCCCAGAGCGCCAAAATCTGGCCCTAAGGGGAAACCAGAAGTTCAGGAACAGAAGTCCAGTTTACTCATAGGGTTGTTTTTCGTCCTCCAGAGCCTTCAGGGAAGCCTCCGGAAGACCCTGAAGGCTTCAGAGGGCTTAAACAGGCCCTACGAGCAAACTGGAAGTCCATTTTTGAACTTCCGGTTTGCCCATAGGGCTGGTTTTTTGCACTACGGAGGCTTCAGGAGGCTTCCCTGAAGCCTCTGGAAAGCCCTGGGGGGCTGGTTTTGCCCTCCCCAGGCTCTTATAAAGCCTCTGGAGCCTGAAGAGGGTGAAAAAAGCATGTAAAAATGGGGGGGAGTGCTTGTCATGTGCACATGCACGCTGGGGGGGTGTCGCACATTGCATTATGGGTGTGGAATGCCCGCGCACGACCCCCCCTGCACTCCCCCGCTTAGGGCACGCGAGCCAAAAAAGGTTTGCCATGGCTGTGCTAGACTATGTAGTCTACAGTCTACATGGGGATCCTGGGATTTGTCACTGAACACATTTGGAGAACTCCACCGGGGAGGTAGGGCGGTCATGAAGGAAGGGCTTTAGGGATCACTTCACTTCAATGCAAGGAGAGGATACAGGTGGGGTGAGAAAGAAGGGATGCTCAGATCAGCAAAATAGCCAATAGCAAAATCCAGTGACAGGCAACTACTTGAGACAGAACGGGGCAAAACTGTTTTGAGGCCATGTTCCCCATTAGTAAGAGGCAGATTGTAGCAGGATGCTGACCTTTTCCTGTAAAGTATTGTCATCTGCAAGTTGTAACCTCATGCCATTAATTATAACCTATCATATCTCTAGAGTGTTTCTGGTCTATTTCTCCTGTTGGCATTAAACTTTTCTCCTGCTCTCCCTCCCCTGCTGCCTCTCCTCTCCATTTCCCTAACTCTCTGAAGAGATCGGGTTTCATGCTGCACTCTGAAATAAATTGGAGGAGGGGGGGTGAACAGAAAAAAGCACGTTGGTAGCGTTGTATGGTCTCTTTAGACAGGAGGCCTCAGCTGGAGGGAGAACGTGGGTTTTTGAAGGAAACTTTTTCACTGAGACGACAGCTGATTTATTTCAATCTGGGCAGTGTTTTTCATAACAAAATATAGAGGAATCCATATTTGAATATGTTGTGTCTTTATGAATAAGAATTCAGTGTTTCACGGGGAAGAATATTCTCATCCTAAGAAAACTTCAAAGTGGATAAATTGTGACGGTTTTTGTTTGCACATTTAAAGAGTTTTGCAAGCACATACAGAAGTATAAAGCCTTTTTTCTAAGCAGGCTTGATGGCAAAGCCAGGTTTTTAAGTGCCTTTTGAAGAGCCACAGGGTTGGGGCAAGTCTTCTTACTTCTGCTGCTGAGGCCTCCTCCTTACTTCTCAGTTCTTATGTTAGGTCAGTAATGGTATGCTATTGTCCTCACTACCGGTTTGGTAGCTGGAGCGTGTGCGTCTGGGCATGCACAGAACCTTCTGCACATGTGCAGAAGGTTCGTGATGATGTCAGGGCGGGCGGGCGGAGCCTCGCGCCACCACCACTACTGGTTCACCTGAACTGGTGTGAACTGGCAGCATACCATTTCTGTGTTAGGCCCTTGGTGTTTCCGAACTTGGGTTTTCTTGCAGACATTTCATTACCCAACTAAATAATATCATCACTATGATACACTATGTTATCTAATTGAGTAATGAAACATCTTCAAGAAAACCTTGCCACAGAGAAAACCAGAGAGCACTAAGGTCCCACAGTTCAACCTTGAGTTACAAATATTCTCGTCCATTGGCATTTTTATGTTACATTATGTAGCTCTGTTGTATAGAGTCACCTTTGGTGAAATGGGCAGCCATATGAATCTAATAAATAATAAACAATAGCATAAATACCCATCTATTACCTGGGGATTGTCAGACATCTAATATAACACAGCTGTTTTGCTGTGTCCCCTTGACTACGTCTTTGTACATTTAAAAAGTTTTGCAAGCACATTCACAAATATATCAAAAAGCCGCCTTTCTGAGCAGAGTGGGGAATATGCAGAAAAGCTATATGAATTTATTATCCCAATCAAATTCATTTGTCTTTTCTAAGCCAATTCAATTGCCTCAAACATTATCCTTGAATTTTCTTTCCAAGGAACTTTTATATTGTGATGCAATTTTCTGTAGTTTTCTAGCTGTGCTAAATCAGTGTCACAGAACCAGATTCCCATGCTTATTTTTTCTGGAAATAATGAGCAATATTTTTTAAACGGACATTTCCTAATTGTACCCAAGAAAGAATACCAATAGATGAATGAAGTTCAAATTCTATCCATTTGGCACTCCTTGGATATAGGTAGGAAAACTTTATGAGAGTCACAGTGGATAGAGTCTTTCCCCAAAGTTCTGGAATATGTTTTTGTCACGGTTTGGGACTTAGCCTTTTTATTTTCTGAAGTCATAAAATAGATTAAAGCATATTCAGCTTGCAGTATTTAATGCAGACTTCAGATCTTCATTAATGACTGCCCATTCTTGAAAAATAAAGTGGCATTAAATGTAATTTTGTAAGACTAAATAAAGTGGGAGAAATTAAATGAAGAGTATTCATCTTTGAAAAACAATCAAAGGGGTTTAAGGAAAAAAAATGACTGTGAACATATTCTCTTTGCTTAAGTCCCAATGAATATAATGAAGATTATTTTTGTGTAAGCATGTGGGATTGAACTGGGACAAAATGATCCCTTGAAAATGCTTATTTAGGACGTTGCTTTACTGCTATTAAAAATTTCTTAAGGTCAGAAATATTTCCCCATGCTCTCATCCCTTAGCTAAATGTAACAATAATCAATGATGTCAGTGCTCCTTTTTTAGTAGATTTGGAAATATCTTGGATACCTCTGAGCAATTTCCAAGGTTGGTCATTTCAGCATCATACTCTTTCATTCTCCCACTCAAATATTTGCTAAAAGATAAAAATGTGATTCTTCCTCTCTTCCTCTCTTTCCTGCCCTATTGCTTTAGTGTTATATTTACCTGCATGGAAAGTGAAAATCATCAACAGATACTACTGCTTTATTGTAACCCTCAATTTAGTTCTATAAATAGGAATTCTAACATAGCCAAAACCATGACATTGATACAAAAACCATGACATTGATTGAGGGCTCAGAGGACCTCAACATTTGCAGAGAAAGCTGATTAAACTTTAAGTACAAAATCACCCCCCCCCCAAATCCACCAGTGCCCTCAACTAATAGTCTAACAAGGTCTGAGCATATATAGATTATTCACAGTATATTATAAACCATCGATATCCACGATATAGCCTTAAAAATAAAACAATAACATGTTCACACAAAACAACACACTTTAAAAGAAGTAATGCTAATAATTTGAATCCACAATAGCAGTGCAATATAACCATTAATTAATAATATTAAAGATTTTGCAAACAATCCTGACATACTAATAGCCACTCTTTTACTGAACAGCTACATGCAGGATGACACTGATCTTCAAAGTCAATTTGGCACCTTTGTGGAAAGATTAACGTTATTCATGGGGAGAATTCCATAATAGTGGAGTTTTGACCTAATAGCATCCCTTCCTGATTTGTTTCCCATCCTCCCTCCCTCCCTCTCCCTCTCTCTTTTTCAGACTTCAGAAGCTGTATTCTGTCTTGCTAGTTCTATCTTTTGACTTTCACCGATAGAATTTCGTTGTGAATACTCAGCTGAATTTAAAGCAGGTTGCGATAAGTTGATTACATTAGCTTTGTGCAGTTGTACTTCAGTTAAAAAAAATGCAATGTCACCTAAGAGAGATGTGCTGTTGCATAGCCTGTCATGGATAGGGTACACTTTGTGAGATTAATAATCCATTTATTTTCCATGAAAACATCTATCCCTTATTTTTTGTTTCTATTCCACCTATGTAACTGCCTTGTGAGGTAGTCCAGACAGAAAGCGCACCCAGGTGAACAGAATCTTGCAAGTGTTAAAGCCCATTTCTTTCCTGTCACCTTTACAGCCCAAGAAATTAGGCGTGCTATGCCCACTCCCCTTCTATGGGTTAAGCTGCCTCTTATCTGATCATTTCCCTGGCTTTTGCTTCCCCCCCTCTCTCAAGATCATTCCCACATACCATCACAGTAACAGAGCAATCTTGATACAATCGCCACAAGCTGTTCTCATATTGAGCCATTTTTCTGATGAATCTTAATCATGGATATGGAGAAAAGGGGAGAACATTGAGTGCAGGCTGATGTGAAATTGGAGTAGTTGATTGCCATGGTTTCCAAAGAAATAAAAAGGCCCCTGAACATGGTGTGGGAGAAGGTGTTTGTAGAGCTGGCAGTCTTTAGAAAGAGAGAATCCAGACCCACTAATGGACAATTTTGTTTTGCTTATCTAAAGCAACCTCAGGCTGCTTAGAATGGAGTCAATGTTCTCCATCTTTGACGAGAACATTTCAAAAACTTTTTTTCTAAGAAGAATGGAAGTGTTGGTTAATATTACTTGTAAAAGTTCTTAAGTCTAACCTGAGCCATTCTCAGATGTCAATCACCTTTTGAAAATGATGGCATGAGTATTTTTATCTGGTGTTATTAACAGTAGTTTATTAGCCTTGTATACCACCTGTCTCTCAATCGCTGGCTGGGAGGTCTCTCAAATAACCACACCTTGAATTCCACCAAGAAGCAAATTGGCAACTAGTGCAGGTCACGAAGCAGGGATAGGCATGGCCATTTCTATTTACTCTGCTGAATTTTTGAAGCTTTCAGGTATTTAGCAAGGGCTTATGGCCATTCAAAACAGAAAGTGTGTGAATGTGTTGGTGGAGGTGCTTCAAGAATCTCCATCCCTACAGATAGTCTTCACCTTACAATAATAATTGAGCCCAAAATTTATGTTGTTAAGTGAGAAATTTGTTAAGTGAATGTTGCCCCATTTTACGACTTTTCTTGCCACGTTTGTTGTTAAATTAGTTGTTGTTAAGTGAATCTGGTTTTCCAATTGACTTTGCTTGTCAGAAAGTAGCAAGAGGTGATCACATGACCCAGTTGTCAAACATCCAAATATAAATCATGTGACCATGGGGATGCTGCAACGGTGATAAGTGAAAAATGATCACTTTTTTCAGGTGGTCACCAAGCGAACTGTTGTAAATCAAGGACTATCTATAGTATACATCGTTTCACTGGCTTGGTTTCCAGGTAGATTTTGGTCTGACAAATTCCCATCTGAATGTCTAAGCATTGTATTATGGTGGTTTAGCTACCATATGTTCATGGCATTTGGTATAAAAACTAAAATTCACAATTAATCTTACTAACCTAGTTCTAATAAATATCAGCAGTGTATACTTTTCCAGCAGGGTGAAATGTTGACTTCAGATTGTGTCTTTGAACAATTTGTTCTTCCAGCAGTCTGAGAGAATGTCTTCATTAGTATATGATTTGGATACACTTTGGCCCATTGGTCTTCTCTATCCTATTTTGGTTCCTTGCTTGGCTAAGGGCCAGTTTGGTGTAGTGGTTAAGGCTCCAGGCCAGAAACCAGGAGACTGTGAGTTCTAGTCCAACTTTAGGCATGGAAAACCAAACTGGTTGTTGGATTGTTGTTGTGGGAAAAATAGAAGGAGTATTAGTTATGTCCATTGCTTTGGAAACATGAATAAAGGTGGGCTAAAACATTTTTTGGAAAAAAAAATTCCTCAGTTTGATATGTGCAAAGGTATAATATTATATCTTGAGGAATATCAGTTCTGAGTTCCATTTAGAATAGAATAGAATTCTTTATTGCCCAAGTGTGATTGGACCCTCAAGGAATTTGTGGTGCATACACTCTCAGTGTAGATAAAGAAAAATAAAATTTATCTGTGATATAAATTAAATGGGAAGAGAGACAGGATCCAAGATGGCTTTGTTGGAATCCCTCAAGTCAGCTGGCTGATTATACTAAAAAATAGCGAAGGCAGCTTAAAGGAAGTTCATGTATTCCCTCCCCTGTTTGCCTCACAAAAGTTTTCTTCTGCAACTCAGTGGCTTAGGAGCTGAAGAGCCTGTGAAATAATGCTAGGCCTTGCAGATGCCTTCTCCTTACGTCGTCTTGCCAACCGTTTGTAACCCGGAGACCAACCATTTGGATTCTTTAACTGTGTGAACTCTGAAGCAGATGTGTGTAACACCGTTCTCATGGGTTATCCTAATCCTTCTTAGCTTTTGAAGTAAGAAAGCAGGGAAAAGGTACTAGGGGAAGAAAATAAAGTCCTTTATTATTTGTCTCTCTCCCTACCCTCCACCCCCCGGAGCTATTAAATTGCAACAGTTCATACTGAACCACATTGCTGCACAGATCTGAAATCCTCATAATTGGCCTGAATATGATTAAAGAAATCCCTCACCCGGAGGCTTTTAAGTCTGAATAGGTTCAGCTCATTCTGCTGACTGATAAACGTTGTCATGTTTGATCTAACATCAAAAGTATGGAGAGAAAAAGCAAACCAAAGTTTGAGGGGGCGGGTTGAGATTCAGTGAAAAAATATTAAGGTATCTGAGACCAAACAATTATACTTTTTCATACTGTACTCATTGAGATGATAGCAATGGATTTATTCCTGGGGGAATTTGAATTAATGGTTGCCTGTGAAATTGGTTTGATAGAGAATGGAGGGTTGTTTTTTTTTGAAAGGTGGCCCAATTCTTAAGTAAAACTGAGTGTGCATTAAATGATTCATCTTAATTAAAAGTTACATCTGTTCCACATATCCTTAACATACATTTTGCTGTACCTAGCATTATTTGTAAATGTCACAAAGTAGTTATATCTGCAATTGGAATCTGCAAACACAAATAGGCAATTTAAAGGCATACCAAATTCTAAGCATTTATGTATGCTTTTAAAATCTCCATGTGCAGTATTGTAGAAGAATTAATATTAATACTAAATAAACTGATACTAAATTCTAGTAACAAATTTAGTACTTTTTTTAATTAGAGTCAGCCTCTGCATAGTTGTAGCTTAACACTTAAACGTCTCTCTTGATCCAGAGGCATTTTGTTAATCTGTACGTATATAATGGGGATATGCAGATCTATTGAAAGAGGGGCTTGCTTTTTTTTCATGTTGTTAAAACGGCTACTGTACTTGAACAATTCCTTCTTTCCACCTATCTGTGCTTGCCATCTGATGCATTTGTTGGGAAAAGAGCAACATGGCTTTGCGTGACAAAGAAAACTGGGAGCAGCTTCTACAATCTGGAAGAAGACATGGCTCCTTTAACAAGAAGGGCTTTATACAATCTGCCAAGCCTTTTGAGGTACAGCTTTCAAAGGATTTGCTCAGCCATACGTTTTTCTAACCCAATTGATCATGACAATGGCAGTTGCTCTAAAAGTGCTGGGGTAGCAGATGTGAGAAAGCTATCTACATCAAGGGTATCCAGCCTTGGTAACTGTAAGACTTCTGGACTTCAATTTCCAGAATTCCCCATCCAGAATGGCTAGCTGGGGAATTCTGGGAGTTGAAGTCCTCAGGTATTACCCTGTTTTCCCCAAAATAAGACCTCCCCGGATGATAAGCCCAATCAGGCTTTTGAGCGCACATGCTAAAATAAGCCCTCTCCTGAAAATAAGCCCTACCCCAAAATATTGCAACGCAGCAGCCATGAGGTGACCATGTTCACCACCTCCTCCACCTCAAAAATAATAAGACCTCCCTGAAAATAAGGCCAAGCACTTATTTCGGGGGTCAAATAACCCCAAGACTCTGTCTTATTTTCAGGGACACATGGTAAAAGTTGCGAAGGTTGGACACCCCTGATTTACATAGATATAAAACATGCAATGGATGTGATTGAATGAAATACATTCTGTAATGGTTATTTAAAGAACTGGTCAAAGGGACCAAAGACTCCTCTTTCTCCTCTGGAGTTACCGTCTCCTTGTTTTCATTGAAGCCATTTCTTTTGGCCTTTGTGAAAGAGTCCTATTGACTCTGAACATTACAGGTTAGAGTCCTTGGTATGACAAGTGTGAGCTCACTGGAACTTCCTGTTTTTCTACTTTTGATAAAACATGGAAGAGCTTTGGGAAGTAACATTGAGAACTGCAAAAACAAGAAGTGACTGGATCTCATTTTTTTTATAATTTAGTATGCCAAGGAAAATTTCCTTTGCTAGTAAACATTAATTGCATTTTAGACTTAAGAAAAGGCATGGCAAGTGAAATACAAGTGAAATTATAAAACTCATAGTAGCAGCAACTTTAGGCATAGCAGGAATAAAGAAATGAAATCACTTGTGTGTTTCCTCACATGAAAAAAGTCTGCACATTTTGATTAAATTAAAAAAAACAAACACAACCAGATGAAGGAACTAAATCGATACAACCCACCCTAACATAAAGAAGTCATGTTGTACCTTCCTTTTATGGATGGAGTTCTTCAAAATGAGATGCCTGTCAGAAAAAAGAGGTTGAAGATTAATTTTACATGACTGTCATGGTTGAATGAACAGGAATTAAACCCCAGATTTTTAACATTTAAACCCTCCAAATCCTCTATTATCTTTGTATGAAAATTTATTTCTGCTACTTGGAAAGTTTTAAAATCTCCAGTTCATTCTGCTCCACATATGAAAAAAAACAACAAGATCTTTGTCCTTGCTGAAAAATAAAAAATAAAGCACAGCTAATCTCCATCACTCATAGATGCAAATTATCTTGCTCAGGACATCTGTGAATAACTTCTGTGCTGTTACTGTGCTGTTTGGACCAATCACCATTTCAGGAGTGTCCATGGGATGTGATCATAAAATTCAAGATGGGGCTCCAATAGTGTGATTGAAACACTACTTACTTTATGTGTATCATATATAAATTTGATTGCAGTGTCATGGTATCCATGATAGCACTAGCAATAGCACTTAGACTTATATATCACTTCACAGTCCTTTACGTCCCTGTCTAAGTGGTTTACAGAGTCACCATATTGCCCCAATAATCTGGGTCCTCATTTTACCCACCTCTAAAGGATGGAAGGCTGAGTGAATCTTGAGCCTGGTGAGAATCAAGCTGCCAAATTGCAGTCAGCCGGCAGTCAGCAGAAGTACCCTGCAGTACTGCACTCTAACCATTGCACTCATGGGACAAGTTGATACACTGATAGAGAATAGTTACACCTATAGTTATTATTCACAATCATGTAGATATTATCTCCACAATCTTCTTTTCTTCCCTTCCTCCTGCTGTATGAAAGGCTTACTTATTGGACCAATTACTGGAGGGATGGATCATAGGGCAGATGGCACACGTGGGGAAAATCTTAGGCTCATTTCATGACTTCTGAAAGTAAAGCTGAAGATATCTGTTTGAGACCTCAGAGATCCAACAATATTGACGCAGATCATATCAGACCAGTTAGGTCTATGTTCTGAAGCTGGCAGCTATAGGAAGTACATATACTTTCAATGCCTGGGAGTTAAATAGTTACCATGTGAAACTCTCTTCAAGTACCAAGACTCACAAATAGCTCTTAGAACCAAAAATATTTTCTCTGCCTGTTTATTGAATATTGAAATTGAGGACAGCTATAGGAGCTTTATAACTGCTTTGTTGCAAACCTTATGCATTCACGGAGGTAACAGCGAAACAGCATACAATAGTTTATGCCAGTTCTGCACAGAAATGTGATTTGGGTGAGCACAGGCATTGCACTTGGTTAATTATGGTTGATTGTTCAATGAGAACTATGAACCCAGCCAAATGTGGCTTCTCCTAGAAGACTACAGCTGAGAGTATTTTGCTTTCAGCTACAGGAAGTTCAATTTCTTGATAATGTCTGACCGAACTAAAATTAATCTAGAGCATCTTTTTCAAATTACCAAAGTTAATCTAGACCTTTATATATATTAAAAAATAAACTTCATATAAAATCTACTTTGAATTTGTGACAGGAAAAATTACGCTTTCCAACAAGAAGGAAATAAGGAGAGTCCGTAATGCAAACTGAACTGAAGTAATTATATGAAAATCAGTTCAGTAAGATGAAGTTCAGCAAAAGTATGGTTTTATTATCATATTGTTTCCCTTTGTAATTGAAATATGTCAGAACTGATTAATTTTCTTAGGGTTTTTGGAACAAAGTTCAGTTGGGGGGGGGGAGTCTTAGGATTTGCCATAGCTTATTTTCTTTCAAAAGAAATACAAGTAAATAACTAACTTAGAAAAAGTTATTTATACCTCAGTACTTACTGTCCTGAAAATGCCTGTCCCTCTGGAAACATGATTCAGATGGTTTGAACCAAGGAAACATTTTCCTTTTTCCTGTGTTATACGTGAGACAAAAGACAACTGCAAACACCTTGCTCAAAAATATTCATTTGTTTCCTCTATTTGGGTTTGACAAAACAAATTATACATTTACAGCAGCTTTCCTTATGAAGGTGATTCATGTTAGACAATGGCCTCCCAATGACCTCCCAAAGACATTACAAATAATTTCGTCTGTTTCTTAAAAAAAAAGAAGAGGAAAAAAGTGGAATCCACTCGATTCATATACCAAAGAAGGCTCCTTCACTGAAGTTCTCCTGAACTGAAGTTGTCCATCCATTGTCAGCCCTTCAAAGTAGACCACATTAGGAAACCAAAGTCATGCAGTCCAACACAAATATTATTATAAGGCTATGGTAACAGAATTTTGCAAATCTAACTGTACTTTATCTTTGTGATAACTAGAGAGGTCCTTCTCTGAGATGTTTTCTCAGATTACTGATCTGACACAGATTCAGATTTCTTTTATCTGACCACTAGCCGATAACCCGGCATTGCCTGAATATTTATTTATAGGGGGAAATACCCGGACCAAATGTAATTTCTAATGTTGGACTTTCCCCCTTACCAGAGAGAGCCCCCTTATGGAGTACTATGAAGCCATTACCATGGCAACTCCCCTGCACTGTACAGTAGAATCCATTTTACGGCAATACAGTAGAAGCCATTTTACAGCATTACAATAGAAGCCATTTTAAGGCACAACAGGCTGTATCTTAACAGACCACACCCCTTGAGGGGTGTTAGGGTGTCTAACCCCCACAGTATTTGTTTCCAGAGGTTAAGTCATCTGTGTACCAAGTTTGGTTGAAATTGCTCGAGGCATTCCAGTTATGCAGGAACACACACATACACACACAAACACACAGAGATTGATACACATACATATATACATGCAATCTTGTCTGCATAGCGGTTCTTCCTCCTGTTCTTTAATATTATTCCTTCTGCCTATTACATTCATGTGGAAATGAATGTGAGTAGAGGCATCTAACTTACTTTAATCGACTTTTGTTGTTTGCTTTATTCATCACACCATCACTTACCTTCTCATCTAATGTTTTAGGAGATTATTTTACGTGGTGTCCTTTCGACAGAAGACCTTTTGACAGAGGTCAAACGGGTTTTGTTTTGTGTGCACATGATGCTCCATAGAGGATTATCACTCTATGATCCAAACTATTCTTCAGTCAAGATTTTGTCCTTCCAAAAAGTTTTGATTTTTCCCCATCCTCATACTTTTGTACCATAGAATGCAGTGGTGGGATTCAATTTTTTTTACTACCAGTTCTGTGAGCATGGCTTGGTGGGCATGGCAGGCTGTAAACATCTCCATTCCCTCCCCACTCCAAGGGGATGTTACTACAAAATCCCCCTTCCCTCTGATCAGCTGGGACTCGGGGGGCAGAGACTAGATGAGGGCGGGGCCAGTCAGAGGTGGTATTTACCAGTTCTCCGAACTACTCAAAATTTCCACTACCGGTTCTCCAGAACTGATCAGAATCTGCTGAATACCACCTCTGATAGAATGTCCAAATATCTCTACTAAATCATCCCTTGCAGTTCAGCATCCAGATTCTCAGTAGGTGAGCCCACTGACAAAAATAAAAAACAATGTAGCCAGCAAACTTACATGGGAGGTTGCTCTATAACTTCCATTTAAATCAAGGGTGCTCCAAAGCAACATATTATGTAACAGTGTCCTTTGGGCGCATATCAGGGAAATGCCAGAGAGTTTCTGTAAGCAACTCCATCATGTATTGACCATATAAATAATCTACTTTTTAATTTGCAAACAGAGAATGTTCATTGAGAATGTAAAGGTGATGCGCTTATTAACATTTCTGCCATATAAATAAATAAGATCAGAGGTAGACAACTAATTTTCCCAGGGTGCTACATGAGAAATTGGGAGTTTGGTGGAGGACTGCTACTACCCACTACTGCTGCCCTGTCCCCATTCCCCTTTCCTGTCCATTCACCCCATCCCCCACCGCTGTTGACGCCACAGTCTGGACATGGACAACTGAGAACTAGATGTGGCCCATGGGCCATTAAATGCCTATGTATGATTTAGATTATTCATTATTTGAAAAACTGTAACTAATATATATGCTGAGATTCCATTATTATGTGTTTGAACAAGCTCCAAGTTTTGGAGATTTAATCCTCCTTTCTTTTTAGTTTCCTTTTTAACAAATCCTTTTTTTTTTTTTAAGAAATCTTCTCTTTGAACAAAAGAAGCAGTATTGGACTTTTCTGGCAATTTTCCATTTAAATGTATTGTATTATCTGAAAAGAAAGCTAGTGTTCTCTTGAAATGATTTACCTTTAAAAATGAAGGAGCATCTTGAGATTCTCAGAGTGAGGGGAAGGAACCTGATAAATCTTCCTTTCATGAAGATCATCTTAAATTCAGGTCACCTTTTCTTCCATAAATACAGGGTTGAATTTGATAGTCTTGCAGTCCCTGTTTTCAATTTCTTCAACATTTATGTCTTGCTGAATCAGCTCCTTTGTGTAACAGCAACCATTTTATATGTGTATCTGTAAAATAGCTCTGGGAATTGTGTTTAATAGAGAGAAAATATTTTTAAGATAACTATCCAAAATATTGAGTTTTAGACAACATGTAGTATCATTCCAAAGTATGGAATGCACTTCTTGGAAAGTACCCCCCCTGGTCCTCCCCCCCCTTTTTTTTCTATTTTTGAGAAAATAAGTCTTTGTTCTTCAGTTGGGACTTTAGTTCATTCATTCATTCAATTTATGGGCTGCCTTTCTTCAAGGTTTTGGTGGCTAACAGTGTCAATATATAAAGCAATGAATCCCCAACCTGTAATATCTATAAAATGCCTAATAAAAATGAAAAAGACCAAAAAAGACAAAACAAAAGCACTGAAGTACCCTGGAACCTTTAATTACAAACCTTCAGCTTGGTCTTTCTAATTTTCCTAACAATCAAGAGAATGGGATACTAATGATTGTAACCTGTTTTTAATATTGGGCTTTAAGAGTTTTGTGTTTTAAAATTTGATTAGAAGGCAAAAATTGAAATAACAAATGAGTGCAGTTTCCCTGTCTTTATCAAAAAAAAGTATCTACTGCATAGAATCTTTTCTGGTTCAGCGATTCTAAAACAAAATTACATTCCCCCTTTTAAGCCTCAAAATTTAAAAGCACACCGTAGAAAGAAATTTATATCTTGTTGAGCAAATCATTCTCAAGTGTAAATCAGCATAATTCCACTGAGGGTTAATGCATTTTACATCAGCAAAAATGCAGCTTTATAATAGCCCGTTGCCTTCTTCCTGTTATTAAAGAGGAGGTCTCTTTGTAGACGTTTTGAAAAATGGTTCATATTGTCAAATTTCAAGAAAGCAATCCGTTCACTTGAATATTTAAAACTAAGTAACTTAATGATACCTGATAATGAGCATGTGAAATGTTTGTAATGAGAAACTATAGTTCAAACTGACACCAGATAAGGAACCAACGTAAGAAAAAAGACATTTGGGCTGATTTTTAGGGACCAAGTGATAGAAAAGACTCTGTACTTCAACCTCCAAATGTTCTGAACTCTCATTTTCCATGCTCTGATAAAGATTTGTAAGAGGAACCTCCATGGATCCATGAAATAATTCTACCTGTTCTGGTAAAGTCCTGAATTTGTGACTGAATGCTGTAATTCAGTTAGTTTTGTACTGCTCATCAAACCGGGGGAATGATTTTGAATTTTAGATAGTGCACGGAACTAATTTGTGTTGGTTTATTTTGAATTAGTGCCCACAGAACCACATTTGTTCCTTCAAAGGCGAGCCAGAGGTCAGCTTAAGTCCTGATGAAACCAAGCGTGATGTACTCTGCTTCACAATCAGATTTTCCCTGAGTATGCAAGCACTTCACAACAGTTTCTCTCTCATCAACTGTCTATTCTTCTCCATACGTGGGGTTCTTTCTGAGATTCGTCAAACCACAAAATTGCAACAGTGTGTTCACCAACTAATGCAATATTATGAGCGCATTATAAGACTAACAATTTGCCAACAGGAAGCAAAATTATACAATGTTACTATGGGTGGACATTATGACAATCACACAAATCAAGAAATACTTTATTACGTGAGTTAATCATATATATTGCATCTTACTGGTTTGTGATTTTCTTTTTCTTGGAGGGTTGGTTAGTTAACTTTTCAACTTGTTGCTCCTTCACACTTAGCCTCCCTATTTTTCCCCTTATCCTATTCTCTACCTACCCATAGAACACTTTTACCCCATTTTCCAAGGCCAACATTACTATTAAATTGAGCAAGACAGGTTCACAATATTACAAAAGGCAGTATATTCTTTTTTTCCCCATTGGCGATTACTACATTTTCCACCACTAGGATGGAAGGGAATGCCTGGTAGAATTTTCTGTCTGATGTGCTGAGGAAAAAAACATGCCTGGCTTTGGGATAATATGGATCTTAGGTATTATATTGGATCATCGATGACATTTTTTGTTTTTCTGCAATCCCTACCCCCAGTTCCTTACATTTGGTAAAGAAGTCTTTTCCAACTGTTAGTCTCTAAGATGTAGGAGGCAGGATCAGGGCTACTTATGATAGGACTTATTTTTTTAAAAAGCTCAAATGGCAAAAGCAACACTCTGAAAAAAATATATGTATGGTCCTTTTATAATTATTTTTGTTCCCTCCTCTCTCAAAGGAAATTTCTGAATTATTAAAGCACTGCTTTTCCAAACCTTCCTCCTGTCAAAGTAGGAGTGGGAGGTGAAACGAAAGTTAAAAACATACCAAGAACATTTGCTCTGTCCAAGCCAGTGGTGGTTTATGACCAATACGCCCCAGTATGGGCATGCCGGTGCCTGATGGGAGCACCAGGTACTGTTCTGGTACGGTGCTCCGGAGGGCCCACCTGCCCACCCGCGCTCTTTACTTGTATTGAAGTTTTCGGTGCTTCCGCACATGCGCACGGAGTATATGGTGCCTGCACAATGCTTCGCCAACCAGCTGGGGCATCACAGGCGGTAAGCACACATGCGTGCATTGTGCGTGTTCATGTGGTGGATGCCCGGCCACATTGCACCATACCAGATGTCTATCCGAGTTTGTTCTAATTAAAACATATTTTAAGCAACTCTAATCAATGAGAGGTGGAATGTAACAAGGAAAAAAAATCAAGAAAAAACACTAGCTGTTTAAAACTGGATTTCTGGAAACTACCGGCGAATCATTTGCTGGAAGAAAGAACAAAGAACAAAGAAAGCGAAGTGATTAAGATGTCTCCCCCTTCTCTTCCTCTCTATGTTAGCTGAACTGAAATATATACCTGGACCAGAATCTCTCTGTTTTAACTGAACTAGAATATAAATTGGACTGGAATTGTGAAATTATAATCAACAGTATAGCTAACTCTAACTTTGGGACTGGACAGTATAGAAAGGTTGGAATTTGAAGAGTTGTGTGAAATTTAAAAAAATATGCATAAATCATTAAAATTAAGTTTAAACAGAATTTTGAAGCCAGAATCTGAGGAGAAGCAGGAAATGAAAGAGGAAGAGGGGGAGGGGAATGAAATTTTAGAAATGGTGGAAAATAATAAGCAAATAAAAGATTTCACTGGGCTTGACAGTGACATAGGGAATATTGAAAAGGGGAGAGGTGAACCCATAAAGGGAAATAAAAAGTAGAAAAAAGATTTCACTGACTCTGACAGTGGCACAAGGAAAACTGAAAATTGAAAAGGGTGGATATATCCCAACAAAGAAAAGGGAGATGACAGGAATATAGAATTGGGACAAAAGACTTGTTAGGGAAAAATATGATATTTAGAAATTGTTACGGGGAGAATATAAAGTTAGGCATGTGGTTTACATCTTAACATGATAATTAAACTGAATTGCTAACTGATTGAACAGGATAATGGAAAGATAACTAAATAAAAGTTAAAATATATGAAATATTCTTTTACACAATAAATTAAACTGAATTATTAATTGATTGAATATGATAATGGAAATACAATTAAATATAGGTTAAAATACAAGAAATATGAATGCATATAGAATTTTTAAGAAGATGAACAAAGTGAAGTGTGTATTGCTTGTTATTTTATGTAGCAGATCAATGGAATTGTAATGAACACTGAGCAGCAGGGATTGTTATTTAAAGACAATCAAATATAAGCTAAGATATGGAAAAACGGAGGGGGAACATGAAATATACTTATAATGAGATTATAAAAACAGATTAAAATTTGGGGCGGGTAATGATATATAACTATACAATATTATGATGAGAATAGCTGGGAATTGTAATCAGGTCCACATTCTGAACTAAAATAAGTTGGGGGCGGTTAAAAAATATAATTGCTATATATGTAAACTTTTTTTTCTTCATTGCTTAAAAAAAGATGTTAAAACTAAAGAGGTTTATTGATATGAAATTATAAATACCATTAACATAAAATGGAGCTTGCTCAGTGGTTAAGAGGGAGAGTGTGGAAGAAAGGGGAGAGGTAAGGGAAGAAGAGAGGGTAAGGAGAGAGGGTGGGGGGATAGGAGAGAAAGAAGGAGTGGAAAGGGGAGAAAGGAGAAGAAGAGAGGAAGCGGAAGTTGAGAACAGAAGAATGACAGAGGGTAGAAAGGAGGTAGGGAGGATTAGAGAGGGAGAAAGAAGTGATGGACAGGGTAATATGGTGTATGGAGAGCAGAGGAACCAGTAATAGTTTTTGGGGAGTTGATGGTAAGATGAATTGTTGTTAATATTTAATAATATAAAATAATGTGGTTATGTGTTATGAAAATGAAAAAATAAAAACTTTAATTAAAAAAAAGAAGTTACTTAAAAAAGACCTCAACTAAGCACACCTCCCATCACACCCCAGAAGAATGAAATATTTTGGAAAATATTAATAAAGGTAGGATAGAATATTTCCCCTAAAGAAGAAATGATGAAAAATCTTAAGGAAAGCATAAACCAGCACCAGTCTCCCTGCCCCCAAGCAGAAACTGAGGACACCAGCTTTTAGACATGCAGATTTGGTAATCCATTCAAAACAGGATGTTTCAAAACTCCTTGGCAGAATGGTAGGATTAGAAAACAGCCCCTCACCCAAGATCCAATAAAAAGCCATGAGCCGCAATAGGAGTTGCCCAACACCCTTTCAGAACACAAGCCCCTTTATTGCACCACCCTCAGAACAGTCCAAACTTCAAAGAAACCTCTAAAGATCCACTCATTCAACCTTTTTGTCAGCTGCACCACAACCACAAACCCTGATGGTTCTACTTCAACATTAAACTTTCTTTCCAATCAGCCTCCATGTTGTTTCCAGCGTCATTCTCCCAACTTGGAACTGGACCAGATGGATTTTCCTTCCAACACAAGATTCCTATGAATCAAAACAAGCAGAGTCCAAAAATTCAATATGATTGAATGTGCAATCAAATGTGTATTTGAGATAAGCTGCATGTGATAAAAAAAGGTAGCAGGCCTTGTCTTACGCAGTTGTGCATGCCATTCTTGACTTTTGAGATCCCTTCTATGGATGGACATGAAAACAAAACAGTCTTTACCCTTGGGCTTCCAACTGAAAAAAACATAATGCAAAAGAAAAGCAAAAGGGGGAAAATGAAGATTAATTCTCACCCCACAATGGGCTGTGAGAATAACCTTGAGGAAATAGAGGAAGAACTGCAATCAAAGCAACTGTCAGATAAGAGAAGATTTAGCCCAAAGTAGAAATGTAATTTGAGAAAATGTCTCAGACTCGACACTCCCTCACAGGGCTGACACATCCTAAACAATTGCAATGTAGAGGTCAGATGGGTTTATGGTAAGAAAGCTGGCAATGCACAACTTAAGAGAGTTCTGGTGTAGCCCATTGTGGGTGCCCATTCTGTTATTACTGCCTCTTGAATTTTACCTGCATCTTGCCATTGCCAGGTGAAAAAGGCAGGAAGAGGACAGTCCATTAGGTCTTCCTTGCTATAGTCTTGATTTTTCTTGATTTTTAGCCTACAATTATGATTGAACTCAAAACGGTCTTCATCATTTCAGGCTCTTCTGGATGCCCCACACTCTATGCTTTCATTAATAAAAGAGATATTTTCTACCTCTTCTAAAAGCTGAGATGAAAAAGAAAACATGTAGTCACTGTTCCGCCTGTTTTATCAAAAAGATCCCCCCCCATCTTTAATGTTTTAAATCAATGAATGAACATCCTCACAAATGATTGGAATAGATGGTATACAAAGAACGTGTGTGTGTGTGTGTGTGTGTGTACGTACTATAGCAAAAACAGCATTTCTCTCAAAACAATTCATTCTATTGAGGTGGCACAGAGCCCTCTCTTTGGGCATGTGTGCTGTCGCCAGCTGCTCTTCTGGTTTCCAGTGTGCCAGTCTTTGCGTGCGCTGGAGCGTTGGAAACCTGAAGACCAGCTGGCTGGCACACATATGTGCACAGCTGGTGTTCTACTTTCCGGTGCTCTGATGCGCATTCCGGTTTGGGCACTTGGTGCCGAAAAGGTTCGCCATCGGTTTTCTAGTCTTTTGTGGTAACTGTGCTTGGACAATCATGTCTGCACAAAAAAGGTGCAAGTAAATATAAGAGTTTGCTTTATAGTACTATAAAGTACTTTGCAGTACTTTAAAGCTTAAAAATGCATTTTTCTGAACATGTTTATTTTGTTGTAAATTTCTCCATTGTTATATGCATTTCCCTTTGTTACTCATCCATGAAGATAAAACTTTCCTCCAGAAGTCTGGATGTTCACCCCAAGAAATGTTTGCAAGCTCTGGATGTAATTATGGATTCTTTGCGACTTCCGGGATGATTTTCAGTTGCAGTCCTGGAGTAATGTTGATAGGCTAAACATCCTTAAGAATATTTTATAACTCAGGCGATTGGCACCCAGGGATTAAAAACATGAAACCGACTATAATCCCTGATCCCAATAATTCCACTTACCAAAAAATAAATAAATACTATTATCTCAAATCTCCCATTCAAAATCGTTACTCCAATTGATGAAGCCCCGCAGATTTTCCAGAATATATATCATTGTTTTAAAAATTTCTTTTGGGAGAACATGGTATGCTTCCAAGAACTGTCTGTTTCTAATTCACTGTGATAAAGGAAAGGAATGTTTGTGAGATTTACATAAAGATGACCATCCCAAATCAGCCGTTTACTGGGAGGGAAAAAAGCTTATCCCATGAATTGTTTGAAGGGTTTTGGTAGTGGTTATTTTTACCACTAGTTTATGATATGTTGAACAACTTAGTTTTAATATAAATGAAATGAGCACCACACATGAAATACCTATGTGAAAGTCTGATACTATTCAATGGGAAAGATGTGCAGAAATACAGAAAATCCAAACTAAAAAAATATTTTTTTTACAGAACTAAATATTGGTGTTTTCTTTTGCCCTGAGTAAAATTCCCACAGATACTCATGCTTCTAGCCAATTTCCGGCATTTGCAATGAAATCATCATCAAATTGTCTTCCTGCCTATTTGTCTCTTGGTGTTAGTTACACAGCTCGTGTATCATGCTGGAGGCTGATATCAGCCTGTAGATAAACAAGGAAACACATCAATTGATGCCTCTTGGTAATTACGAAGGCTGTACAATTATAGCTTTATTTTTGCTCCACACTAATTATTATATGGAGTGGGAAACATTTCCCCAGTTTGAAGAACAGGAAATGACTGGCTCATTGGTTTGGGCAACCTTAGCTTAGGGACAGAAACAATATCTCCTTGAGAAGTTGTATTTAATTCTACTGCTGGAAAATGTTTTTGTTTAGCCATGCGGTTCCTCTACCCATGTTATCTAGCAGGAACGCAGAACTTCTCTTCACCTTGAAGGCCAGGCAATCTTTAAAGGACACAGCAAGGACCTCATTCCTAAAATAAACAGGGCCAGGGCCTATTTGGAAATCGGCTTTAGGAGTTTTAAGTGCAGAAGAGGATGCCTTAAGTTTGCAAACATAGGGCCTCTCCTCACCAAGAATGTAACACCAGCCCTGGGAGAGTGCTGGGGAATGGGGTGGGGTGCTATTATGGGTGAAAGTGCACAATAAAATTAAAACTCCAAAGGAAACAATACAACAAGGAATAAATGTAAACACTTGGGTAGTCCTGCAATTCTATTCAATATTAATGTCCAAGATGAAGGTACTCTATGTCAAGATAGGGCTAATGAATAGCAACCTACTTCATTCTTATTACATTTTGCAAAACTTTTTAGCATTTTGTGATTTTTTTTCACTTAAGCAATTTCTTAGTCTCTTATCACTATCCAGAATAAATTGAAAGATGGTTACTTACCTAAGCAAAGGTCCATGGCCAAATGAAAATTTGACCTCATTCTGGATCTCCCAGACTTTCTTCTAACCTTTAATGTCTATGGAAATTATCAATCATCCAGGTCATGGTTGTCCCAAAGGTGCTTTTTCAAGAGGCAACTGGACTTCCTTGTTTTTCTCTGAAGATGTTTAGCTTTTAATTGAAGAAGCTTCTTCTAACCTTTAACCAATATACCATATTGACTCTACACAGATATGATGGAGTGCTATGAAACTTTGTATAAATAGTGGTAATTAAACATTAATTGCAAAATAATAAAGGAACACACCGTTTGCCACCGAACCGGAATTAGTTTATGGCGTCCAAACAGATCCTGTGGTTTTGTGACTCACTTTATTTGATCAGGCAATTATGGCCCATATTAATCTTGACCTTCTGATACGTCTCTTCTACATATCATCTTAGGCTTTCATATTTTCCTTCCACTAAATCCAAGGCACTTGTTTTTCCTAGGGTCTAATTGTAGCTTACTGAGTAGCTTATGGAGTGGGCTCCATAAGTGGCCTGGTTTAAAAATATGAATTGAAAAAGCATATTCACTCTGGTTCAAAAAATGAAGCAAAAAAGCATTTTCACCCATAATGTAACTGGCCAGATTTATATTGCGAATTTATATTGCAGGTCCACTTGCAATATAAATCTGGTCAGAATTACATTACGAGAGAATATGGGGGTGGTGAGGATGGTGGTTGCAACCCAATAAGCTGTTTACCATCATACCTATGATGATAAATACTGTAAGTAACTAAATAATGGTTATTTCATCTTATACAAATAATACAAGACTATTAAAATGTGCTTAATAAGATAAATGGCATTATAAAAGACATGCAAAATAAAACTATTACAATGTTAGGACCAATAAATACGGTAAATGGAAATGATAGCAAAATATAAAATTATGATAGGTTAGCCATTGTGACATTCTCAATAATTAATCCATAGGGTAGGTTTAAATAATTACAGACTTACAATAGTGCTGTGGATCCAGACTAAATTGTGAATCCCACCTGCTTGATATTTTTTATATTATCCATGCTGCAGGATGGTTGTGTAGTGAAAGTGTGAGTCTTGCATAATTTGAAGACTTAATTAACTGTTTTTATTTGGCACTGAAAGGAAGAAACACAGTATCATAGATCTGAACAGAAGCTTCCCAAAGTTTACTGGCAGAGAAAAAAGCGGGCTGGTTCATGAACCATTCCTGATTGTTTTTACTGGCTGACAACAGAGTTGTTGTGATTGGAATTAAAATATCAGGGTGAAAGAAATCCAGAAAAGAGAACATAGTACTTCGCAGAATGTTTCTGTCAATTAAAAACAAAATTAAGCTAAATTAAACCATCAATAATTCAAAGTTGCCTGATTTACATCAGTGTAGGCTTGGGATGTGGTGGCTCAGTGACTAAGAAGCTGAGCTTGTCAATCAGAAAGGTTGGCAGTTCGAATCCCTAGCACCTCATAACGGAGTGAGCTCCCCCTACTTGTCCCAGCTTCTGCCAACCAAGCAGTTCGAAAGCATGTAAGAATGCAAGTAGAAAAATAGGGACCACCTTTGGTAACAGCATTCTGTACGCCTTCAGTCTTTAGTCATGCCAACCACATGACCATGAAGACGTCTTCAGACAGTGCTGGCTCTTTGGCTTTGAAACAGAGATGAGCACCACCCCCTAGAATCGGAAATGACTAGCACATATGTGTGAGGGGAATCTTTACCTTTAGGCTTGGGTCATCTCTCTTTTTAGAGATCCACTCAAGTACATGCCATTTTCAAGTAACATTTCTAAAATTATTTTTAAAAAAGACAAAAATGAAAACAAAAAGATAACATAACAGCAGACTCTGGGTTCTTAATTGTAGTCTACATGTTGACAACTGCTTATCAAAATTAAGATCCTAAAGTTAAAAGACAAGGGTTTTTTCACCACCTGAATATAGATTTTATTTTTTTTTGAAAGTTATGTTCCTTGACAGTTCCATGATGAATTCAATCAGACCTACACAAAGAGAAACTTCTAAATTCTCTTTATTTCAATTTCCTTGCAAGAATTCTCTAGACCTTATTTAAAACTCAAAATAAAAAAATTGCGGCTGAATGCTAGCTATGCTTCTTCAACAGCAAGGAAGGATTGTTATTGTTGTCGTTATCTCTTCCTGCTTTTCCCCACCCCCAGCCATGCTCAGTATCCAGCATGATGAAGAGTGCCTGGAGAACTGCGTACCTCGCACCTTCTTTGGTGACATTTTGATGGCTGTCACTTAAAACTAAATAGCAGATTAATGTGGCAGTGAGATAGCAGACTGATGCATGCAAAAGTGACACCAAGTCAGAAATAGACTGATTTTCCCATCTGTGGATGTTTCTGTTATTTGTATTTTTCATGGGTCCTCTTCCTTGTTCCAAAATTGGGATGGTGTGGCTTGTATGAAAGATCTTAGATGAAGTTACAACGAAAGGTGAAAAGCAATGCAGAAAACCACAAAGTAAGGACCTAAAAAGACATTGATTTATCACTGAATAATGTGTGCCTCTTTGGGGCTCTGATATTTCCCCCCTGATTTTAGCCCAATAAAATCCCTCTCCAGTTGAGATGAGACAGTGAATGGCTGCAAGTTGTGGTAGGATTGGAACTGAGATCTTACTATCCCAGTCTCTCTAACCACAAAACCAAACAAACTAGTAAAGTACTGTCCCCACTCTATATTTTCCTATTTTATTTTTTAATAACACCATTCCAGAATATGAAACCTTGATATCTCTGTTCACTGTTGTCTCTCAAAAGTTTAGGAATATTTCACTATCAATTCAGAAA
This sequence comes from Thamnophis sirtalis, assembly GCF_051295495.1. NCBI lineage: Eukaryota > Metazoa > Chordata > Lepidosauria > Squamata > Natricidae > Thamnophis > Thamnophis sirtalis. Next base: position 77,789,947 of record NW_028261385.1, on the reverse strand, counting down.
TAGATGCAGGGGAAGAATATATCTTTTAAAAGATTTCACTCTGCACAATCAGCATTATATTGATATTTGTACTTCCAGAATGTGTGGTATTTGCTAACCCTCATCCCATAGAAGTATGAGTGGGTGCTCCAGAGGAAAATAAAGTATGGCAAATTTTCTTGCACAACTAGGTCTGTCATAGTTCTTGTGGTCTTGCAACAAGTGCTAATCTATCTTTTAAAAAAACCAGTATGAAGTCTTGTGATTTTATAATTCTCAATTTTAGTTATAAATATGCTGGCATTCTCTTCCTGTGGGAATTTCAGGGTAAAATGACATTGCACTAAAACCTTAGGCATACTTGCAATACTCCAGAATTTTGTGCCTCGAGCCAAGGTGGCGCAGTGGTTAGAGTGCAGTACTGCAGCCACTTCAGCTGACTGCTAAGCTACAGTTCGGCGGTTCAAATCTCACCGGCTCAAGGTTAACTCAGCCTTCCATCCTTCCGAGGTGGGTAAAATGAGGACCCAGACTGTGGGGGCAATATGCTGACTCTGTAAACCGCTTAGAGAGGGCTGAAAGCCCTATGAAGCGGTATATAAGTCTAACTGCTATTGCTATTGCTAAGTGCAACAATAAAAAGGTGCACAGTTGTGCAAAAGAAATGTCTGTTCCAATCCATCCACCTAATGTTTGCATGAGTGCAAAATGAAGGAAGGAAAGATTAAGGGGCTGGAGGGACCGACAGAAGAAACTTACACAAACCATTTCAAGCACTGCAATTAATCCCCAGTGTGGACAGCATTCTGCAACTTTCTGTGAAATTAAGCCCAGCCAGAAGTCAACTCAGCAACCAAACCCAGAAAACAAACAGCATGAACAAATAAAGTGTTTTTTTTAATATAGTGTTTGACCCATTCTTTGACTTTTTTCACTGGCTGTGGGAAGGCACATTCCCATTTTAAACGAACTAGCAGGGATCCGTAAGTGGTTTCTTATTGCCCTGCAAAAGCTGAACAAGACTGGCTGAGGGAAAACCCGTAAATCAAAAATGGAGGCTGTGCCATGGCTTGACTGGTCTTGAAGTAATTCTAGAAGCCTGTCCTCTGGAGACGCTATTCGTGCCTTGGCAAGAACTGGAGTGTGCATAAGACTCCTTTAAAAGCAGAATGGATATTATTATCTAATAGTAATCTAATCTGCAATATATCTATGTGTAAAAAGTGTGTAAAATAATGGGTGCATTATTATCCAAATCTCTGTGTGTGTTTATGTGTAAGCACATATGTAGAAATATGTGTGCGTGTTTGTATGAATGTATGTACAAATATGTGTGCATGTACACATACCAGTACATACATATAGAACTAAGTAAGTTGTTCATGTAGGTTTGTGTGTGTGTACGCACACACCCACCCACCAATTGGTTGTATATGTATATGTATGTACAGGCATAAGTACATACACATGTATTTGTACATACATTCACACACACCCCAACTTAATAGGCTCTATATGTATATGTATGTGTGTATATGTACATACACACATATTTGTATATAATATTGTAATATAATATTAGTACATATTGGATATGTATATATCTGTGTATAAAAATAATATATCTTTTTCTTTCCAGTGAGAGAAGGAAAAAACTGCCTCCTTCAGTATCGCCTTTAAAACTCGGAGACTCCACGAAGCATTAAGCATTCAAGAACCTTAGCTGGAACAATAAGAAACGTTCAGAGTTCACCTCATAATCATAAGCAGACATCTTATCCTCCCACTCTCGCCTCCTCTTTCTTGGGGCTGCTTCCAACCCCCGCAATTTCCCCATTCGCGAGAAAGAGGAGCCGGGCAGGGAAAGAGGGAAGAAGAAGCAGGAGGTAGCCCGGAGATCTCGACATCTGGCCTCTTCCCTCCCCGGCTCCTCTTCCTCGCCGCGCGCTCTCATTTTCACCCGGTGTCGGGTTGTATCTGAAGGAAACAAGCCGAGACTGGCTCCCAACCCGCTCGATTCTGAAGGAAAAGAAGAAACGAAGGAAGGAATAAATAGACGAATAAATGAAGAGGGGGAGGGATAGAGGGAGTTTACGAGGCAGGCTTCGAAAAGCAGGGATGCGGCTGCTTACTCGAAGCATATGTGGGCCACGGAGGAGCGCACCGCCTCGCCTAGAGTCCGCCAAATCACGTTACGCAAGCCAAGCCGCTTATTGAAGTTTTCCCAGTGAGGCTCACGTAGGCCCGCTGAGAAGAGGACGTTAAAGGATTTAGGAGGGGTGGGAAACCTTCTGCCCCTTTCCCTTATTTCTCTTCTCTTTTCTTCTTTCCTTGAGTCCCGCGCGGCCCTAATCCGCATCGACTTCCCGACCCCGTTGCGCACGTTTCGTTTGGCCTGGGAGACGCCGCGCTTTTTGCATAAATCAGACCTGGTTTTTCCAGGGCTGAGGGCGTTTGACTTTCAGGTAACAGCTGACTCTGTTTAGACATGGCTTTCGAGGCAGAGGCTGCCTTGTTAGCCTCATGCTGCGGCTCTTAAGTTTGCAATTTGAAATCTGAGCACAGTAGCCTGTGCAAAAAAAGGTTCGTGCTAAAAAGTTCCCCGCGTTTCCTTCCCAGGCTGTGGAATGTCCGTAACTTTTTTGTTACTGTTGTTCCCCAAAGGGGGGGGGGGGGAGAAACACAATTTTATTAGTAAATAGGTATTTTAAGATTAGTAGAAAGAAAAGGGAGTTTTGATACATTCTTTAGAAAAAAACAAACAGCTTTAACATCTACGTGGTGGTGTATTTGCAAGATTCAATTTGCTCAATGTGCTCAATGTATTATTTGATTCTTCCTTGTTGCATTACTGAATCCTTCACTTTTGACTGACAATGGGATGACATCTGATTTAGAATGGCTCATTCAGAGTCTAAGTCAACTTGCAAATGTCATCCAGGCGAAGCATGTATGCCTGAACCTGGTGTTCAGGTAGCAAAAACCTAGCACTCACTGAAACCAAGGTTTGGTTTACTTCTTTTTAATTCAATCCTGAAAAATGTCACTTATTTATTTTAGATGAACTTTTGATTATTAACCTGGGCCACAGGACTTCATTTTGTGTACACTTTTCAGCAACTTTGCCTCAGTTAAAACTGACAAAGTAGGTTGCAGGATTGTTCCATGTGTGTCTTTGTTGAAGGTAGAGATGTGTGCTCTTGAATGCTTTTCCACGTGAACTATTGTAAAATCTCTCAAACTTGGCAACTTTTAAGATGTGTGGACTTCAACTCCCAGAATTCCCCAACCAGCCTTCACAATGAGCGAATATCCAGACGCAGGAGGTTTTGTGTCTCCAAAGGGATCATTTAAATTTGCTGCTGTGCAAACAAGGCAGCACAAATGCTTTTGTGTCATCTTTGAAAAATGGAATGAGAGCTTTCTATGAGCATGAATGCCTAGAAATTCAGCCACATGACTCCTAGAGAAGCAGTAATGGACCAATGAAAAAAAAAGTTGAGACATTCTCACATTGGCTTATGGTTGTTTTTTTTTTTGTAGATTTCCAGCCTGCAGCTATTATAATGCATAGCATTTATTGTACAAGATCAAGGTCATCGTGATCTAACAATGATCCTAACAATGAAAAGTTGAGACACTTGAGACATTCCAATATATGGTATTAAAGTCAATACCAAAAACAAAGCAAATGTTTGGTTTTAGTGTATGTGTTAACAGCTGTGCATACTTTACTGTAATCTTTCTAAGGGTGTAATTACCCTATAAATGTGCATAACAAGACTAAGAACAAGTTGATTAAGAATTATTAGATTTTTATCCTGCCTTTTAAAATTAACATATATTCAATACAATCAGGAGTAAATATAAATTCAAAAAGCCTTCATGTAGCTCTTAGTAACTTATAAATAAAAATTAAACATTTGCTGATATTCTTGTTGCATCCCTTTCCTATATTCTGGCAGTTGCTGTAGTTATCTTTTAAAGTGGGGATCCAAGGAATGTTATATTCTATGAATAGAAGACTCTGGAGTCCCTGTGAGGGAGATGGGTAGTTTATGATTTTGGTAAATACAAAGGAAAGAAGTAAAGGGAGGAAGGAAGGAAGGGAAAACAACGAAAATCAAAATCAATCTCATGCAGCTCGCATGAGTCCAGAAAGTGACAGTCAATCCCAATCCCTAAAGAGAAGTTCTCAAGATTTGGCATTTTGGCCTATATGAAGTTCTTGAATCTCTTGAGATAGAAGTTGAGAAAGTACTTAGTTATGGGGATGCAGATATAGGAATGGACAAGCCTACTTTATGGGAAAGTGGAGTCTCCTTTTGAATAAAGGTTCTTCTTAAGAATAGTGTGGCAAGTTGAGGCTTGGATGGGTCTTTGAATTACTGAATTTAATTCTGACTTCTGGCTGCTTAGTTTACTACCTGTATATCAGCCTCTTGCATCATATTTTATAGTCTTCCTTTGAATGTTGTTGGTGTATTAATCTTCCCATAAAAATGTCTTTTGTTAGAACTCATTTCTGGACTCCAGAAGTCTTGACTAATTCTGCTAACATTTGGTGATAGTTCAGATTTTTGTAAGCCAGAAATGGTAGCCCTTGCTCATGTTCTTTGCTTCTGATCTCACCCATTGCCCAATTTGAATAAGCCAGAAAGACCTGCAGCCAACTTTGGCCCCGATTGAACCTGAACATAGAGGCCTTGCATGGAGCTGTCAATCTCCCAACATCTTTTTTACAGCTACGAAGCCACCCATTTCCATAAAACAATTCTTCCTATTGTTCCTAGAAGAAGAATGAATTACAGTAGTGAATATTTAACTTTAACTGCTACAAGCTAGGCAGTAGACAAAGCCCAGCCTTCTGTGAAAGATCTGGATTCTTGAAATCTTTAGCCCACATTTTACACCACCATGATTTAGAAATGCCCAAAATCAAATAATCCAATTTAAATTGAAATTATATGGTATGGGAAGTAAAATGTAGCATCCAAAAGCAAATGGCAACTACTCAAGATTTGCACAAAATACTCACTTTTCTTCCAGATATTGCAATATTTCTGTATTTTAGATGGATTTTTTAAAAAAATTATTCCATTCAAACAATACCTTTCAAATTTTATATGTATAAAATCTGATGCACTCCTAAAAACAAGATGTTAATGAAATGGTCCTGACTCACATCTATAGCTTTGAATGACAAAGTTCTGTCTTTTTGCTGCAGCAATAAAAAAGGAAAAGTATAAAACTTTATAGGTTATTTCTGTAACATTTCTAACACCACATCATAAAGGTTCATTATAAAATGAAACCATTTTAAGAAATATATAATTCATTTGGATTTTTCATTATTTTAAATACATATTGCTTGGGCTTTAGCAATACTTTTGTCTCAGGGGTGAAATCAATTTACCTTTGCTACCGGTTTGCAAATGTGAGCATGCTCACGCTCGCTTCAATCGCATGTGCCACCTTTGTGTATGTGCAGGACCTTCCACGTATGCTCATAACATCAAAAACAGGACGTGATGTTGTCCAGGTGGGTGGGCACTGCCTCCGGCTGCCACTGCTACTGGTTCTCCCGAACCAGATAGAACCATCTGAATTGCACCATTGCTTTGTCCCATCAGGTTTAATTTTGTCAGATTGTCATAATTGTTAAAAACCAAGATTTGTTTCCAGACAAGAGCGATGATGCTGATTTAGCTAACAAATTATATTCGTTTCCTGAAGAATAAGCCACATTGAACTGAATAAAGATTTATTTTGGTTAGATCTAACAAAACAACACCATTATTGAATTCCAAACATTTCAAACATCCTAACTGAAAATATTCAGTTATGACTAATTTTGCAGAAAAAAAGTGAATCTGAAAAACTGGCTCTTGAAGGCTTCAATGGGCTAGACAATGTCTAGGGAGATTTCAAACAAAATAATTTGCCTTCGAAATGCCAGTGAACGGCACTCTGCATGGCTGGAGAGGGGGGAGGGGTTACGCGAGCGGCTGTTCCGCTCTCACTCACGGGCCTCCCAGCCTCACAATGCCCTGGCCCAGCTCTCCCTGCAGAGCCAGGGCACCTCTGCTGCCGCCACCGCCATCCCAGCATGGTGTTTTCGGTGGCTTCCAAACCAAGTCTTCCAGCAGTGACTGCTCTGGGCCTACGCTCTATGGTTGTACGTTCTTCCAGCAGCTGGCTCATGTACACCCAGAGCGTACTGCTGGAAGACTCGGTTTGGAAGCCGCCGAAAAAGCCATGCTGGGGTGGTGGTGGCGATGGCGGCAGCGGAGGTGCCCTGGCTCTGCAGGGAGAGCTGGGCCAGGGCATCATAGGGCTGGGAGGCATGTGAGCAAGAGCAGAACAGCCACTCGTGCAACCCCCATCTCCAGCCATGCAGAGCGTCATTCACTGGCATTTTGAAAATGCCAAGCTGCGGGAGCCAGGCGATGGCGAACAGGCACTCATGCGGCTTGGCGATACCCCTAGGTCAGTGAATGGTGCTGTGCCCAGATGGAAAGGGGGTTTTCTGGGTGGTTGCTTGTGAGTGATCACTTCATGGCTGTTGTATTGCGCTGCTGTGACAGCGCAACACAGCCATTCAGCCATGAGGCTATGCCCGGCTCTTTGGGGGCCTGCTCGCAAGAGAGCAGCCACCTGGCAATTCCCCTCTTCAGCTGGGTACAGCGCTGCTCACCAACCTAGTGGTATCCCGAAGGCGCCAAGCAACGTGATCACCTTTGCCTCCCCCCCAAATCTTGGCACCTTTGGGATACCGCTAGGTTGGTGAGCGGCACTCTGCCTGGCCAGAGGTGAGGGGTTGTCCAGGGGGCTTATTTGCGGGGGAGGGCTTATATTTTTGCCCAATGTGAAAAATGTGGCATGGCCTTATTATCAGGAAATGTCATATTTTCAGGGAAACACAGTAATTATTAATTATATTATATAATAATATAAGGGAAAAATACATATTAGTGACAAATGAACATGACGAAAGAAAGAAACAGAACTCAAAATAAAATAAAGCAGAATTTAGCCAAAGGATAATAAAACTATTTTTCTAAACCTTTTCAAACCTATAAATAAGAACTTACCAAAAAACAGCTCAAAAATGTGGTTAGGAATAGCTTCAATCAGGAGTGTCTGTAGGTCAAAAAAGTCACCTTGATGGCCATGATAGTTTGATCATAGCTACTTTTTAATGTGCATTGCACTATAGAACAGAAGAACCTTCAATCATACCATTGTGGCTGCCATCTTGAATTTTTTTTACGATATCCTGTAGGTAACCTTGGTTTCAACAGTAGAGAAAACTAATCTCTGTAAGGAGGCACTCCCCAAAAAGAAAATAGGGCTCCTAAAGACTGTAAGAAACTCTATTAGCTAACACTGTTAAAAATAAGTTCAAGATGAGGATCAAAGTTCCAATATTGAGGAATGGCAGTTTTAAGTTGATATTCCAAACTTTGTTGGGACTGTTGACATCCCCCAAATCTCCTTACTTTCTGAATGGTTAATGCCCTTCACATCTATTTAAAAGTCTGGGCTAATATACTAGATAAAGGAATCCTGCAAAAAACTATTTCATTGCCTCCAGGGACTGATACATTCTCAAAGCTTATTGGAATAGCACGGTACAGATGAAACTTAAAAGTTTTCCCATGCATTTGCATTTTTCTTACTGCTTTTAACCTGGTTACCAGCTGTATAAGAATATCTACTTTGTGCCTTTCTCATATCCCAGGATCCAGGCAGATGTTTGCCTTCAAAAATGATAAAGACTGCTTTATAAATCAAATGTGAGTCAAAAATTTTTGGATCCATTTTTTTTCCTCACATCCTGTTTCAAGCTGCTACAGGCCTCAGTTTGGAATACACCTAGGCTCCTTCCATCCTTTAAGATTGTACTTGTCGAATTTATATGACCTGTCTCAGAACTGTTTGGATGCTAAAGCTGTACAGTTCAGTGAAAGGAAGATCTCAATAATATGAAAACCCTGAAAAAACTTTATTCATTCATTTAGATAAACTTATGACGTGTGTGTGTGTGTGTGTGTGTGTGTGTGTGTGTGTGTGTGTGAATGCCAGTTCGACTATATTTCAAAATCCCTACACCAAGGAACTGCTAAATTGAATTGGAGAAACAATTAATTCAACTCACTGAAACAAAGACAAATGTAAATGTTGCCAGATAAAAGAGAGATAAACTGAACTTCGGTAAATCATTTTTTACCTGTAACTGTTTTTGTATTAATCTGCAATTAACAATTTAATCCGCTAACAAAATGTATCTTAATAAACATTTTCAATATGCAATGCAATATGTATTTTCTCTGAAAACATATGCTTAATGCATATTTTGAGATATTTACACTATTGAGAACTGTAACGCGATGTTCAGAAAAGTGTGACATTTGCATTGTATTCCCATCTGTACATTTGTCCATGAAATGCTGATGAACTCATTGCCTACAAGAATCCACAAGAATTCCTAGCATGGCATGGCAGTGTTAAAATTTCACAGTTTAACAAGGTTTGTACAAAGGAACTTTCTTTGTGGATCAGGCACTCTATAAGCATACTGTAAAAGTGAGTTGCATGGATCAGAGGGGAAAAAATAGGGGGCTATATACACTCTACATTTTAGATTTGCTTTTATATAAAAAAACGTTTTAAAACTTCTGCTTCCATCTTTCATTTCAACAGCAAGTCTCTCTCAAAAGATAGGAGGCCCCTCATCCAAGTTTAGAAAAAAAATAAATGAAAAAGCAACTAAAAACACTGCAAAAAAGTGTTGAACAATTCTCTGTGTGAAGAAAACTGTTAACAAATGTCCAGAGCACATCGCAGAAGCTAGGAATGTGCAGCTGGAGATACAGCCTTGTCTCCAAGCAGTATATTCTTAATCTGAATTTGGAAAGCAGCACAAGGCTGCACAACAGCTGAAAGTTTTAGCAGCTGATGTGCCAGCTTTCTCTGTCTTTAACTTCGTTAGTTGCTCAGCATTACAGATGTTCTCCCCATGAATCACACCTGCAAGCCTTAAAACACTTTTTTCTTTTTAAACAAGCTGGCAGATCTATGTAGCTTCAATACTTATGAAAAAATAAGCAGGAAAAACATGCCTTATTCCCGCCCCCCTCTGATTTCAGAGAGGGTGACATTATTGTCCCGGCTGTCTAATACTTGAACAATTTAGATAATTCAGTATTGGATCAGACAGGCCTCCTTGAGAGAAAACACACGCATAAGGGGTCCTACAAAGATGACTGTCACCAAGTACAAACTACACTTATTTTTTTGCTGTGATGATTACCTTGTTAGATCTCTATGGCGAATGCTGTCTTAATATTTGCTTACACAAACATGAGTTTATCCTTTCTGTGTATAGCACCAAGGCTGGCCTTCAGCACCATATAGAAGGGCGAAACAAGAGGGGCAGCAGCCTATATTTTGTTGAATTAGTCAGAATTGCTATATGTTTGCATCATCCTTATGTGGGTTCTCAACAATGTGCTCTTACAATATCATCCAAACTAACATTTGAAAATGTACACAGTGCAATAGGCTAAATAAATACATAAATACATTTCCAAATGTTAACTCCATTATAGGAGTTAATTTAAATCCCAAACTCAAGATTTCCAGGGCAACCTTTTGCTTAATTTCAATTCCTCAAAACTTGTCCAATATAATTCCTATTGGAAATGGACTTTGGACATAAAGCATAATTCTTGGATACATTTTAAATTTGTACTAATGTTTCTAATCCCCCTCCCCCCACCGGGTTCCCAGTTAACAGAAATAGCTTGAAAGCACTATAAATTATGCTGGGATAAAAATACCACAAGCAAACAAATAACCCTTCTAGAAAGAAACCGTCATCTTCACAAGATAAGTTTTTAAAAGTAAAGGCAAAGGTTCCCCCCACACATATGTACTAGCTGTTCCCAATTCTAGGGGGCAGCTCTCATCTCTGTTACAAAGCCGAAGAGCCAGCGCTGTCCGAAGATGTCTCCATGATCGTGGCTGGCATGACTAAACGCCAAAGATGCTCAAAACGCTGTTACCTTCCCACCAAAGGTGGTCCCTATTTTTCTACTTGCATTTTTATGTGCTTTTGAACTGCTAGGTTGGCAGAACCTGGGACAAGTAATGGGAGCTCACTCCGTTACGCAGCGCTAGGAATTCGAACCACTACCGACCTTTCTGATTGACAAGGTCAGTGTCTTAGCCATTGAGCCACAGCGTCCCTCAAAATAAGTTTTTAGGGATAGAATATCTATATTAAATCTGTTATGATCAGTGGCACCAAGAAAATCAACTTTCCCTTGTCAAATACTCATTCCTGCAATTTGTTTTGTTTGCAACAGACACAATTTTTCTGTCTGATCTGAATCCCAATGCATCAGACATGTTCAGCATCCCATTAGCTATTTAACAATTCTTAATATTCCCCAATTCTGAACCTCATTGGGGAGGGGGGGAGGTATATATTATATATTGAACAGGTTACAACTTCATTACACTCTCTTTTTTCATAGGTAAACAATAAACAAATCAGGTTTTCTTGTTGTTCGTGTGCTTCTATTTTATGCAATTCAATTCAAATAAAATATTTTTATTACGATCTTTGGCAAGCTTAGTAAAAACTAGGCCATCACTGAGAGTCCTGATCTATCCAAAATATCTAGCATGAGTGAGGAAGGCTTTGAATGACAGGACTTTCCCCTTCATTATTTTGTGGGCTGTGATCTCTACAGGGTTGAACAGTGATGTAGATGGAACTTTGATATGGGTGGAAAACATTACAATTTTATTTTTAATTCCTTTGGGGAGAAGACCTTTTCCCACCCTTAGATTTAGGGGCTGCTTGCAGTACTGTGACCAAAGATTATCCACTATTATGTAATCAGGAAATATCATTTCTGGGCATCCTAAACACATATAATCTGGGATTTCTTGTAGTTTGGGCAAGAAACCTGTGGCACCTGCTTGGGTTTCCTTGGGAGTTGTGTTGATTGCCATCCTAGAAATGGCTTTGCTTGCCCATTAAAAAAGCCACATTTTTTTTTTTTTTGCAGGAGATACTCTCTCTGCATGGGGAAATTACAATGATTTTACCTTCTGGAATTCCTATTGTTTATTGAGCAAAATAACAGCCTAGGAATGGTAGCTTTTGTTACTAAAGATATGTTACCCCTTTCTTTATTTTGACAACTGTGGTCTTCAGCTTTCTGGGATAAAGAAAGGAGTGTTAACTGCCAGTTTACATCTGTAATGTGTCTTTTTTGTGTGTGGGTCATCAGAAAGAAACGGAAGGGAGAACCTCTCTATCACCTCATTTTGTTTTATCTACACACCCACCATAGAGATAGATATTCCACCTCTCTTCCTGTTTCCCAACACTCTGTAATCTACTATAATGGGCTACTTTCTTTCCTTGTCCTCATTACCTACCTGAAGAATGAATAACATGAAGCAAAACAGGGCAAAACCAAGCCTTATCGGGTGACTAGATAAGGACACAGCCTTAGCAGAAACAGGCAGCGAAAGCCCCAAGAGGAGAACTTATCTGCCTGAAACAGGAAGTTCTGCTTTATGTCTGTTCAATGCATTTTAGGGAGTTAACAATGCGTTTTCCTTTCCTTTTTTTAATGAGGCAAAAGCAACACATGTTCATTCCTCCTTGCAGTGGTTGTAGGCTGTTGTCTGTTTAAAGGCTGGTCAGGAAAGGCTATTGAAACCAGCCTGAAGCCATTTTGTTCTAATTCCTACTTTCTTTCTTTTTTTAAATAAAGGCTACCAGGAACCAGTCTTGAGACATTTCTGATTGAGTATCAGCTCTATCATGTGCAATACTGCATCCTGCACTCCTAACATTTTGGATAAGAAATTTTGCTAAGACTGTTTCTGGAAGAGTAGAGATTTCTCAAAAAAAAAAGGTTAATCATAATTAGTGGACAACCATTTAAATATGAGCCAGCAGTGTGCAGCAGTGGCCAAAAAAGCCAACACAGGCTGCATAAACAGAGGGATAGAATCAAGATCACGTGAAGTGTTAATATCACTTTATAATGCCTTGGTAAGGCCACACTTGGAATACTGCATTCAGTTTTGGTTGCCACGATGTAAAAAAGACGTGGAGACTCTAGAAAGAGTGCAGGGAAGAGCAACAAAGATAATTAGGGGACTGGAGGCTAAAACATGAACGATTGCAGGAACTGTTTATATCTAGTTTAATGAAAAGAAGGACTAGGGATGACATGATAGCAGTGTTCCAATATCTCAGAGGATGCCATAAAGAAGAGAGAGTCAAACTCTTCTCCAAAGCACCTGAGGCTAGGTCAAGAAGCAATGAGTGGAAACTAATCAAGGAGAGAAGAGAACTTAGAACTAAGGAGAGATTTCCTGACAGTTAGAACAATTAATCAATGGAACAACTTGCCTCTAGAAGTTGTGAATGCTCCAACACTGGAAGTTTTTAAGAAGATGTTGGATAACTATTTGTCTGAAGTGGTATAGAGTTTCCTGCTTAACAGGGGGTTGGACTAGAAGACCTCCAAGGTACCTTCCAACTCTATTATTCTATTCTATTCTATAAATCCCAAGCATGCAAAGAAAACTGCATCTTTCATATATGCTAAGGAACTTCCCCAAGCTCTCTCATACTTTTGCTTGCAGGAAAATACACATCTGCCAATCATTCTTGGATGTCTATCCCAACTTTTGGGGAACTTTTGTTCTGTCTCCACAACTTGGAAACCTTTCCATTGAACCACTGGGTTATGGATTAGTGAGTCCAGGATAGTCTTATTGGCCCCAAACCAGGCTTCAACCCCTTAGAATCACAAGTTGTCGTTAATAGAGCATAAACTCAGTCTGTTTTTACTTCTGTTGCTCTTCCTTGATGTTGTTTATCAACTGTAGACTGGTAAGTTAAAGAATGTGGCAAGGTGGGCTTTCTAAATGTCTTCCTCAGTAAGGTTGCCACAGGCAGGGTTTAGAAGTCCTGTAGAACTTTGGCCATCTTTTATGAATTATTTGTTTTCACTTCTGAGCAATCCATCTCTATAGGTAGCCCTTGATCTAGGACCATAATTAAACCCAACATTTCTGTTGATAACCGAGACATTTGTTAAGTGAATTTTGCTCCACTTTGCAATCTTTCTTACCACAATTGTTAAGTGAGTCAATGCAGCTGTTAAGTTAATAACATGGCTGTTTGGTGAATCTGATTTTCCCATTGACTTTGCTTGTCAGAAGGTCACAAAAGTAGATCACATGATCCTAGACCATTGCAATCGTTGTAAATATGAATCAGTTGCCAAGCATCTGAATTTTGATCAGATGACCATGGGGATTCCGGAACAATTTTAAATGTGAAAACCAGTCGCAAGTCACTTTTCTCAGTGCTGTTGTAACTTTGAACAATCACTAAGTGAACTGTTATAAGTTGAGGACTACCTCAACTTATAACAAATAGCACTATAAAGAGATACCCATTGAACCCCACAGTATTGATTGTATCCCTACTATAATTGCGGGTCTCATTTGCACTAAGTTGTGTATTTAAAATGTATATACAGGTAGACTTACAACTGCAACTGGAATTTCTGTCATTAAGCAAGGTCGTTCAGTGAGTCCTGCTTGATTTTATGACTGTTTTTGCTACGGTTGTTAAGCAAACCACCACAGTTGTTAAGTGAACCCCACTGACTTGTCAGAAGCTGTCTGGGAAGATCGCAAATGGCGGTCACATGTTCCTGGGACACTCCCATCATGGTAAACACACACCGGTTGCCAAGTGCCTGAATTCTGATTACATGACCATGGGAAAGCTACGATGGTTGCAAGTGCAAGGACCAGTCATAAGCCACATTTTTTCACTGTTGTTGTAACTTAGAATGCAAAATGCATGTTGTAAGTTGAAGGCTACCTTATTTTGTCTTAACATACAGCGCAAGATGAAAGGCCAGAGACCAGACATTTCGTTTAGATGCGGGGAGGATCAGAAATTAGGCACGAAGGAAGTTAGTCATGTTCTGCTGGTCCCATTGTGAATGCCACCTCATTTCTCGTAGTCTTCGACTTAACAACAGTTTATTTAGTGACTGTTCGAAGGCACTGAAAAAAGTGACTTATGACCGTTTTCCACACTTACAACCATTGCAGTATCCCTGTGGGGAAGCGATCAAAATTCAGATGCTTGGTAACTGACTCATATTTATGACGGCTGCAGTACCCCAAGGTCACCTGTTCCCCTTTTGTGACCTCCTGACAATGGGGAAAGCCAGATTCACTCAACAACTGTGCTACCAACTGAACAACTGCAGTAATTCACTTAACGGTTGCAAGGAAGGTTGTAAAATGGGGCAAAATTCCATTAACAAACACCTCACTTAATAACAGAAATTTTGGGCTCGATTATTTTCGTCAGTTGAGGACTACCTGTAATTATTATTAGGTCCTCACGAAGCAGTCCATATTTAGGGTTTCCCCCTTGGAGGTGGAATGCATGATTAGTTGGGAATCCTCAGCCATTTTCTGAATGATGCTAGTTATGCTTCACCCAAATAATTGGGTGAGCAGCTGTATCCTCATTTGCCGACTCCATAAGACTGTTCGACCCATAGGTTCCATATATCCAAACAGCATTTCTTTCTCAATAGGACATCCTTGAATGTGCCTGATTAAAATAATATATAGTCAGCCAGCTCTGGATGAACATCTGGACTTCTCCCAGACAGTCTGAGGCACCAACCAGGCCTTTTTAACAAACTCCATTTTCTGAATCTATTTTTTCCTCTTTAGCTTCCACCCACATCTCGTTCCAGAGTAAGCTAGTCAACGAATCGTGAGATGCATCAGATTTTGAGTGTTTGCTGGGATCATGCCAACATTCATAAAGTCAGACCGTGCCTGCCTCAATATGACTAACATATGGTCTTAACAAATTTCAACAGCACTGTATATAAAAAGAGAGCTGATCCAGAAACTTGTTCTGTTTTTTGCAATCCATTTTCTCCCCCTTTCTATCTTTCCTAAGGCCCACAGTATGGCACAAACTGTTCCTAGGATTCGGTCGTCTTTGAAAATGCCAGAATAATGATGATTATTTCTACAAAATAAGAAACTGTTTTCAGATTTATGTCCTTAGCATTTGATTTTTCTGTTGTCTCCCAGAAACGGACTCGGTTTAGCATTGTGGTGATTACACAAAATTCCCCCCACTCCATTATGTGAAAAGGAGCTACAATAAAGTCTTGGCACAGTTTCTTTAAAAAACCATTTCCCAGTAATAAAATCCTGCCGCTGTATTCGTAGAAAAGCACTCCATTTCTATTTAAACTTGAACCTTGCATAATTCCAAAAGCTTTAAAAAGGCTGCACTCCAATCCATTTTTACTCAGAAAAGGAACTCTTTTGTGGCAAAATGAGTCATAAATGCTGCAGTGACTAGATTACGTTGTTCAAATTCTGTTTGAGATATATTCTTTTACACTCTCTTGAATAACCGAAGTTACATCTCCGTCTGTACATACCACTACTTCATAAAAGCACTTCTGTTCATTAACTTAAGTCCTGCCAGACAGCCTCGAGTTTTAAAAGCCATCTGTGACTGATAAGAGATGTAAATACTTATCTCTCCTCCTAAGGCCAGTGGATCACAGCCAAATGGTGCATGAAAAGCTTTAAACATGCTACCATCTTGGTTATGATCTGCTGTTACACTGGAAGGCGAGATTAATAAGGCAATGTAGCATGTGTGTATGTGTGTGCGCAGGCAGGGGATGTCAAATTATCTTTCCTATTCAGCCTTTAAAAAAAAATAAAACCTTGGGAAAAAGAAGACCCATGGTTTGAAGGCAATTGCCAAGCCTCCCTTCCGAGCCCTGTGTTTACTGATAACGACTAATTATACCTGTACAAATACAGTGTGTAAACAGCCCTTGTAAATTAAACAGGCTTCTTTATTTAAGAAAAAGCACATACCAGACTATATAAAATGCAAAAGTGCCTCCTGTTTTGTCTGGTAAATTGAGACAACAAATGTGAGAAAGTTTTCTGTTAATCTGTGATAAGGAACATAGGCATATATCTACATGCATGTAGTGTACACAAATCTACACATTCTTTATGGTAGGGTTCAAGATTCATGTAATGTTTATTTGTCATGCCTGATTTTATTCTCTTTTTTTGGTCTCCTTAAAATGGAATGCTCATAAGAAATCAAAAGCACCTTCTTATGATTCATTTAAGTTGGTCTATAGATTTGGAAATATCTTACACAGGGAGGGCATGTTTTTTCTTGTTCTGATTTAATTTAAGAAATAACTTCTGGTGATATATTTTCTCCCTTTTCTCCTTTTAGGAAGGAAATAGAGACTTAATGAGGACATTCTTTTCTAAATGAAGGAAATTAAAATCAAGGCCGGCATAAGTAGATACTAATCATGTTACTTAACTTTCTTGTTTTCTAGAGATGTATTTGTTAGAATTTACTCCTGGCTTTTGTTCCAGAGCAGAAAGTGGTATATATAGTGTGCCTTCTTTCCACTTGTCTCCTCAATGAGGATTCTGTGAAGTACATTGGGCTGAGAGTTACTAACTCAATGTTACTTGCCGAATTTACACAGCTGAAAGTGGACTTGAACCTGTGTCTGTCTGCTGCCCTTCCATTACTGCCTTTTGGGTGATGCCTTTGAATCAGTGTTGATTCTGGGCAATTGCCTGGATGAGTCCTTGCAATTTTCCTGGCATTGCCTTCTAACTAGGGCTGAGAGAGAGGCTGGCCTAAAGTGACCTGGTTGACTTCATGAATAAGGTGAGACTAGAAGTCACAGTCTCCCAGTTCCTAGTCTGATGCTTTTAACCACTAAACCAAACTGCATGTTACTATATATATTGTCTTACGCTGATGCCTAAATCTATATGCATCAGTCACAAAACAAAAAGGAAGATTGTGCGTGTACAGTATGTGTAATTGCTGGTTTTTCACCTGGCATTTCACACCAATATTATGTCTGGAATAAACTTCCATCTTTATATATTATTTGTTATAGATTTGGAGATGTTGGCTTCTGAATAAAGATAGGATTATACTGTGGGTCCTTTTTTAGCATTGTATGCTGACCGATGGGCTTCTTGATATTGGAACAATTTGTGAAGTTGGGAAACTTATTCCAGAAACTTTTTGTTAAACAATTGTTTCAACTTGATGATTCTTGTTACTTACCTCACGTACAATATTCCTAACAAGGCCGAGGATAAAGAGCATTGTATGTATATTATCTGTGGTTTGGTCTGGTCTTCAAATGGGAAGGAGGTTTTACCCATAGAGGACAGTTTGTTGAACAGGATGACACTTCCCAGAAATGCTGGACATCTATGGCCAACTTGCCACTGCTGGCAACCTGAACTAGATAGATTTTTGGTCTTCCTTGCCAAGAGAATTGTGTAGGCATCTAGGACTTGGTGAAATAAAGTATTTATTGCTTTATTCAAGTGTATTTATAGGGTCATCTATCTTGCAAGCATAACTCTCGGTCACTGAGATGAGAAAAAAATAAACAAAACCATAACCAAATAAAAGCAAGAATTACACAAAATAAAAACCATAAAATAGCAACAAGGCAATCAGCCAATCAACATATTATGGGCTCATCTAATTCCCAACCCCCATTTGGGAGAAAATAACTAGATCTTAAGAGGCTTCAAAAAACTCAACAGGATCAGGCCAACCTAACCTCAGATGAGAAGATGCTTCAAAGGACAGGGGCTATGACAGAAAAGGCATACATCCTGAGTCCTGCAAAATGTCATTTTCTGATTGACAGGACTCAGATCAGGCAAGAGACCGAGGGCTGAGCAGCTTTGTCTGTTACTTCAGACCTTAGGAGAGCTCACTTGATAGACAGCCCGCAACAATGAAAAGATGCATTTAAATTTTATACTGGTATAGGCTTTCATAGCCAGTATCTGCTGAGTAGTATTAGGCTTCAAGGTTTAGTAACTGTGGGCCAGGCAACAATTCCCTAACTTTTCACCAGCAACTATGGCTGGCATTTTCAGAAGCAAGCTGGTGCATTCCACAGGCACTAACTGGGATCCTGTCTTTATACCCTGATGCCTTGAATGCTGGTTTCCAATTAGTGCAGGTTGGTAAGAGCTGGTCTCTAATTGGTTCTTTGTTTGTGCTGTTTTCGATTGTTGGTTTTGGTGGCATTTTTTATTTTTCGTGAAACAAAAGTTAACTGACTTGGATGAAGCATCTGAGAAGGCAAAACAGACTTGATAGATCCCGGGGAAGGACATATGTTCCGCATTATACAAAGCAGGAGTTCTCTCCCCCATTTAAATAATAGGTCTATAAATTTTTCTCTGTAATTCAATATCCAGCATTTTGGATGACTTTACTCCCTTCTCTATTTTTTTTATTTTTTTTTGCGTTAGGAGTATGAGAAGAGAGCAGAGGTAAATTCTGAGATGTCTGCAGCATTATTCCCAATTAAGGGGTCTGTAATCAAGACTACATAGTGGGGAAGGGAGTGACTACATAGCAAGGGAGTCTCTCTCCTATTTTTCTTTCTCTTCCTATTTTCCCCACTATAAGAACCCTGTGAGGTGAGCTGGGCTGAGACAGAGTGATTGGTCCAAGGACACCCAGCTAACTTTCATGGCTAAGGCAAAACTAGAACTCATGGTCTCCTGCTTTCTAGCCCGGTGCCTTAGTCACTAGACCAAACTGACTTTCTATGTTGGCTTAGGAATCCAAGGTTAACATTCTGATTTGATGTGATCATATATTGTCTAGAATAGGGGTCCCCAATCTCCTACTGGACCGCGACCTGCTCGGAACAGGGCTGCGCAGGCAGTGGGAGAGAGTGCGTATTTGTGCATGTGCTGCTCATGCAAATGGAGTTGCGTGTGCCCGTGCAAATGCAGTTATGCATGTTCATGCAAATGTAATTGCACACATTTATGCACACAACCCACCACTCACAAGGAACCATCCCCTTGTCCTCTGCTGCCAGTCCACCAAGCCGAAAGGTTGGGAGCCGCTGGTCTAGAACATGTTTGGAAAAGATGCCAGGACATGGCATTCAGTATTCCACAAGGGATTATGGCATTTACAAAGATAGATTGAAGATCGTGAAATGTTTTCACACTGACCCAACAAAGTTTAAACCAGCACTGGATCTTGTTTTCCAAGACTTTAAAAGTGCTTTCTTAGCATATCAAGTATTTGATAGTATATAGTATATGGAGAAATTATATGGAGGAAGAGGTAGCCAGCAGCATAGTTTTTGAGATGTTAACCCAACCCCTCCCAATTGATTATGCTGCCCAGAAATTTAGGCTACCATTCAGTATCAACTATTTAGCAGCAGATTGTTGGTGGAACTAGCACAGAGGAGGAGGCTCAGTTTTTAACCCACCCTGAATTATAGAATTGAATTAAATTCATTGAATTTAAATTGGTGTTTTTTAAAAACCTGGTTACTTTAAGATGTGTGGACTTCCGCTCCCAACATTCCCCATCAGCAGAGTGCTGGGGAATGCTGGGGATTGAAGTCCTCACTTGTAAAATTGCCCATATTGAAAAATGCTTCTTTAAAAGAATACAGACCTTGGGAAGACAGACAGAAAGAAATGGTGAACCATTACGGGCAGGGGGATTTGCAGAAAATATTACAATAACAGAGTTGAAAGGGACGCCCTGCTCAGGACAGGGCAGGAAACCCTGTACCATTTCAGACAAATGGTTGTTCAAGCTCTTCTTAAAAACTTCAAATATTGGAACATCCACAACTTTTGGAGGCAAGTCGTTCTACTGATTAATTGTTCTACCTGTCAGAAAATTACTCTACAAAATTACAATTCTGTATTGGTTCTCTCCTTGATTAGTTTCCCTCCATTGCTTCTTGTCCTGCTTTCAGGTCCTTCCGAGAATAAGTTGACCCTCTTCTTCTTTGAGGAAGCCCTGCAGATATTGGAACACCACTATCATGCCATCCCTAGTCCTCCTTTTCATTAAACTAGACATATCCAAGGTTTGGTTTAGTGTAAATTAGGACAAACTTGGACAGGCTTTCAAAATTTTGCATTTTCTACAACAAAGAAAAGTCCTAGAATCCCTATTGTGCTTCAAACAGCTGCTGCTCTCTTAGTCCTGCCTACATCACAGGATTGTTTTTGTGGAGAACAAGGGAAGAAATAGCACCATCTATGTGCCTTTCTGTTCCTGTATAAAAGGTGGAATACAAATCTAAAAAATGAAATGGACCACCTCCAAAGGCCCACCGGATTCTGTTGGCTGGCTTTCTGCATATCACTTGACCAATCTGGCAGCTTCCAGATGTGCTGGAATTTCCCCACCATAGTCAGGAATAACACAGGCACTGGGAGAAAGTTAACATTGAATGTATGGATTTTATCGTTTGCAGCTGAGGTTTGTGCTTAATTTGATATTCTGGCTTTATGATTTTAATTTGCCTGCCAGGATTTTGTTGTTACTCTAAACCGCTCATCTAAATGCTCCAGATAAATAAATACTTGCATAGGGCACCATGGGGTTCAAGCCAGTATTAGACATGCCAAGGATTGATTATACCATATTGAATAATGATATTCAGTATTGTACAGAAAATTCAGGGCAAATGTAGAACAAATTGGAAGCTGCGTCTGACGAGAAATGGTAGCTCAGTCCCCTCCCCATGTAAGTAAGATAATTTAGCTAACATTCCTGAATGATTCCTTGTGTCTAGATCAATTTAAGTGTGGTAATCAAACTTCTAAAACGGGTGTGCGAGAAATAATTAGAAATTCACACCAATCCAATTTAAAAATAGAATTGTTATTATTCTAAAAGTAATACCTTTGCTATTATTGCCCCAGGCTTGTTTTTCACTCCATCAGTCACATGTATTGCTGATACAGATTGCTGGTAGTCTTAAACCTACGTCCACAGTAGAGGCCAAAATTCCTTTGCTAAGCAGGACGGTTGTTTGGTGAGTCAGATGTGGGATTCTACCGGTTTGGGCGAACTAGTAGCACCGAAGATCATTTGGGAGCAAACCAGTTCACACCCACTAGCAAGTTGGGCCACCCGCCTGCCCCTGTGCTTTACCTACCTTTATCTTCTCAGCTGAGTTGCGCAGCAGAGTGGATTGCCGCGCCTCAGTTGTTTTCCTTCCCAAGCAGCAATCCAGAAGGTACGTCTTCTCTAAACTGCGCATACATGCATAGTGCGCATCAGGTGCATGCATGAACGAAGCGTGTGCATGCACGCAAAGAGCGTGTTCAGCCAACTGGTTGTTAAACCGGTAGGATCCTACCCCTGCAGTGCAGTGATGTGCGGTGAGGTTTATGGCTGGTGAGGCAGCATTTTTTTTAGACTTGTGGACTTCAACTCCCAGAATTCCACAGCCAGGCATGCTCAGTTCCGATTTAAAGCGACAGCATTTGTTTTCTAAACTTATTTGCTAAATAAGTTTCCTTCTTTCTTTTTCTTTTTCTTCTCCCTTCCCCTCGTTCCTCCCTCTCTCCCCCCTCCCCCTCTCTCAAACACACACACACACACACACACACACACACACACACACACACACACACACACAAAGTTGCACCAGGATTCAGAAAATTTAGGTTTTCCTCCTTAGCCCATGTTAGCAATACCACTAACAGCATTTTGGCTGGCAGGTGTAAGTAGAAGTGGAAATTCATTCTACTGAAAACATTGTTTTTGCTTATGGTTGGATAATTAAAATTTCAGAAGACCCAAAGGCATAGTATTAGAGTGTTACATAGTACATAAACTAAAGAACTGTCTCAATATGCTACCTCCACTCTCTTTCAACACACACACACACACACACACACACACACACACACACACACACACACACACACAAAGTTGCACCAAGAGGATGAAGTTTGAAAGGAAAAATGCAAGAGCTGCGGTCAGGCTGAGCTAGTTGCTGCCAGAGTCACCGTGTGGATGACTCTGCTTAACTGTTTAAAAAAGCCTCCAAAAAAACACCCTCTACAGGAGGCAGAAGAACGACGTGCCTCATCTACGTCAGGAATTTTTTGGCTTTTAACCCTTGCCTAGCTCTGCTCAAGTGATCATAAAGTCAGACTAGATGAGGCACCTCGTTCTCCTGCCGCCTCCTGTAGAGGGCACTTTTTTAGAGGCTTTTTTAAACAGTTAAGCACTAAGCAGAGTCATCCATGGTGACTCTGGCAGCAACTAGCTCAGCCTTTTTCCTTTTACATTTTTTTTTCTTTTCATGATGACAGTGGGGAGGCTCTGCCTCCCCTGCCTCCCCTGTCTGCACGTCCCTGCTGCAGTGAGTCCTGCCCAATATTCTGATTTTTGCCACAGTTCTGAAGCAAATCACTGCAGTTGTTAAGTGACTCACATGGAGGTTAAGCAAATCCAGCTTCCCCCACTGTCTTTGCTTGTTGGAAGGCCACAAAAGGTGATTGCATGAAGCCTGGGACGCTGCAACTCTTGTAAATATATGCTGGTTGCCAAGCGCCTGAATTTTGATCATGTGATCATGGGGCTGCAGCACCAGTTGTAAGTATGAGGACTGGTCATAGGTCACTTTTCCTAGTGCCATTGTAACTGAATGGTCATTAAACGAATGATTGTAAGTCGAGCACTATCTGTATAGTATCTTTTTCTTGCAACTGCTTTATTGAGGATTGTAGTGGCTCCTGTGGTGAGGATGCTGGGTTGGTGATTAGCAAGAGGAGTCCACTGCTGCATGGAGAGAGAGCTCCTGTCGTTCGCTCCAGCTTCTAAACTAACTAAGGGAGAGAAGCAACCTAGAACTAAGGAGAAATTTTCTAATGGTGATAGCAATCAACCAATAGAATAGCTTGCCTTCAGAAGCTGTGGGTGCTCCATCACTGAAGGCTTTCAAAAAAAGCCTGGGCAACCATTTGTCTGAAACAGTGTAGGATCTCCTGCTTGAGTAGGGGGTTGGGCTAGAAGATCTCTGAGGCTCCTTCCAACCCTCTTGTTCTATGTTCTATGTTGCTGCCAGCAGT
Source organism: Thamnophis sirtalis (assembly GCF_051295495.1). NCBI lineage: Eukaryota > Metazoa > Chordata > Lepidosauria > Squamata > Natricidae > Thamnophis > Thamnophis sirtalis. The sequence continues at coordinate 77,766,904 of NW_028261385.1, read as the reverse complement.
TCGAAAGCAAGTAGTCGCAAGTAGATAGATAGGTACCACTTCAGTGGGAACATTAACGGGGACATGAAAGGGGCCCCTATTGAGCATCGGCCAGACAATGGTGATGTCACTGGCTAATTCTTTCAACCCTGAAGTAACTTGGGTGTTTCCGAGAAGAATGGGAGAAAAATGGCGATATTTACTTTTATCTTCTCCTTAGACTTTAATGCAATAGTAACAACTTGTCCTCCTTGCAGAATGTTAGCTGAAGCCGTAGACCACACAGTTTTGATTACAACCCTATTTGGGTCGATTAAGCGAAATCCGCCTATAAGCTTTTTACTGTGCCTCACCACAGGAATGAATTATGCTTCGAATTCACCAGGCAGACACTGAGGACATGTAACAACAACACAACTCCCTGGATCTGAATCTGCAAACAAAGAGGATCTGGGAAAAGGAATTGGGGCTGGAGGCATACCACAAACACCATGACAGGTTGAGGAGGCATTTATTTATAATGACGGAGGGGCTTTCATTAAAATGGAGCCTCTCGCCATCTGCTTTTGGATTTTCCTGATGTAAGGTCAGGATCCTTTCGGTGCTTCAAATGAGCCGAGATGTGTAATTTGTGTTAGAGCCTGTGGTCGAGCTGCAAACATTTTGTTTTTCCATTTGCAAAAAAACCCTCAAAAAACCCAACTCTAAACCGCAGTCCCAGGACACAACAGAAAACAAACTTTTCCCAGCTGCACTGCTGTCTGCAAGGAACCCATCTTGAGCAGAGGATTGACAGTCCTGCCACTTTAATTCTCAGTCTTGTCTTGGTGCTGGATGGATGCCATGAGGAACAGCAGTGTAACTTTATCTGCAAGAAAATGTGCTTTGCTGCTGCCATATGGGGAAAACACAGAGGATCAGCTGTGGAAGACCTCTTTAGAGGAGCAAACACACACGTGTACACACACACACACACACACACACACACACACAGACACCACATGGATGCAGGGACAGACAAACATGGATAATGGTGGGGATAGATTTGTCCTGATTAGTTGAGTAAAATTAAGACAGGCTGCCCAATTTTGCATATCATGCTAGGAGTAAGGAAGGATACAATTAGAATTGTCTGAGGGCTAATTCATAGGTTGCTGCAGAAGCTGTTTCTCAGTTGCCTGCTTAATACCAAATGCCAGCTTTATTTTTTTAATGGAAATAAGATGGTTTGAGAAGAAAGGAAACCAAGGTACAGCAAGAGCCTCGTCCTCCTTGCAGAATGTTAGCTGAAGCTGTTCTCGGAGGACTGGAGACTCCACAGCATAGCAAATATGTACCAAAAGTTTTACCCAAATAGTTCTCGAATTACGACCATAATAGAACCTAGCTATCACAGTCATAAACGGTTATAAATCGAATCACCTATGTAACCAATCTGATTTTGTAACTTCTTTTTGTGGCAGTTGTTAAGCAAACCTTGCAGTCATTAAGCAAACTAGTACCATATTTTTCAGAGTATAAGACGCACCTTCCCCCCCAAAAGGGAGCGAAAATTTGGGTGCATCTTATACACCGAATGTAGCTCCACCCAGCCCCACCAGAGGCCAAAAACCCAATGCACGGTGGCAGCGCTGGTTTATGGCAATCCCTGCAGCCTGGAACAGCTGATTGGGGGTATTCCGGCAGTCCAATCCACCCGCCAATCAGCTGTGCTGAATTGGACTGCAATAAGTGCTGAAGCTGATCTCGCTGGTCGGAGTTGCAGCAGTAATCACATTCAGAAAGAATAGTAACTGATTCAGCAGAATTCAAAATAATAATAGTGTACAATACATTCCCAAAAGCAGGTTTTCCAAGGTAGCAGTAAATACAAGCAAAACACAAGCAGTTTCACTTTCAGTTCGCAGCTCAGGGTCCTTCCTGTCTCCTTCTTGCTCACACAGCAAGTTTCAGAGTCCAAATAGCCCTCATTGGCTTTGTTGCTATGCCTATTGATTGGCTGACCTTGTTACCATGGATGCTGATAGGCAGAAGAAAAATTTATTTTCTTCTTATTTTCTTCCCCCAAAACTAAAGTGTGTCTTATACTCTGGAGCATCTTCTACTCCCAAAAATACGGTAGTTTGCTATCAGTCACTTTTGCCCAAAACTGGAAATACAGTAAATACCAGTTTTTAGCAAAACCATAATAAAATGAGACCCTATGACTGTGAGACACTGCATAATTTTAAATGTGAGATGGTTATTGTGGGGGTGGTGGGTGAGTGGGCAACCATTAAAACTTCAAATCATGGTCATAAGTACCCCAGGGAGGGCCATCATCACTGTAAGTAACTTGTCATAAGTCAAGGACTACTACCTATATTGCAACCCACATCTTCCCCAACAATAGGCTACTGCACTGAGTCAACTCTACTTTTTGCAAGATGATGTTGCCACGTGAATGAGGTCTTTAATACTCAGTTCTTTAGTGCTTAGGCTTTCAATACTCATTTCGAACAAAATCCCCAAAGTCTTTAATGTTAACATACAAGATTCGCCTTTCTCCAAGCATTCTTGCCCTTGTTGGGATGAGTTGCTGCTTCGGTGTGGTTGTTCCTTTTCTAGTTGCTGCCGAACTCTAGGCAAAGCTCCAAGCAGGATTCCCAATGGATGTGCTGCTCCCCGTAGCTTGTGCTCCCAGAAGTTGAATTAAAGTCCTCTTGCCTCTTGTAGTAGCTGCCAATCTTCAGAAGCAGCCTCTGTTTCCCTGTCTGTCAGTTGTTTGATTAGCTCCTTTCCTACTACAAGCATCTCTCCTCTCTCTGTCTTAGCGTTGGCTTTTCAATGCTAAGAGTCCCCATGGGGGATGGGGCGCTGCCCCTGGATGTCTGCATGTCATTCAAAATGCCAGGGTGTGGTTCGGTTATCACAAACAGCTGCAACACTCAATGGGAAAACTGGACCCTGTGAATAAATGCAGACAGTCCAAGGACTGTAAGACTTACAGCACAATTGGAACCAGAATTCCCATCGCTAAGCAAGGCAGTTGTTAAGTGAATTGTGCCTCATGTTATGACCTTTTTTTTTTTTTTGCAATGGTTGTTTAGCAGATAGGTGTTGTTATTAAGCAAATCCGAATTCCCTCATCCATTTGTTTGTTGGAAGCTGGCAGGGAAGGCCACCAATGGCGATCACATAACCCCCAGGCACTGCAATTGCTGCGAAGCCATGCCTGTTGCCAAGCTCCCAAATTTTGATCACGTGATCACAGGGATGCTGCGGTGGTCATAAGTGCAAGGGCCGGCTGTGAGTCCTTTTTCAGTGCCATTGAAACTTTTGTCCCAAAATGAATGATTGCAAATAAAGGACTACGGTATGAATGAATATCTGAATGCATAAGGGATGAGTTTGGAGATAAGCTTGTCTGCACCGCTGCAGCTACTTCTGAAAAGAGCAGACACTTCCCCAAATTCACTCCCTCAAAAGGGATAAAAGGAATGGAGAGGTGATGATTGATTGAAGAAGGGTTTTTTTGGGAAGGGGGGAGGAAAATAGAGGAAAGGAATATCTTTGTTACATTTGGAGCCTTCGTAGATAGAAGGGAAGTCCTGTATGTGAACCGAGCAGGATAAGTAATAGGAATTCATATATGGAATACAGATAAAAGCTTATGCAGGAAGTTATAAAAACTATCCCCCAACAGTTCCTTTATCAAAACTCTAGCTAAGGAGAGTTCAGCTATTTTCATGATTTGGGAGATTTAAATGGTGGAAATGAGAAACCAGCTGTTTGCCAGGTGAGCTGTGGCCAGTGTTTAATGCTGGAAACGTAGCTCACATGTCATATTTGTGTCCCATTTCTTGTTTGTTTTTCTGGCTCAAAGTTTGCCAAGTTCTGGCTCAAAGTTCGCCAAGAGAGTGAATATGTGTTATTTGCTTAGAAGGCCATAATACTCACTACTCATGGATTGGTGGAAAGAATTTGTTCGTGGTATACGGAATAGGATGGTGAGAATTCGCTCTTACACTGCTGAAGTCACACCTCAGGATATCCAAAACAGAAATAAGCCATTAAATGGCTCAGAGATTTAACCTTCTTAAACTGCAAGTATAAGGGACGCGGTAGCTCAGTGGCTAAGGCGCTGACCTTGTCGATCAAAAAGATCTGCAGTTTCGCGGTTTGAATCCCTAGTGCCACGTAACGGAGTGAGCTCCCGTTACTTGTCCCAGCTTCTGCCAACCTAGCAGTTTGAAAGCACATAAAAAAATGCAAGTAGAAAAATAGGGACGACCTTTGGTGAGAAAGTAACAGTTCCATGTGCCTTTGGCATTTAGTCATGCTGACCACATGACCATGGGGATGTCTTCGGACAGCGCTGGCTCTTTGGCTTTGAAACGGAGATGAGCACCACCCCTTAGAGTCGGTAACGACTAGCACATATGTGCGAGGGGAAACTTTACCTTTACCTAAACTGCAAATAGGTTTAATTAATCTATTGCTTTTTATCTATTCTGTTCATTAAAAGAATGAGAATTCTTGAGATACGCACATACACATGCATACCCAAAGGTGCTACACAGAATTCTCTCGCTCATGTCTCTTGATCTTGCCGTTTACTCCTCTTTCTCACAGCTGTATCAATGTTCCTTTCTCAAGGCCTTGAGCGGGCTGAAAAATGTCCCTGCATTCATGCTCTGGTCTAATGATGGAATCTTACTGCATCTGCCTTAGTGATGAGTCTGATATTTAATGCAGAACAGTGAAAGTTTGTGAGGGGCAGATCCTCTCACCCTCCTTGCCCTATAATAAGGTAAAGGTAAAGGTTTCCCTCGCACATATGTGCTAGTCGTTCTTGACTCTAGGGAGCGGTGCTCATCTCCATTTCAAAGCTGAAGACTCAGCGCTGTCCAAAGACCTTCCCACCAAAGGTGGTCCCTATTTTTCTACTTGCATTTTTAAGTACTTTTGAACTGCTAGGTTGACAGAAACTGGGACAAGTAACGGGAGCTCACTCCAGTACGTGGCGCTAGGGATTCGAACCGCCGAACTGCCGACCTTCTGATCAACAAGCTCAGCATCTTAGCCACTGAGCCACCTATAGGATGAGTTAAATGCACTATCCAATAACAGCGAGGGCAATAATTGGTGCTGGCCTTATAGTTCACAACTTAAGAATTGGTAGATTTCTTTAGTATGATATGCTGGCAGGAACTGCATGTTCTAAAAACAAGAAGACAGATAGTAAAATGGATATTGGTCATAACAAAATCGGGCCCTGAGATATCTGATCCATAAGTGTATGTGTGTGGTGGGAGAAGGGAACCCAATATTTTTAAAAGTGGGTCTAGTACTCTTCTAGAAAATATATGGAGTATAAAATCTCTTCTAGGAAAACAAATGAAAAATATCTTAAGTATCGAGTGGATCTTCCCCCACAATGCTGTCTGTGATCATAGTCGAAATAACTTACTAGCTCTTTCCCAGGCAGGGAGGGTAGGACTTGCATGGCTCGGTTCTAGGCAGCAATGTGTAAAGAATCTTATTTATTTATTAGGTTTTTAAAAATCTCACTTTTTTAATAACAGGTAGTCCTCGACTTACAACCATAGTTGAGTCAAAACTTTCTCAAAATTGCTAAGTAAGACAGACATTTAGCGAGTTGTGCCCCATTTTATGACTTTTTGCTACATTTATTAAGCGAAGCTCTCAGTTGTTAAGTGAATCACTCCAGTTGTTAAATGAATCATGTGTTCATTGACATTGCTTGCTGGAAGCCAGCTGGTATTGTTACAAATGGTGACCACATGATCCTGGGATGATGCAGTTGTCATAAATACGGGCCAGTTGCTAAGTGACCCACATTTTGATCACGTGACCATGAGGATGCTGCTATGGTTGTAAGTGTGAAAAAGTCATCTTTTTCAGTGGTGTTGTTAACGTCAAGCAATCACTAAACAAACAGTTGAAAGTTGAGGACTATCTGTAACTCAATGTGACGTTATTGTACCCTATCGACAATAACGGCCCATCTCTATAGAGCTTACACAGTGTATCACAGAAGTGAGTACACCCACTCACATTTTCTAAATATTTAAGTATATTTTTTCATGTGACAACACTGAAGAAATGACACTTGGCTACAATGTAAAGCAGTGAGTATACAGCTTGTATAACAGTGTAAATGTGCTGTCCCCTCAAAATAAAGCAACACGTAGCCATTAATGTCTAAACAGCTGGCAACAAAAGTGACTACACCCCTAAGTGATAATGTCATTTTCCCTCCCTGGTGTCATGTGACCTGGTGTCATGTGTGTGGTACAAGGTCTCAGGTGTGAAAGGGGAGCAGGTGTGTTAAATTTGGTGTTATCGCTCTCACTCTTCATACTGGTCACTGGAAGTTCAACATGGCAATTAACTCTCTGATGATTCTGTATAAACGTACCATATTTTTCGGAGTATAAGATGCACCGGAGTATAAGATGCACCAAGATTTTAAAGAGACAAATTTTAAAAAAAGTTTTTGCACTCTGCAGACCTCCCAAAACAGCCCGTTTTTTGTCAAAAAAGGGCATGCATAACCTTTAGGAGAGTGCTCCAGGGGCCTGGGGCAAAATTGAGCAAAAAACGGCCTGTGTTTTGCTCATTTCTGCCCTCCCCAGCCCCCAGGAGCACTCTGGAAGCCTCCTAAAGGCTATGCAGCGCCATTTTGGTGAAGGTGGCAGGGTTTCGAGAGGCAAAAAATGCTGTATTCAATGTATAAGATGCACCCAGATTTTCAGTCTCTTTTTTGAGAGAAAAAGTTTTGTCTTATATTCCAAAAAATACAGAAGTTTACACTCATAGGAACAGGTGTTTGTACCAATCAGAATAGAACTGGACATTCACGTCCAAGGATCATCCTGCCAGAAAAGAAAAATAAAAAAACTGCATAGGTCAGAGATCAAGATTTTAAAGTTATAGGCTCCTCTCAGACAAATTTGTGTGAGTTCTGCCACAGAGGAACCCCTTTTTTGTTGCTTTTCAGCTTATTTCATCTGCAAGGCCCACAGGCTGAGCTCCATGGCCAAATTTAACATCTGTACTGTGGCTGGTATGTATTTTCAGGATTGGCATTAGCCTGTGACCACAGCCATGCTTATTGCTCCGTTACTATAATAGCTTGGCAGCCTCTTCCTTTCCCTCAGGCTAGATAGTAAGTATGGTGAGAGGGCAACCAGCATTGGCGGTCTGGAGACTTATGTTAATAAATGACACATTAAAATATTTCTGCTGCTTCATGGAATAACCGGTTAAAGTGTGTCGTACATTTTCAAGTTAAATTAATCAATCATTAGATTTGTAAACCTTATAGGCTTATCTGGAAGGATACTTTCCCTAGAATTTCATGGATCTTCTTTAATCTGGATTTTAATAGACTTGAGTAAAACAAAGAGACAACTGGGAAAGTTTGCAATCCCGGTGAACCGTGAAGTTCTGCTTCTACCATCACTTGCACACACCTCTAAAAATTAAAATAAGTTATAAGAAATTATAATTAAGCATCTCATTGACAATGTTATGTGAAAACTGAACTTTGAGCCAAGAGGTTCCTAGTTCAAATTTAAACTATATAATGAGCTCACAAGCTAGCCATAAGGCACTCATTATCCATCAGCCTTTGTCATTGCAGTAAAAAACTCTGATCTATTCCATATGATTCTCATAAAGCAACCTTACTCAACCTTGGACTTCATTTCCCAGAATTCCGAGCCAGCAGGGCCAAAAGGAAGGCCTTTGTACAATGACATAACAGGGGTTTAAGAAACAGAATCGCACCAAATTCAGACTCTCAGCTCCATCTAGCTCAGTTGTGAATTTTAACCCCCTGAGTTTTAAAGGCTTTCCAACTTTATTGTAAAAAGAAATGGAATTTGCAAGCTTTTCTATGTCAACCATGCACACAGCTTTAGCATATATGAAAAGTTCTGGATCTTCAAATTTTAATTATTGTATATTCCCCAATGTACATTATGGTATTTCGTATTTTCTATGGAACCTTTGGGAATTTCCACAGTGCCAACTGAAACTGCCAAACCCCTTTGGGGGAAACATTTCTGTCTAATCCAATAGCAATAGCAATAGCAATAGCAGTTAGACTTATATACCATTTCATAGGGCTTTCAGCCCTCTCTAAGCGGTTTACAGAGTCAGCATATTGCCCCCAACAACAATCTGGGTCCTCATTTTACCCACCTCGGAAGGATGGAAGGCTGAGTCAACCCGGAGCCGGTGAGATTTGAACAGCCGAACTGCAGAACTGCAGTCAGCTGAAGTAGCCTGCAGTGCTGCATTTAACCACTGCGCCACCTTGGCTACATACAATAGGGCTTCATAATAATTCTTGAAAGGACCTTTTTACAGATAGTCCTTGAATTATGACCACAAATGATCCCTACATTCCTGTTGTTAAGCGAGACGGCGGTTAAGTGACTTTTGCCCCATTTTACAACCTTTCTTGCCCCAATCACTGCAGTGGTTCAGTTAATATTGCGGTTGTTAAATGATTCTGGCTTCCCCCTTGACCTTCTTGTTGGGAGGTCTCGGAAGGACATTACATGACCCTGCAACTGTCATAAATACAAGTCAGTTGCCAAGCGTCTGAATTTTGATCATGTGACATGGGGACGCTGCAACAGTTGTGAATGTGGAAAGCGGTCAAAAGTCACTTTTTTCAGTGCCTTTGTAACTTTCAATGGTCACTAAATGAACTGTTGTAAATGTGTAGGCCAGTTAAATGAAATGGTTTCCTAGTTAAGCGGTGCTGCTTTGGGTGGGCTCCAGAATGCCTTCATGAACCTGGAAGGTGACTTACAGCATCTTCATAATCTCACTAAGCCTGTTGTGAATCCTGATCATTTGGAACAACGATGGTTGGATATATGTAGAAGAAGTGGGCAGATGACTTTAGAATGCCTTTTTCCTCTGGTGTGGGGACTGACAGCTCCCAGGCTCCCTCCTTTCTCAGTTTTGCTTGTTGGTAGCTGAAAACGGCCCTTGAGTCTATCAAAAAGCTAAGATTTAGAGACAGAGACCCCACACAAAAATAGGATGCAATGTTATATGAAATAATTAGTGTTCTCACATGTAATTGAGGGTTTCCAATCCAGATTAAGAATATATTGTATCCAATGGTGGGATTCCAAATCTTTTCCTACTGGTTCTATGAAAGAGCGCTTTGCGCTCGCGCGTGCCTAACAGGTGCTTTACACATGCACACAGCACTCAAAGACCGCTCTCAGTGTCAGTGCTGGTGAGTTGAGCTGTTTTTTTAGCTCAACTGAGGTGCGGCAATCCTCTCTGCTGCGCGAATCAGCTGAGGTAAAAAAACAAGGGAATATAGGATAGAGAACTACAGGGGCGGGAGGATGGGGCCAACCAGAGGCGGTATTTGCTGGTTCTCCAAACTACTCAAAATTTCTGCTACCAGTTCACCTGAACCAGTCCAATCCGGCTGAATATCACCTCTGATTGTATCCCCCAAGAGTAAAAAAAAAAAAAAAATCCAACAAAAAATGAAAAATTACTAATAGGTTGTGTATGCTACAGTTGGAAGGGAAAAGTAAAGAATGGTATGTCCCAGTGCAATGAGAAACCAGTTTGGTGCTAGACCTCCCATACTTTATTCTGAATAAAAACCAAAATAGAAATTTTTCACCCTATGAGCAATACTTTTGGTCTACAGAAGGAATTTGCAAGTGGGTAATGAATGGGTAAACTATTCTGCTTCCTACCCTTTCTAATTTGATTGATAAATGGTCTCCAGTCTTAGTATTTATCTGTCCTGTCTACCAGGGTTTGGATGTTGTAGTAGAGCTTTCCATGCTGCATCTCTTGGGCCTCAAATGATAAATGACCCAATGCAGGAATGCATCTGGAGGCACCAGACTGGGTCTGATTGGAGATTTCCAGTGAATTTCGTTTGTGCTACCTACCAAGCCTCAGAAAGCAGCAGAAGCATAGATGTGGGTCCCAAATTTGCCAGGAACATGATATATTATCGAAGAAGCCAAGTAAATTAATTATCTTTGACATTATAAAAAGATGTTAGATTGGCTGGCATTGCTTTTAATGTTCAGATGAATGCACTCACTCATCAATCTTGAGTTTTTGTTGTTTTCCTAGCCGTTTCAAATATGCGGCATTATTAAAATATCAACAACTCCCCAAATTATGAACCACCGAAACATGGAGGAATAAATCTTCCAGAGTTTGCCTGGCAATGGCACATTTGCTGTTCCGTGCACCAGCAAGGAAACTGAACTAAGACATATGGTTGCCATCAGCCTAGATGATTAATTTTGAGATGATGCACTTATTAATCCATGTGGAAAAGGGGAAGCTACCAAAGAACTGGTTGCAATTAACCAACCACAAATAACCTCTTTCATTCCCAAGCCAAAGCCAAGAAATGCCATTTTGGAATGATAATATCCCACAAGGATTTGCAAGGCTTGATGAGTCCCCAAGGTTAAGATCGAAGTCGTTGTGTAAAACCAGCCTTCAATTATCCCTTTGCAGGGAGAGGCAGATCAGTAGCAGGTGGCGCCTGCTATAAAAGGCTCATTAGAACACCTTCTGGTTGAATTTCACAAAGGAGACATGCCAGATGGAAGCCCATCACTACATGGCCACCTTACCTTGAGTTTCACCTGACACATTGGAGATTGCTGTTCCCCCCCACCCCACTCGCTTCACTTAACAAGGCTCTAAGGTTGAGAAGTGGATATATTAGGATTAATAGCACTTGATGACTAATCCATTGTCATGCCATATGCTGGCAAAATTGTTCCTTGTTAAGGCTCGAGACAGGTAGGCCCCCTGTGGTAATGTAAGCCCTCCCCAATTCCATGGAGCTAATCCAATTTCATCTCCAGGCAGACCTTGGATTCCAGTAAAAGATACTTAGCTCTTCCTGCCTCGCCTCTTGATGCATTTTGAATGGCTGCAAATCTGATATAGAAGCTAATGATGCTGAAAGTTGCTGACAAATTGGAAAACATTTTCCCCTTACCCTTCCTGCCACTGCTTTCTGTATTGTCTGAGAACTTGATGAGCCAGATGTATATGAGAAGAGTGCACTGTTTGCTACGTTTGAATGATGCGCATAGAGATCGCAAAGGGAGATCTTGGCTTTTCACACCTCTACTTTTTGAGGTATTCCTCAGCATTTTCAGAGAAGCTGAAAGGTTTATACCAAGAAGAACGATTATTGGCAAACTGAGAAGTGTGAGCAAAGTTTGCAGTTGCTGAGGGAAAACTTTGTCACCTTCTGCAACTCTGCGAGTGGGAGGGTTTTCCCTCCGGGCCTTGTCTTTGGGATGGGTTCAAATAATTCTCTGTCCAACTAGAGTACTTCTATTATTACTTTTTAAAGGATTCTGTTGTGAATTTTTGTGTTAGGCTACTTTAAGTTAAAAAAAAAAAGGAACCACCTACTAAGTCTGTTTCTTAAATCAAAGAGGTCATGCTTATTTAATGCTTAGTACATATGAGTAAGTTGAAGGAAAAAATGTTAGGAAAATAAAACCTTTACACTGGGGGGAAAAAGCATCGGAGAAACCAGGCCCAAATGGAGATTGTTTGTGGATCTAAATCTTGAAATGTGTCTTCCTTGTTCCTCTGCTAGCAACATTCCTGCCCAATTGCTCAAAGTATCCTTGATTCCTCATTAAAGCTACCCCCACCCCCGTATAAAAATTGCTCTGTGGTGAAAAGATGAATCTATTCTGTTTCCAGTTTTTCAGAGACATTGGAATGATTAAGGCGTGTGTGTGTGTGTGTGTTGAGGGAGGGAATTTCCTGAAATAGTTTAAGACTTATTGGGGTGAAATGTGATTGAGCTCTGGAGAGCATCTTCAGAAGACTCTGGGTATGATGCTGAAGATTATAAAAAAAGATTTCTTCCTCCTGTTATCACTGGGATGTGAATCATCACTGAGCTGTTCTGAGTAATAAAAGTACTATTAGGACTTGAATATCATGCTTAGAATATGTGAGCCTGTTGTAAATTATTAGCATCATATTTTTTGGATAAAGTCATTCACATCTGATTCTACTTAGAGTCTATAGATAGACGAGAGTCCATGCTGAGGAATCATTAGTGACTTTTTCTTGGATTTGCTTGCATCCTTTTCAGATGACTTCTGTGTGACGCGGTCTGCATAGCCACATGTATGTCAGTCTTCTTCTAGGCCATCATATTGGATGGTAGATGCCACCAGAGAGAAATGGGAAAGAACCTTCAGCTCATGGGGTGGAACAAAACACAATTTTCCCATCTAAATCCAGTAGTCAGAGTTTAACCTTCATTTTCAGTAACCTTCTACCACAATGGCTTCTGCTTTGTATCTAACATTTTGAGGAATACAACTGAATACATACTTCTTCCCAAGTTCCAGAAAGTTCTGGGTCATGTAATGGGGATAACGATAATAATTTCTTTCTATTTATTAGATTTATATCTTCATTTAAAAGGATGATCTGGGAAGGGTTTGAAACAACCATTAAGGAGTGGCTTACAGAAACAATTATACAGTCCAAAGCAGTGGTGGGTTCCTACAAGTTCAGACTGGTTTGGCTGAACCAGTAGTAGCTTAGCGGCTTGAGTCGCTGGAACCGGCAGTGACCCAGGCCTGTCATGTCCCCAAACTGGTTCTCCCAGTGCCGTCATCTTGTTTTTGGCTTCTATGCAAGCTCGGAAGCATTTCTATAGTATTGCACATGCGCATGCTGTGCAACCACAAGCGAACCAGCAGTAGTCTCTGCTGGAACCCACCCCTGGCCCAAAGATTGAAGGAAGATTGAAGGAATCCCTATTCCTGCCTTGGTTTTATTTAGTCTCATACAGGCAAGAAGAAATGTGGCTTCTAAGAGTCTATTACTATATTCTACAATATTTCTTGAATCCTTGCAGTGCTTGTTTTAAGAAGAGACTGGACAACCACTTGTGATAAATAGCACAGGGCCTCCTGTTTGAGCAGGGTCTGGACTAGAAGACCTCTAAGGTACCTTCCCACTCTGTTATTCTGTTATTTCTTGATCTGCTCTATCTTAAAAGGTGGGTATTTGCCTTTACTCCAAGAGTTATCAGTAGCCTACCTATTATTGTTTCCTTCAGTTTTTCTCACAAACACCTTGTAGAATAGCTTGGATGGAAAAAGTAATTCTCTCAGTGATCCAGTGAACTTTTGTGGCCAAGAAAGAACTAGAATTTGGCTATCTTAGATTTAACACATTATCCATTCTACCACACTGGATATCCATTATCCTGAACTGAGGCTCATTCTCACATATTCACATAGTCTCTGGCTGTAAATACACAATTATTGATGAAGATAGTTGAGTGACTGCAGAATAGAATGTCCAAACACTTGGTTAGCTAGGTAGTTATGTAGCCATGTGCTATTGAATTGGATTCCATCCCTGGAAACCATATGTGTAAAATGCCTGCCACCTCCTCCTGCCCTGGAAATTATCCATAGTTGTTGCAAGGGCATTCCACAGATTTCTAGATCTTATGATTTATAATCATTTTTCATTGTTATGACCTTTGCAGCATTCCCCACCATCACATGACCAACATTTGGATGCTTGGCAACTGGTTCATATTCATGACCTTTGCTATATCCCAGGATCATCGGAGAAGCAAAGTCAGTGGAGAAGCCAGATTCACTGAACAACCAGGTTACTAGCAGTAGCCACAGCACTTAGACTTATATACTGCTTCACAGTGCTTCATAGCCCTCTCTAAGCAGTTTATAAAGTCAGCCTATTGCCCCCAACAATCTCCTTTTACCCACCTCAGAAGGATGGAAGGATGAGTCAACCTTGAGCTTGGTGAGATTTGAACTGCCAAATTACAGGCAGCCGGCAGTCAGCAGAAGTAGCCACATCACCGTGGCTCTACTAATTTATTAACTGCAGTGATTTACTTAAAGGTGACAAGAAAAGTCATAAAATGGGGCAAAACTCACTTAACAACAGTAATTATGGGCTGAATTGTGCTCTTAAGTCAAGGACTACCTGCATATGTCCAATCTTTCTGGAGTTTAACTTGTATGCTTCACACTAAGAAGTAGTGATCATAATCTTCATGCAGAAGTATACTGGTAGACTAATTTGTACAATTCTTCTTTGTTTTCTTTTTATTAATACAAGATCAGTTTGATTCTGATGTTGTGCAGCCACTGGAATCCAAATGCGTAGCGTCTTGCTATTTTTTGCTTGTTTAGTAATGAGCACATAATTCTCTCTGCAAAATTCTATCTCTTGCATTATTCTTGCATCCCAATCAGCCATGTGTACTATTACATCCTTTCCCTAAGCTGTATTTAGCATATCTATCGATTTGCTATGGAGTTCCTGATATCTTCCAACATGGTAGGGTGGGTTTACTCTGGGTAACATTGATGTTCTCTAGATATTATTTCCAATAAATAAGTTCTAGTCATTCACTGGGTTATAGCCAAGCACATTCTTAATAGTGTCCTTTATGAGTGAAGTGCCACTCCTTCATATGATCTCATGTACTCAACACTGTATCAAGTAATTGTCTATTTGTGAAAGTTCAGCACTTTTTCCAGGAACTACAGCAGTGTCTTCCAACCTGTAGATCACATCATTTGACCTACAAAGTTGCTAAATGTTTTATTCAGGTCCATACAAGTTTGGGGAGATGTGTGACGACAATGCAGACATTCTTTGCCATTATTTTCTTTTGAATTTGATGCTTTAGGTTCTTCTCCTAGGTGACTTGAGTGCTCTCACATCTGCAAAGACTTTCTTCCTAGATTGCATTTAGCTTTATTGCATCCATTCTATCTAGAATCCAACTAGCCGCATTATTATTAGGAATATATTACATATTGTTTCCTTTGATTGTTCCAGATCTTAACCACTTATCTTTAACCATCTCTTTTATTTCTCATCTTAGCAATTTCTGGTGTTCCTCATGTTCCCATGATCTATTCATATCTGTGTGAATTGGGGCTAGGGTGTTTGGAGTGCCTGGACATAATATGCTAATGATTCCACTCTATTTTTTTATCAGTCCCAGAGTCAGCAGACTCTGTATATAGATCACCAGAGATTATGTCTAAAGAAGGAATCTCCATTCTCAAAACATGTGAGCAAGCTGAGCATTGAGGAAACACAAATCTGCCTCAGCTGTCCCCCTCCCTATTGACCAGGGGGTCTGGATGTGCTAAGAAAACTCCCTTAAATACCTTAGAAATTGCAGACAGGCAATACAATGGATACCACTATACTACTTTCATACTCATCAGTATTTGCTGTTTGAGGATTTCTTGTTATGTGGTCCTATAGTGGTTGATAGGAATCTAGGATAATTTGCTGTGGGCAACTCACCACAGCCAACTTGCTGTGGCCAAGTCACTATGGCCAACCTGCTATGGCCAGCTTGCCTTGGCCAACTTCGCTGCAGGACAAGAATTATGCTAATATTGAAGAAACAGTGGAATAGAATCATTAAAGAAAGGAGGGATAAAATGAAATGTGAATGACAATTTCTATCGCTCATCTGATTGAGGAAGGTTTTTTCCCCCTATTGCTTGATGTCTTGTTATTTTTCCTGGTCTGCTCTGGATGTAGCACGAAGTGTTTCTTAGGACTGATGGGGATTTAAAGAAGCCCAATTGATGTGCAGAATGCCTTATTTAAGCACAGGAACTGCTAGTTTGGAACAACATTTTGTTGAAAATCAGATACAGTGTGTTTAACATAATTTCATCCAGTATCTCTCATTCATTTTGCTTGTTTCCAGTTAGACATTCCCCATTATAGACTCTAGTTATTATTCCCTTTCTTCAGAAAGGCCTCTTACCTTCCCTCCATGCTGCTGCTAGCCAAAGCATAAACATCATCCTATATTTTCCTGTTTATTTGGCTGGTTCACAACTGGCCAGTTGCCTGATTGCACACACTCAACAGAATGCAGCATTAGGATTCCTTGATTTGTATCATATCCTCTTGTATGATGGACAGTGGCGGGGTAAAAAGCTGTTGTGCTGGATCTGTGTTGTTTTATGTAATGTTGATTGCATTTCAACATGTGGTTTCCAACCACAAAGGAAAATAAAATCAGCAATAAACTTGGAAAGTAGAATTCCCCGGAGGAGTAGAAGCTGTAAAGAAAAAAGGCCTTTGATGGCTCTGTCTGACTCACTAACCACTGCATAAAGATTGTTCCAATTGCTGACAATTCTATATGCATCACCTTCTTTTTATCAATTTAATCACATATAACTGTGACTTGTATTTTTCCCCTGCAGAAATCCTATACATTAGCCTATGGCAGTCTTCCCTAGTCAATGACCTGCCTCCCCCCCCAGATGTGTTGAGACAACATCAGGCTTTTCAGTGCATAAGCTTTGTATCCTAGCATTTTTGTTCCTGATAGATTCATCCTTATGTCTACCTAACTATGGCCCAAAGGTAACCCATAAACCATGCATAAATGACAATGACCTCATGACATTGCCTTTGTATGTGGAGGATGTGTATTCTCCGAGGCTACATCTTTAACATATGGTGTTTATCAACATAAGAGAGAGAGAGGGAGGAGGGAGAGGGAGATGGAGGGAGAGGGAGAGAGCAAGAGAATGAAAGAGAGAGTGAAAGAATTTATCTTTGCATAGTATCTCAGGTTTATGATTATTATTTTGTTCTCTTAGAACATAATAGATCCTGTAGTTATTTCACATATATTGAAACTGCTATCTGAATCTTTGCCTGTAAAAGGAGAAAACGGTTCAGTTCATTTTGAAACGGATGAGAAGTGAATTATGTGTGAATTGAAAAGTGAGTTTGCATTGACTACCTCTGTTTCCGAATTTATGCTCAGTGTTTGCGTGGGGAACTGCCGCAGTGTATTTTTGTACGGGGTTTATAAAGACAACTAGCCATAAGTCAAGGGCTTCCTGTAAAATATCTATAGTCTTATTCCTTTAGCATAAGGATATATATCTATATATCTATAGTCTTATTCCTTTAGCATAAGGTTGTAAAGAGACAAATATAGTCTCTTTACAACCTGTGTACTTTAACTCCCAGAATTCTTGAACCAGCATGGGCGGTTCAGAAATTCTGGAAGTTGAAGTCCATAGGTTGTAAAGGGACCATAATTGCCGACCCATGCCCTAGTAGTTCATATTTCCAAAGTGGATTACATAAAACAATATACTGATTTATTGTTAAGAAGCATATTCCAATCACATCCATTTTGAAAGAAAATAATAGCATGACACACCAACCAGAAGATTTGATCTAAGCTTAAATCAATTTGGAACATGAACCTAAATCAGAAACTCCACTTCACAAATACCAGGTGAGATTTCAGATACTGAAATTTGTCTCCCACTGCCTAGCAGTAGCTTTAGTACATTTTAATTATGGGATGAAGCTGCAGGCACACATTACCTCCTTCTTATTTTTAACGACATATACACACAAAAAAGCCCTGCCATTACGTCACTTCTTAGGGACCAAGTCATATAATATTTGCAATGGTAGCTGCTTTCCTTAAGTAGGTAAAGAGTGCCAAATTTCTGACTGAGGGACTATCAGGGCTTGTGTGCAAAGATAATATTTACCAGATTGGGATGTTTAAAAAGAATTAACCATCTTCCTTAGATTTGTTCTGCAAAAAAAGGCAGATATTGTGATAAAAAAAAATAAGCCTGGCAAATTAGAAAAGAAGTGTGCAAGTATTTTAGAGGTAGGCTGTTGAAATTCTGATTATTTTATTTAGAAAGCAGAGAAAAGTTATTTTTCCTTTGATTTGGGAACATGAAACCAAAGATTCATGTGCAATTCTCTCCACCCGAAACACAATGATTGGAAAATCTCTACTGAACAATGTTCTATATTCTATAATCAGAGGCAGAGGTTGAGACACAGCCATTGGTCATAAGTATGAACCAGTTGCCAAGCATCTGAATTTTGATCACATGATTATGGGAATGCTACAAGGTTTAACTCTGAGAAATGGTCATAAGCCACTTTTTTCAGTGCCATTATAATTTGAATGGTTATTAAATGAACTATTGTAAGTTGAAGACTATTTGTATCTTCCTCTTCTGTCCTCCACTTTAAGGACAGTCCAAGACATTAACAAAGGAGGCAGCTCACTTTCAAAATGTTGGTAGTCATTTTCTGACCTTCAAAACTCCAACAGTACGCAATTTTGGGAGAGGACAAAGAAACCTTAGGGTGGCTACCTCAGTTCTTCTCTCAAGCGTGATCTGGGCTGTGTGACATGCCTATCAAGATGGCAGATAGAGCCCATTCTTTTGGAATGCATGTGACATCACCTCATCTTCAAAAGTGTCTGCCAACTTGCTGATTTTGACCCTCCACCCAGTTTCTTCCTACAAAAGCATTTCAAGTTCCTTCTCAATTAAAGTCTGTGTGATCACAAGACACATTGGACAATGGAAAAATAGGCCTGACTCTCACAGCACTTCTTGGAAGTTATTTTTGTCTGGGTATCACATCATGTTGGTCTGTCTGTAGACACATGTTTGCAGTTTGTGCTCTTTGTTTTTATATAGTAGATCTTAGTATGATAAGTGTTGGGTAAAATTTTCCTGGCAGAATTTTTGCGACAAATTTCCTATGAGAAGATTTGTGTTGATTGTACCGATTTCAGCTTATTTCCGCACTAGTAACTTATAGCATCTTCAAAACATTTTTCAGGCCTTGTTGACGGGATACAAGCCTATCCATGCTGTTGTTACACAACAATGGTTAGATAATTCTAGAAGCTTCTGTATATTACTAAATGAGAAATGAGACAGAGAAGCAGTGGTGGGATTCAAATAATTTAACAACCGGTTCTCTGCTCTAATGAACGGCTGGGTGGACGTGGCTCAGTGGTCATGTGACTGGGTCGGCATGGCCAGCTCAACATCGCTCACGTCAATGGGCACTTCGCCTTAGCAGTTACAATGTAATAAGGGCTAACGTGAGAGGCAGTTTCTGTAAGCAGGGCAATAAAGATTAGGCTAGAAACAACACCAGAATGTTTCCTTCCTGCCTTCCTTACAGGATTAGCCCTGCAAAGTGGAAAAAAAGAAAATAAGATTTCTTCCAACAACTGGTTCTCCAAACTGCTTAAAAAGTTAACAACCGAATAGGTGCGAGCTGGCTGAATCCCACCACTGCAGAGGAGCCAATCAGCAAAAAACAAAAATACCAAAATCAAGCAGGGAACCAAATGTTAGTTTGCATATCTATATATCAAGACTGTGAGGGTTGTGTGCTTGTGTATTGTTAAACTCATTACCTGATGAAAATTATGGTTTATTGAAGATAACTAAAGATTAGGCGAAATCTAAAATTTAAAAACTTTAAATTGCAGGTTAAGTTATAGAATCTGATAAACAGTAAGAGAGGTCAAGAAAATATATTGCACAAGCACTGCAGTGTTTAGTTGTTTGCTTGTTTGGAATGGCTTTTATCTCAGGCATCACAACTTTAAACAGCTCGCACATACGAAACTGCCATGATACAGTAAAATAATAATAATAATAATGCCAGAAAGCAAAGCGTTCTCAGATTATACAATATAGAAATAATAAACAATAAATGGCACAAATACAAAAGTAATGGAAATTTATTATCAGTCTTAAGAGTATGAGAGAATGTCCTAAGGTTGTAGTCTGGATTGACAAATCACAGAGGATCCTAGAAAATGATGGCAAACCAATTCTGCTCTTCCAAAAAAACAACAACAAACACATGGAAGAGTCTCATGAAGTTGTCAGGAATTGAGCAACTTACTTTAGAGACTAGCAGTTGGAATTTTCCCTTTAACTGTAATTTTACTTATAATATTCTTCAAAATAATCAGTTGGTAGTTAACCCAACAAAGAAGGAGAACATCCATGATCATAAAGATTTTGATTATGTTCCCTGTTCCAACCCACCTAAATTGTATTACAATGCTAATATTTGGACTTTAACTTGGTTAGCACTTGGATAAAAAAAAACTGCCAAGGAATATGTAGGCAGAGGTGGGTTTCACATATTTTACCACCAGTTCGCCGCGCACCAAAACTGTGAGCGTGCATGCCAGTGATGGGATACGACCAGTACGTCCCGGTACAGCTGCTCCGGAGGGCCCGCCCACCCTCCTTACCTGTATTTGAGCCAATTGGGGCTTACGCGCACGGAGTGTACGATGCCTGTGCAACGCTCCGGCGAGCAGCTGGAGCATCGCAGAGCGTCGCTGGTGGTAAGTACGCATGCACGTGCTGTGTGCATGCTGAGTCTGTGCATGTGGTGGATGCCCGGCCCATACCAGTTGCAACATGATCCGACCGGAACCCACCACTGGTGTGCGCCTTCCACACGTGTGCGGCCTTCCGTGCATGCACTTTGCTTATGCATGGGACTTGCACACATGCACACAGCTTAGAAAACATGGCTAAATAGGACAACAGAGGTCGCCACTACCGGTTTGCCTGAACCGGTCCAAACCGGCTGAATACTATCACTGATTGTAGGCTGGATGGGAAAATAGACTGGGAAGAAGTCACCTCGGTAAGACATTTTGGTTTTATGGAGAAAACAATGACAGGGAATGTCTTTCAAAGGATTATCATGTAGGAAATAAAAGCAGGGGAAATACAAATTTGAGAGTTTGGAACAGGCTTTTATAATCCATATTGGCACCAATTAATCAATATTTCTGGATTCTCTGCTTATCTGACTTCAATCTGGCTTTATTTGAGTGACATTCAGTATATATTGCAGCATGTGAACTTCTCATGAAATGTTTTATTTTAATTCAAATATTTCACAGAATAATTGAAGTCAGGTAAAAAAGGGGATCCAGGAATATTGATTAATTGGTGCCTATGTGAATTACAAAGCCTGTTCCAATCTCTCAAATTTGTATTTCCCCTGCTGGAGGTTAAACTGAAATGAACTTCCTGAGTAATTGTTATACTTCACTTAATTTCACAAAACAAGCCTCTTTTTGAAAACTATGTACAAAATGCATAATGCGCAGCAAATGTCTTGTTTTTTAAAAAAAGAATATTAACAAATGCAAGCACCATAGGAAATGCAAGGAAAATGCAATATTTTTTAGAGATTCCTCTCTACTCCCTCAAGATCTCAAACTGCTGTGGAAATGTGGGAAATAAATGTAGGACTGGAAAACATTAAAAAGTAAGATAAACTGGAAATAGCATTGTCTGTTTCTACTTACATTCTTTTCAATCTGGGTTTTTTCCATCATAAAAACAATGGATTTTTCTCAAGCAACGATGGAGTCTGCCATTTTATCCTTGAATTAAAAGCAACTTTTAGGACATCCTAACTTCTTTCTAAGTTAAAATGATTCTTAACTGTAAATGAATTCTTTAAAAATAGAAAATAAAGTTGACATCTTTCCTTCTTAGGATTTGCTAGATTTTCACATATACATAAGCATACAATAAGCCCCTTAGATTTAATAATTTCTGGGCTATTAAACTTCCTTGATATTTTTAGAAGAAGAGGGAAAATTGGGGAAAGTGGATTAGTTTTGTATGCCACTAAATATCCTTAACAGAATTCTGAAAAAATCATTAGTAGTCCCAAAGTCTTTTTTCTTATTCTGAAATTTCTCAAACATTTCTCCTTTTGGAATTGGAAGTTTCCCTTTTAGATCGTTTTGAAGTTTTGATTAAAGCAAGAATCTGTAATGAATAGTGCTCCTGAGCACAAAAACTTTTAATGGCACAGCATTCCTGCAATAGCCCCAATGCCCAACTGATGAGAAGCAACAGCCCTGCATAGATATTACGGCTGGTCCTCGTTTAATGACCAGTCACATCATTATAAAACATTGCACGGTATCACCCACTGCAGTCACGTAACCAGAGGTGGTATTTTGCCGGTTCAGACCAGTTTACCCGAACCGGTAGCGGAAATCGCAGGTGGGCACTCTCACCCGCCTGGCTCTACGCCATCATATCTAGGCATGTTTTTGAGGCCAGGTGCATGCACGGGAGGCATATGTGTGGGTAAAGCGCATGTGTGGAAGGGACGTGTGTTAACAAAATGTGAAACCCACCACTGCACATAACTACATTTCAGTCACTTGACAACGGTTTCACATTTACAACCCGTTGCAGCACCTTACAATCATGTGGCCACAATTTGCCATACTTTTTGTTGATTTTCTGGCAGAAAAAGGCAAAAAACTTCCCATTGGATATGGTAGATGTGTTTAATGGTTACATGGTTTGCTTAATTTGCTTAATGATTTATGACGGTCATAAAAACAGTCATAAATTGAGTTAGATCATATGGTGACCCACTTTAACTGGGCCCAGTTGTGGTTGTAAATTGAGGACTATTGTATGACTAGTATTCCCTAAGGCTTATGTCAGAATAAAAACTTTGGTGATAGTTTTTCCTGTAAACGTCTCAAGGATTTTCCAAGGCAGAATCTGCAATTCTCTTGATCACTTGAGTGTGGGTTGGTGATAGGTTTACTAGTAGGTTAGCACAGGTATGGTTTGCACTGCTGTTGAATTTTCTTTCATGACTGCAGCTGTTGTAAATCAGTGTCTTACAACTCTGGAGCCATATCTCAAGAGCTGAGTTGGGAGAAGACCCTAGGAGTTGGGTAGATCCAACATGCCTTTGCAATAGGTCAGACTTCATGGACTGCTTTCCTCCCATTTGTTTGTTTCTGTTCTATGAGCCCCTTGCCATATTCTAATACAGTATTTGCAGTTCTTGGAAATCTGTGCCCTCGTTGCTACTGTTAACCGTGATGTGCTCTAGGTCTCCCCCAGAAATGTTCCAACTGTTCTCGGGGCCTCCGTTATTAATTATGCAGTTGAACAGCTTGTGCCAACTTTTTTTTATCCTTATGGTTACATTCTGGAAACTATATATAAAAGAAGATGAAGTCAGTTTATTGGTGTAGTTAACTAGCTGGAAATATTATTTTATTGAAAGTCTGGGATGTGGGGGAAATACTCAAGAGTTTTAGAAACTGTGACTTCATTTACCTTTTAAGGGGAAGTAACAGCCAAGATTTAGGAAAGGATAAGGGGCGTAAGAGGAAGTTAGGGCTGCGGGAGCTTAAGCTGAGCAGTTCTGTCCTAGTCGACAGATGACATTAGAATCCCCCAGAGAAGTGGAGCTTTTATTGTTAATGGGCCAAAGCAGTCATTAGTATAACTCCAATGATGTCATTAAATTGACATTGTATGCCAAGAACGATTTTTTTGGGTGCATGTGCCTTGTGTAAGAAGGTCTCTCTCTCTCTCTCTCTCTCTCTCTTTCTCTCTCTCTCCCTCTCTCCCTCCCTCCCTCCGTCCCTCCCTCTCTCTTTGATATATACTGGTCTGAGAAAGGCCATTCCAGACTGGCAAAGCTCACAGGATCGTCTGTGCTCTTTTTTTTTAAAAAAAAACAACCTGTGTATATGTGTAAGAAAAAGTAGGCTAGAATAACCTTTTTTTCTCCCTGCTGTCCAATTTCTATGAGATACAGTAGGAAACTTTTTAAAAACACATTTTATTCTTTTATATGCAAGAACACTAAATCACAGTTTAGTTATTTAAGTTTCCACATTTCTGACTCATCTATTATACCAGGCTAAATATTGTCCCTAGTGATACTCTCAAACCATCCAGGAGCAGCTTGAAGTCTTCCCTTGCTTTGTGGAACTGAAAGGTCCATTACTGTGTAGTTTCACATGTTGTGTGCCCCAATCCTAGAACTTCCGCTTTTTGACATGTGCTTCAACCCACATCCATGTTTCCTAGAAGTCCTTTTCTTTGATATGAAAAATTGTCAACTCAAAGTCATGACTGACCTTGGCTTGTCTTCACAGGTTTCCGCACGGCTTGTAAATTAAGGATATAGGACCCTACAGGAGAAAAGTTACACAGAATCTAAACACCACTTCTTTAAAGTAAATAGAGATTAAGTAGGGTACAACATTTTTCAGAAAAGCAAGGTTTAAAAAGAAAGATATTTATGAAGTTCTACAAATATGTTTTATGAACCTTTCGGAATATATGCAGGTAGGCAAATTTTGTTCTCTTGTGTCAGAACATTTGAAAACCTAAGGCGGTTCAGCTTCAGTTCAAGTCTTACAAAGCTGAATGCTAGAAAATGCTAGAACAAAAATTAGCAAATATGTCTTTGAAGGGGGATTTGGATCATTGCCAAATGTCAAACTCAAACCTGCACCATTTTGTTCAGTGCCAGTTGTTTCTGCAGCTCCTGTGCAGAGAAAGAGATCGAGAAGAGAGCAACTGAGCAAACATTGTTCTTTGGAGTGTTTGCAAATGGATCAGGAGGGAAAAGAAATAAGAATCTTAAGATTTAGAAATATTTGGTAGAGATTTTCATCCCCGCTCTACAGACTTAAGAGTTGAAAAGAGCGAATGTTTTCTTGCTCACCATGAAATGTTTGTAATTTGTTCCTAATAAAAAAAAAAGCTGGAAGATTTATCCTAAAAATCAGGAGAGGACAAATTAAAGCAAAGGTAATTTCTAAGAGAAAAGATTTATCAAACTAGTTCTTTTCTTAGATCTCCTGTACTATGATAATGTGATGGAAATACTGTATTTGTGTATGAATGAACTACCAGTACATAGCATATACTGAAAGAATGATCTATCTACCTTCACAATATTCCACAAAGAATCACTGTGTGATTGAGGTGGCATACAAATTGATCAAACAGACTTTTTCCCATGACCTACCTCCATGATGCCGAACCGTTGGCATGTGTGCCAGAGGTGGCACGCAGAATACTCTCTGTGGGCATGAACGTCATCACCAGCTACTCTTTCAGGTTCCATTGCACGCATGCGTGCCGAACAGCTGCTCTTTTCTGGGTTCCGGCATGCAGATGTGCGCTGGCCAGCTGGTTGGTGCACATGCGTGCGCCAGCACCTAGAAGAGAGCAGCTGGCATGCTGGAACCCAAAATAGTAGCTGGCTGCCACATGCATGCACCAGCCAGCTTCTCTCTTCCGGGTTCCGGTGCTCCAGCGCACATGCTTCAATTTCAGCACTCGGTACTGAAAAGTTTAATCATCGCTGGGCTACTTGATTAATAATTTTGTAATTACAAAGTGAAGAAGAATGTGGCATATTCTTGACAAATCCATGATGAATTCAAGTAATCAGCACCTTTTTTTTTTAAAAAAAGTAGAATTTTGTACTAGAATTTTCACTAGTGCTTATGATAAATAGATTACAATTACTATGTACAATTGATTATTTCCTTAATAATACTTATTTCATTAATAGGATTTGGTTTCTTGTTTCCTCAATAGTCTGGTTACCTTCAGCATTGCCTTTAGAAGCCTAGAACTCTCAAGAGAAATTTAAGAGATTACAAGATAGATATATAAGAGAAAAGGAGATTTTCGTTCCAACTAAAAATGAATTTAATTCATAGATTTTGGTTTTTGTAGCTGTAGAAAATGGGTTAAGTTTGGTTTGTTAACTGGTGTGATAGATGTATTTAGTTTTCAGAAAACCATTGACATGTGGGACTAATCAGCGCCTCCTATGCAGAGTTGGACAAATAAGTTTGTTTTTTAACTTACGGAAGAACAAATAAATTTCTCTACATTATGAGCCATACTTTTTTTCAGGAAAAGTGATATAAAATAAAGCATTCGTTTCTTTAATCTACTAAGAGCTTGATACTTTAGCCCTCTTGTCTCTCTCTTGTTTTATGGACTCTTAAAAGCCTATATTTAGAAACAGAGTAATCTGTCTTCAAAAGATTTGTTTTCTCAGCATAAAAAGCCATCATTCTTCATCTTTCTTGTTCTGTCATGTCATGGAGATTTTTGTAAAGTTAAGTATTGTTGTAAAAAACAAGGCCTAGATTATCACAGAATACTGTTGAGTTTTCCGGTGAGAATTAAATGTACATGCGTTTCTTATTATCCATTTCAATTGCAATTAATTTAACCCAACCAATGTAATAGGTAGGACACTATCAGATTCCTCTCTGAGCATTCTTTCAAGATCAGTGATGCTATTTTACTACACCCATATCTTCTTCTGATATGAAATCTGATTGGAGAGGCCAAATGTTTTTCAGTGCTACAGATGTACGAACATTTGTTGCTTTCCACGCTCAGAAGATAATATGGAGACTTCCTAGATTTGGGGTGGGGGTGGGGAATCCTAATTAATTGTACTAAAATTGTACCAGTGATGAACAAGATGGTCCAAATGATATGAATCCATGTAGCAACAGCAATAGCAATAGCCATAGCCATAGCATTTAGACATACATACATACATACATGCATGCATGCATGCATACATACATACATACATACATACATACATACATACATACGTCTACATTTTACCAACCTTGGAAGGATGGAAGGGTGAGTCAACTTGAGCCGGTCAGGATTGAACTGCAGGTAGTAGGCAGAATTAGTCTGCAATGCTATATTCTAACCAGTGGTGCGATTCAAATTTTTTTACTACCTATTTTGTGGGTGTGGCTTGGTGGGCATGTCAGGGGAAGGATACAGTAAAATCTCCATTCCCTCCCCACTCAAGGGGAAGGTTACTGCAAAATCCCCATTTCCTCCCAATCAGCAGTCAGGGCAGAAAGCCTCCAGTTGATATCACACAGTCTATTAGAGATGCACTTCCACTAGACCCTTGGTTCCAGGTGAATCAGCAGGCTCTACCAAAAGAGATGGTTTAGCCTGGAAAGGGCTAAAGTTGCGCATAACAATGCAGTACATAGTAATACTGGGTATACCCCCTACCGTATTGTGAATGGGTTTGATTTCATGGCTATACCTGAATGTCCTTGAGCCACTGCTGATCACAGAACTATAAAAGAATAGATAGACTACATGTATCCAGTGTGGGAAAATGTCCAAAAAGCATTGCGAGTTGCAGCAGACACGTACAAGAGACACGCCGACAAGAAATGCAGCCCACAACCAACATTTTGGGTCGGGGATAAGGTATTTTTATCTACCAAGTATATACGCCTTAAAGTGACCTGCCGTAAGCTGGGTCCCAAGTTCATAGGTCCATTCCCAATTGTCAGAGTAATTAATCCGGTCACGGTAGAATTCTGCCTCCCATGTTGGGGAAAACCCACCCAGTATTTCACAGCAGTTTACTCAAACCGGTAACTGCCACTGGGCTGCATAATCTTCCAACACCATTGTCTTTGGTGCCGGTTGATGGTGAACGGCATTATGAAATCAGACAGATAGTAGATTCCCGTCGTCGTCATGGCACTTTACAGTATTTAGTAGTTTGGAACGGATACCCGTTTACAGCCACATCGTGGGTGAGGTCATCTGCGGTACGTGCACCACGCCTGATTGCCCGGTGCCATCGTCGATACCCTGATAAACCTATAGAGGATACTGCTAATAGCACTTTTTGTCTTCCAGAATCCTCTCCACTGGTAGGGGGGCGGCATGTCAGCCCTCAGGCTGCCATCCAGGGGGACCCTGTCCATCACTCGACCATGCTTACATGCCACTAATGCTGCCACATTGATGTTGTCTCTCTGATGTCGATTGAGCCTGTAGCTGCATGTGGCTCTTCTACTCGGGTGCAACTGCCTACTCTGATGTAACTCTTCTACTCAGGTGCAACTGCCTACTCTGAGGAAACCAGGAAAGAGGCTATGATGACACTGAGAGAGGGTGTGGCTGAGGGTGTGGGTTATGGTGATTGGTAATGGTGGGTGTCATCTGGATGGAGTTGTGGGTGGAGCTGGGTGGGGTAATGGATTATATATATGGGTGATGGTGTTAACTTGGTTAGAACTGACTTGGATTTTATTACCTTTGTATCATTGTCATTTAGTGCTGGTTATCATGTAGTTTCTTAGATAGAGATAAAAGTTTTTCACCAAACAAACTTAATCTCTATTTGAATGCAATGTGAACGCCGGAATGTGACACTGGGACTTGGGAGGCAGAGACTAGATGGAGGCAGGGCCAATCAGAGGCAGTATTTACCGATGATCTGAACTTCTCAAATTTTCTGCTGCCAGTTCTCCAGAACTGGTCAGAACCTGCTGAATATCACCTCTGATTCTAACCACTGGACCATTATGGCGCTTAGGTAGGGCTGCTTCCTATGTTCCAATAAAGAACATAAATGGGATCTGTTTCAGGTTGTTAGTCATTAGATGTCTGCAGTTGTGATGTTCTGTTTCCTCCTTTATGATCTTCAAATCAACTGAACTCTTGTGATTGTGAGAATTATAATGGTCTACCATTGTCTCTCTGGCCAAATCTTCCTTCTTTCTCTGCTTGAAGAAAGGACATTTGAGGTCATACAAGGGGTCACTGTGGTCTTTTCAGAGGAACAGGCAGAAAGAAGAGCCTTGTCTGAACTTGCCTTCAGATCATAGGAGAGCATGGATTTGGAGAATTTGCATAGAGATGCCTGGGGCTACTGCTATGCAATCAGGAAGAAGAAATGTCTAAAACAAATAACCAGAGCTTTAACAAGTTTAAAGGAATAAACGATGTTGAGCATTGACAGCTTTACAAACGCAGCAAACTCAAGGAATGAATGTGACGCACCTTACATGGGATGGCATGGCATGTGCCTTTTAGGTCTCTTCTAGGAGATGATGGGTCAGCAGACTTCACAAGATGCATAACATGTTAATGAACAAAGTCTAAGGGGAAGATACGCTTCTCATGAGGACTAGCAGTGGAAATCTCCATGGTTCTCATGTAGATTGTGAACATCACACTATTCTGACATACATATGGTTTTAATGGAGAAAAGAGAGCAGAAAGATATTATACATCTGACTACATATTCTAAATGCATGTTTTTTTTATTCATTAAGGCTACTGGTTCTAGGCAGCAACATCCAGATAACCCTTAGATGGTAGAAAGGAGAGGCCGAAAACAACACTTCATTACCATTGAGTGATTGCTGGATCTTTATAGCACAGACCCAGTAGTTCTAATTTATGTAATGTAAATGAACAAAAAGGGGAAAGGAAAGGAAGCGGGGGAAAAGGACTTAATAGCACTTAAGACTTATGTACCACTTCACAGTGATTTTACAGCCTTCTCTAAGCAGTTTACAGAGTCAGCATATTTTCCCCAACAATCTGGGTACCCATTTTACCCACTTCAGAAGGATGGAAGGTTGAGTCAACCTTGAGCCGGTCAGGATCGAACTCCTGGAATGAGCAGTGAGTTAGCTTGCAACACTGCATTCTAACCACTGCGCCACCACAGCCCTTATGCAATGCCAACAGGTTGAAAGAAGAATGACCCTATGCGTACTTATTAATAAGCTAATTAGCATGTAAAGGATGGAGATGCAATCCAATGCTTGAGAACTTAAAAGAAAGAAAAACCATCTATCCTCAGGAGCTCTTCCCATTGGATCGTGCAGTTCTTATAATTGTTTCCTTTTTCCTCTTTTGTCCATTGGAAAGAATATCGGTGGTACTGTTAGTGAAGCTTCTTAGCATCAGAACCAGCAATGAACTATAATCTCTTGGATTCTTTGGAAAAAGACAGGACTGGGTGGTGGATAGAAATTGAAACAATAGGTAAAGGTAAAGGTTCCCTTTGTACACATGGCCTAGTTGTTCCTAACTCTAGGGGGTGATGCTCATCTCCGTTTCAAAGCCGAAGAGCCAGCACTGTCCGAAAATGTCTCCATGGTCATGTGGCTGGCATGACTAAATGGCAAAGGAGCACAGAACTCTGTTACCTTCCCACCAAAGGTGGTCCCTCTTTTTCTACTTGCATTTTTACATGCTTTCGAATTGCTAGGTTGGCAGAAGCTGGGACAAGTAACGGGAGCTCACTCCGTTAGGCGGCACTAGGAATTCGAACCACTGAACTGCCAACCTTCTGATAGACAAGGTCAGCGTCTTATCCACTGAGCTACTGTGTCCGTTATATTGAAACAATAATCATAGCTATATAATTATCATTGGTAACAAAAAATAAGTGTATCAATATGCTTAAATATTTGCAGTGTGTAAATATAAGGGGATAGAGTGAGTTAAATAAGACTTAGGAAGTCTTACCAAAGCTTTCACTGCAGAGTCATTTGAATTAGGTAATTTTTCTTTTCTTCATCTTTAAATGATTGTGGTCCTCATTGTTACAGGAAGCTTAATGTGAAAGTTGGAACTGACAAGGTACAATTAACCAGGAACCTGGGTAATTGTTTTTTTTTAAAATGATGTATATTGCCCACAGTCACTTGTTGAGATAAGTGACTATGGAAATCAAATTAATAGATAAAATAAACCTGGGACCCAACAAAGAATATTTTTTTGGTAAATGCTGTTTTTTAAACCAGCCTGCATGAAAAATACTTTCAGAAGTCCATTACATCCAAAGAGTAGGATAAAAAATAATAATCATGATTTAATGAGGAGTTGAGGTGATGCAGTGGTTAGAGTGCAGTACTGCAGGCTACTTCAGCTGACTGCTAGCTGCATTTCAGCAGATCAAATCTCACCAGACTGAAGGTTGGCTCAGCCTTCCATCCTTCTGATATCAGTAAAATGAGGACCCAGATTGTTGGAGACGCTGACTCTGTAAACTGCTTAGAGAGGGCTGTAAAAAGCACTATGAAGCAGTATATGTCTAAGTGCTATTAATCTCTGGGGATTCATATATTCATATCCTTTGTAGAAGTTGTTTTTTGTGATAACTAAGGTTGAATTTTATTTTGATGACTTATTGTAGTAATCCCCTTCTCTAATGAATCTAATTTTATAGTCCTATGTATTCTATTAGCATTTTGTCATATCCTCATAACCAAGAAAATTATAATAGTAATAATAAAGCAATTCCATACGATAAAATCTATTTCATCTACGTGGCACCAATTTCATGCGGCTCACTGCACATTTGTTGATGTTTTGATTACATATGTTGGGGGAAGAATGGGAGATGAACTTGGTCCTGGAAAGGAATTCCCCAAAGCCAATTTGATAGAAAATATCTGGGTTTCACTGGTTCTGTAGAAGACTCCAGACTTTTTTTTGTTACCCTGCCATATTTAATGTAACACAATCCAGCTGATACAGTTAATGTCTCTAGTTTCTGTACAGAATGCGGCAGCCATGTGGTAGTGATCTACCGTCAGCTTAGAGTCAATGACAACATCAAGTGACAAAACTTATATTATGGCTGTCTGCACTGTACCTGAGGCAGAAGAGACTAAACAGAGGAAGTAATTTTTAGTTCTGGGTAGTTGAGAACTGAAAGCTGAAATGTGTGTGATCAGACACACACACACCCACAGACATTTATGTTAGAATCAACAGAGAGATAAAACTAACTCTGTTTTATTTTACTCTGATTACAGATGTGCAACTGGGCATATTTGATTCAAACTTTCATGCTGTAACATTTTGTTTAACCAGGATTCGTTGGTGTACCAATCCTGGTAAGACATGAGGTAGCTACCATGTTTTCCCCAAAAGAAGACCCGGTCTTTTTTTCTTTTGGGCTCCAAAATAAGCACTAGGGCTTATTTTCAGGGGATGTCTTATTTCTTTTGAGTGCTGCAGCTGTGGCCGTGGCAGCCCACTTCTTCCGGCACTAGCGCAGCACTGGAGCAGGAGGCTGAGTTATGTGTTGGTGCTGTGGCTGTGAGACAAGGCAGTTGTCGGGGCATGGATGTCCTGGCTGTGGGGGCCCTGAGATAAGCTGGTGCAGGGTGCATGGGGCTGCTCCACCCTCCCTTGCTTCACCTCACCTTGTGTTGGTGGCACAGCAGGCAACCAGATGGAATGGGTGGGCAGCCGGCTGTGCAGGTGCTTAAGTAGGGCTTATTTTTTGGGGGGTAGGGCTTATATTGGGTGTGAGCGCAGAAAACATGCTAGAGCTTATTTTCAGGATAGGGCTTATTTTGGGGAAAACACGGCAATAGCCCTGGAAAAACACAACAGCTGCTCAACAGCAGTACCTAAAACCTGGGGAGAAACCAAAGTATTTGTGTTTTCTGAACATGTGTTGATTCCTATAACTTTTTTGATTCCTCAAAGGATGGTTGTACCAGGATCATCAAGAGATTCAATAAGGAATAAGAGAACTTATGACCATACAAATAGATGATACACACATAAAAATGTTTTTTGTGATTTTGTGATGGTTTCTTGAGTAGAGAATTATAAAAGTCCCCACTTTATAGAGGAACACAGAGAAGGACCCACTTGTATAATTCATCTCACAAGTGAGATGACGCCTTCATTTCTCCAATTGCTCCTTAAGTAGTATTTACAAGAGAGGAGGAGAGGCTCTTCAAAAAGCAGATTGGAAGGAATATGTCCTCTACTTTGCATCATTTTCAGGATGCTCCTTATCAGTTAAAAGTTATTTCTGGACCAGGTGGGCATATGTTTATGGAAGGCATTGACTGGCATCACTTTTTATTTTTTCGGGTGGTGGTAGCATCTATCTTCATCCTCTGCCTTTATTCTTTCACACTGTTCCCAGAGCATTATTATTGCTAGCAGAATATAAGGTGGTTGGTTACAACTTAACCTGAATTTTTGAATTCTTGAATTCAGTGATAATGTATTCACAGAAAATGCAGGCTAAATAATAAAGCAAAAAAAATCATCTTTAGTTTATCATGCAGTACATATTCTCCAGGCAGTCCTCAATTTACAAGCATTCATTTAGCAACGTTCCCAGTTACAATTGCACTGAAAAAAAGGTGTTTTTTCACACTTATGACCATTGCATCCCTAGGTCAATGGGGGAAGGCAGATTCACTTAATGACCAAGGCAAAAAAGGTTGCATTTAACAGGCGGCTTGCTTAGCAATGGAAAGTCTTATCCCAATTATGGTAGTAAGTTGAGGACCCCTATACTGGTAGACTGTAATCTAATCATGATTCCTGAGATCTTGTAGGAAAAATAGTTGATGATTATTATAGATAGTAAGAAATCTTTTCAAGGTCTGAAGAACATTGTGGACGTTAGCTGCTAAAATAATCACAACATATATTAGCATTTACATTCTGTAGTGGCACAGTGGTTAGAATGGAAGATTGCAGGCTAACTCTGCCAACTGCCAGCAGTTCGAATCTCATGGCTCAAGGTTGACTTCCGAGATTGGTAAAATGAGGGCCCAGATTGTTGGGGACGATATGCTGACTCTTTAAACCTCTTAGAGAGGGCTGTAAAGCACTGTGAATCGGTATGTAAGTGTTCTGACCCAGCCTTAGCAGAAGCAAGAAACAGACTCCTTGTCACAAAAAAACCCTCTTTATTTACCTCTTGTGAATTAGTTGCATTCACCCACGGGAAAAAGTCCTTTAAGGAGTTAACGGCAGTAACAGACCTTATCAGTTCCTAGTGATAATTGCAAGGCTGTGAGCTCCCAGCCAAAGGCTGCAAATTAAGTTCTGGCAAGCAGTCTTTGTGGCACAAAACACGATGAGAAAAATCTTCAGAAATGCAAACTGTTGTCTCATACGACAACCACTCCCCTTTCCTTCTATTTATTCCCCAGCCAAGGAGGGGCCATTCAGCGTCCATGTGTGCTTTGCTTCCCGAGTCGACTCCTTGTCCTCTGTTGTTCACCTCTCCTAACTGCTCTGTGTACAAGTGCATTTGGAACAGGCCCCAGCTGTCCCTCCTCATCACTCATATTAGCCTCCAAAGACAGCTGCCTCTCTGGTGGCTGGGAAATGTCGGACAGCCCTGGCTCTATGTCTGCCTCCGAAGTAGAGCATCCATCAGAGCCTTCCCCAGACTCCAGAACTGACCCAAATTCCTCCCCAACCTTCTCATCATCTGAGTCTGCCACCAGTTTTGCTGGCAGCTGGCAGGCCACAACAATAAGGCTAAGTGCCATTGCTTTTGGTATTCTAGTTTTCTTCTGATAGTTTAGGCAGAATCTCCTCTAATTTTATACTTTTAAACTCAAGACCACTCTATAAGAGTATTGAAAGTGCATGAGAGTGTCAGCCTTACAAGTCAGACCAGATCAATAGATACCCTCTACAGAAGTCAAAAGACACATTTATTGAGATTTGCTATAGTAATATAAATATAATCTTGCACTTTGATGTGCTCTTTTATAATTACACGGATTAGGGAAGTATCTGCTGTGATATTTATCTGATCTAATCACATCACACTGATGATGTTATCTAGTTGGGTAATGAGATGTCTGCAAGAAAAGACCCAAGCTCAGAGAGCACCAAAGATTCCACATAATCTAGGTTTTCATTTCATTTCATTTATTAAGTTTGTATGCCGTTCTATTCCCGAGAGACTCAGAGCGGCTAACAATAAACTGCTTTGCGGAAGGCCGGAAGGGTGGTAAGGGTCCAGATCTCCATGGGGAGATTGTTTCAGAGGGCCGGAGCAGCCACAGAGAAGGCCCTCCCCTGAGGGGTCGCCAGCCGACATTGGCTGGCAGATGGGATCTGTGGGATCTGATAGGTCTTTGGGAGGTGACTGGCAGGAGGCGGTCTCTCAAGTACCCAGGTCCGATACCATGTAGGGTATGTAGGTTAAAAGTAACGACTAGCACCTTGAAGCATGTCTGGAGACCAA
Organism: Thamnophis sirtalis; assembly: GCF_051295495.1. NCBI lineage: Eukaryota > Metazoa > Chordata > Lepidosauria > Squamata > Natricidae > Thamnophis > Thamnophis sirtalis. The sequence continues at coordinate 77,732,329 of NW_028261385.1, read as the reverse complement.
TGGGCAGCCAGTGCAGCTCACGGAGGATAGGTGTAACATGGGTGTATCGAGGTGCACCCACAATCGCTCACGCGGCTGCGTTCTGGACAAGCTGAAGTCTTCGAACACTCTTCAAGGAGCGTGTTACAGTAGTCCAGTCTTGAGGTGACGAGGGCATGAGTGACTATCCGAAGGGCCTCCCGGTCCAGGTAGGGCCGCAATTGGTGCACCAGGTGAACCTGGGCAAAGGTCCCCCTGGTCACAGCTGACAAATGATGTTCTAAAGTAAGCTGCGGATCCAGGAGGACTCCCAAATTGCGGGCCCTCTCTGAGGGGCGTATAATTTCACCCCCCAGGCTGAGAGATGGAATAGCTGGACCATCTTTGGGAGGGAGCATCAATAGCCACTCGGTCTTGTTGGGATTGAGTGCCAGCTTGTTTGTTCCCATCCAGACCCTGACAGCCTCCAGGCACTGGCACATCACTTCACTGAGTTGGCACGGGGCGGACAGATACAACTGTCTGTTTCTTGTCCCTTGAGTAACATTTCTCCCTCTGTCCCTCAAGGTCATTCTCTTTACCCTCTAAGAGGCTGAGCTACTCAAAGTCACCCAGTGAACTCTGAGATCTACAGTATGTTGTTCCATCCTAAGTCTAACCTCATAATTATTGCTATGAAACCACATTTGGCACCAGTCTTCCCTCAGCTCAAACCAAGAAATATGTCCAAAACTTGAAAGAGGTAGAAGGATCATCTGTCACTGTAGGAACTGACTTCTCCTCAAACTGAATTTGCTTCAACATTGAGAAAAACATGACCAGAAGGTAACCATTAAACTACCTACCTAGCAAAGGTACTAAAATATTACACGGTTCTAGCAAGAAAAACCAGTCTTTTAAATGAATAGAAACCACTTGTGAATGTGTTTGTGGTTGACTTCACCCAAATGTCTCTGTTGACTGAGTTTTTTTTAAAAAAAAATCCAAGGCCTCTTTTGAACTGATCTTGCCAAATGGGAAGTTTATATGATGATAATGTTTGGAACCATAAAACTAGTTTATAATTCCTTCACAAAGGCATAATCATTACACATGGGAAATATGTGTGCAGTTTGTTTAAACAAGAAGAAAAGCAATTTCCATCTTTATTTAGGGAAAAATAGTTCAAGGATGAGGTGAGCATTCACCACTACTTGACAGCTGTATTCCCCAGTATAGTTCTGTTCTCCAGATGCGAACAATAGTGGCAAGCAATAACAAAGCCACAATTTTAGATACTTCATGCTGCTAGAAACTTTTCCTTGCTAAACAGCACTAAAATTAGTGGATGATGTAGGTCAGACTGTTGAGATTTTCAGATATAATTCTGTCTTTTTCTAATTGGCCAGACTTGTATTTAATTACTTTTAAAAATATACTTATTAGTGCATTTAAATGACTGTGATTCTTGGCTGCTACATTAAATTCTGATGTACGTGGGGTTAAATTTAAATAACTAAAATGTGTGAAGGAGTGCTGCTTTTAGAGCTGTTCATCTTATAGCTGGAACTAAAAGGACAGAAAATGTTAAAAGTTAATTCAGGAGCTAATTATGAGTTTTATGAGGATAATGAACTGAGAGACTGGAAAATATTTCAGAACTCTTTTCCTTCAAGAAACCGCTTTTATTTTTAAGCTATCAATCCCTGCTCTTTCTTGGACTTCTAATTTTATTTCTACACTTATTTCCTTGGCAGCAATTGTCACTGAACTGGTGCATAGGATCAATTAGAATTAAGTGGTTACCTTATGCTTTGTTCAAATATTGGCTTTAAATCCCTTCTTCATTGTTCCCAATGATATCACAGCATGTACTTTAAGATACTTCAGTCAAAATTCAACCTCACAAAGGTACTCAGCTCACGTGGGGACTACATATTAATTTTCTTCACATTTCCATCCAGCAGGATAATCACAGCAGTTTCTTTGAGCAATAGCAGCGGCCATACAACTAATCTTTCTGCTTGTGAAAATAAATAAGTGTATCTTGATCTGTTGATCTTTAAATCCAATGGCAGACTAGCAGTGCTAATTTATGTGATGGTACTCTAAAATAAATTCTTTTTGAGGGCTCTCTTCCAGAAAGTGTGCATAGGATTCAGACACAAATCTATCCTTATTTAGAAGATTTATTTACTTTATTATTATTTCATTTTATTTTATTGATATTTTTTTATGGCTGCCTACCTCACAGATGTGACTGTGGGTGGTTATCAACACATTAAAAACAATTTTAAAAACCGACTATTTAAAAAAGAATAAAGCCAAGAATAAACCCAAGAAATACAGGTAGTCAACATATGACCACAATTGAGCCCAGAATTTATGTTGCTAAATGAGAAATTTGTTAAGTGAGTTTTGTCCCATTTTACGACTTTTCATGCCACAGTGGTTAAGTGAATCGCTCCAGATGTTAAGTTAGTAACACGGTTGTTAAGTGAATCTGGCTTCCCCATTGACTTTGCTTGTCAGAAGCTCACAAAAGGGGATTCCAATTACCCTGGGACACTGCAACTGTCATAAATAGGAGTCAGTTGCAAGCCTCTGAATTTTCATTACATAACTATGGAGATGCTGCAACTGCCATAAGTGTGAAAAATGGTCGTAAGTCACTTTTTTTCAGTGCCTTTGGAACTGTGGAAAGTTGAGAACTAGCTCAACAAATTCCCTGGGCTAGATAATCACAGCATTTTGCAAAAGGCTGATAGGTTAGGGCCAGTCTAATCCTGTGGAGAGTTGGGTTCCAATGGCCAGCGCTGTGACAGAAAACTTCCAAGGTCTCATTAAATGGCATCCTTTAATTAAGGAGAGCAGTGGAGCAAGCAGTTAGATTGGTGGGAGAGGACAAACAGAATGAGACCGGCACCATGCCATGAATGGGGACCACCAGCATCTTGAATTAATAATAATAATTCTAGCTGGGCGCCCACTGGAGGCCAATGTAACTTGCAGAGTAGAAGTGTAACATTGGCATATTGAGGTGAGCCCATAACTGCCTGTTCCACCACATTCTGGACCAGTTGCAACTAGCTTCTGGAAGGACTTCAAGAGCAGTCTGATGTACAGCAGCATCAGTGGTGGGTTCCTAACCGATTTACTACCGTTTCACTGAGAGGGTGTTTTGCGTATGTGCTGCTCACTTCACCCGCGCACACACCCGCTGCATATTGCTGAGCATACGCAGTTGACTGAAAACTGTTCTACACCTGTGCAGAAACATGCCAGTGACAGCAGAGGAGAACCAGTTTGGGGGCATGGCAGGCCTAAGTCGCTACCGGTTCCAGCGATGCAATACTACTACCAGTTTGGCCGAACTGGTCCAAACCGGTAGGAACCCACCACTGAGCAGCACACTGCGAAAATCTATTTGGGGGTGTGAATAAGGACCTCTGACTGTAAGCACTGCTTCCTGGCCCAGAAACAGGGCACAACTGATGCACAAAACAAATAGTGTAAAAGCCCTCCTGGCCATGGCCATGGCTCCTGCTGCTGCTGTTCAAACAGGAGTTGAACAAGTTGTCTACAAGTTCTGCTAGGAGTAGGGCAACTCCATTCAAAACCAAAGAACAACAACATTGGATCCAAGGCCCTTAAGACTCACAACTACTTTTGCTATGGTTAAGCTTGACTTGAGTGTTTCCTATCCAGTACCCCCATAGTCTTCTGACACTGAGACCAAACCTGCATAAAATAACTGATTGGCCCACAGTGGAGCTGAGTATCATCAGCCTATTGATTATTTATTTATTTTTATAGATATTTATATTTTGCATTTCTAGACAGGCCATTTCCCTCAAGGAGAGATGTCCCCATGGTAGTGGATGATCTTGCCCAGTGATTTCATGTGGATTTTAAATAGGAGCAGGAAGAGTTCCAGCATTTTGTAAATACTTTGGATTTCAGAAGACTTATTCACTTATTCCTTATTAGGTTTGTTAAATCAATCAGAACTTTTGACCACTGCAAAAATCAACAACCTTAATAAAGTTAAGAGCTGTATTAGATTCAACCTAGAAATAAGGAGAAATTTTCTGACAGTGAGAACAATCAACCAATGGAACAGAAGTTGCCTTCAGTAGCTGTGGGAGCTTCATCTCTGGAGGCTTTGAAAGAGAGACTGGACAGCCATCTATCAGAAATGGTGTAGGGCCATGATGGCAAACCTATGGCACTCAGTGCCCTCCCAGCCAGCCAGCTGGTCATTGGGTCTCTGCAGTGCATGCATGGGAGGTGGGGCACATGCGGGGGGTGGAATGCAGGTGGGGAGACTTGTGGTGGGGGCCACACATGCATGTGTGGGGGCCGGGCACGTGCATTACATTTTGGAGGTTTGCATGCATTTTGGGTACTCAGCCTGGAAACGTTAGCCATCACTAGTGTAAGGTCTCCTGCTTGGGCACGTGGTTGGACTATATGACCAACAAGGTCCCTTCCAATTCTGTTGTTCTGTTATTCTTTGTTCTCTTACATTTGAAGAGTGTATGCTACATGCAAATATTTGGTTAGGAAATGATATATCTGCCTACCAAAGAGAATAGAAAAATATTATAAATAATGTGTGTGTGTGTGTGTATGTGTGTGCGTGTTTACTGCGCTGCTATTACATTCCCAGAATAGCAAACAAAATAAAGTTTAATTTAAAATGTTTTAAGTTAAGTTTTAATTAAATTAATGACATGTGTTTGATGAAATGTTAATTAAAATGTTTTCGATCCCTGCAACAATGTCTTGCAAGATACCATTTGTTCACCTGAGCTTGGAGAATATTGCTTAAGTGATGCAGTGCCTCCTTAAAACCATATCAGCTGTTCAACAAACAAACAGTCCCAACATTTTCTGGTCGCTTCTTCTATTACACTGTGCTCATCCATATGACATTCATATGAAAATATCAACGTATTTGGGAATGGGATAGACACTCACTGATTGACTTCGTCTAGTGTGGTTTGGCAGCCTTTGGGATCTAGTTATAGTTCAGTGACTATATTGGCTATGCTAACTGAATATGCAGGGAGTTATAATTTAGTAACGTCTTGAGATGTTTTCCACAGTGGGTCAAAGAGAAGATTTCTCTAGTATGTGTTACGATGGATCTGTGTTTCTGTATAAACACTCTTATAATTGAAAGAAGATTAAGACAGTAGTTTATGCAAGACACAAGATTTTATGCACTTCAAGTATGAGACTTGATTACAAAGTTTTCCAACAATCTTTTTTTTAAATGTACCCAAGTGATCTGCAAATTCTTTGTGTAAGTGATCTTCCTACAAAGAGCTGTGTTCCTTTGTCCTGCCTTACCCCTCAAGTTGGAGAGTGCCCACCACAGGTACATTCTGAATAATCCCAATTTACAATAGCCAAAAAATAAGATACTATTTTTTTGATACTCGTAGTCAATTCAGTCTTTCTCCTTCTAATTCTAATGATTTACGCTTTCAGTCCCGTTGTTTTGCAACCCGTGAGCAACTCCTGTAGCAATCATATACAGTTCACGTACAGCGTGAGAAGGCGGGGGGGGGGGGGAACACAGCCATCTGTATTGGTCCATAGCTTTCTGTTTGGAAGCTTAGAAACCACATCTGTTTTCACTCCTTTCTTTAACTTTCTGTGCTTTTCATAATCTCAATATAGCAAGTGAGTTTCGCTGGAGGACAACCAATCCCCATTTCGGTGCCTCTCTGCCTGTGTGGATTCATTTAGCTTGCAAGTCAAACAGTGGTAGCAATGGTGCGGGGATTCTTTCTGCCTGTAGCCATAAAACTTTATTTGCACTGAGGAGGAGAAGGGGAGAAAAAAACAGTGGGTCTGCCAGAATCACTGCTGAATGTTAAATCTGCAGCAGATGCCTCCCTTCAATGTCAAATGTGGGCTATCTGAACAAAGATGAAGTCAGTACAGACAGGGTTGCTTCCCTCCCTCACAAATATAACATGTTTTGTTCTCACTTTAGGGATTCTGGCCTTTGTTAGCCGAGTCGATCTTTGTGTGAAATTCATGTCTTCAATAATGGGGCTGCCACAAAGAAGAAAGGGTCGACTTATTTTCCAAAGCACCAGAAGGCAAGACCAGAAACAATGGGTGGAAACTAATCAAGGAAAGAAGCAACTTGAAATTAAGGAGAAACTTCCTAACAGTGAGAACAATTTAACCAGTGGAGCAGAAGTTATGGGTGCTCCATCACTGGAGATTTTAAAGAAGAGACTCGACAGTCAATTGTTCCAAATTGTATAAGGTCTCCCGCCTGAACAGGGGGTTGGACTAGAAGATCTCCAAGGTCCCTTCAACTCTAGTCTGATTAAGATTAATGAAGACGTCATTCTGTAAGCCATGTAAGAACATATGGGATTACAATAACAATAATAACAACAACAACAATAGTACTGCTAGCTGTTTCTTTATCATTGCCAGATGTCCAAGCTTGCCCCAGACAGTTCATTAATGGTGAAATTTTGCTGACAAGGATTTCGTCCCAGACGCTTAGTGTGTATGCAAATGATTTTCTTTCTTTCTTTCTTTCTTTCTTTCTTTCTTTCTTTCTTTCTTTCTTTCTTTCTTTCTTTCTTTCTTTCTTTCTTTCTTTCTTTCTTTTACAAAAGTATAATCTTTCCAGTTAAAAGTAGATTCTAATGGAATTGTTATACTTTAGGACCAACAGGATTGTTCAATAGATCTCCCCGTGCTCAGGGAATCCCAATTAAAGTTATAAAGGATCTGTAGGAGCTTCCTGTGTTAATTTGGTTTCAAAGGAACTGTGGTGGCATTTCCTATTCTCTCTAGCAGAGCTAAAGTCAGCATGTATTCAACTTTTCTAAATGAGAAAAGGGCTGATTTGTGAGCTCGGTATTGGTTTTAAAAATATTTGTGGAAGATGTATTCTAGCATGTGTTTCTATATTTAATGGCAAGCATCCAGGCTTCGGGGCTTTAGCTATTACTTCTAGTCTTCCCAATAATTGAAAAAAAACAAAACACAACCATCACAATTCATTCTTGGAAGAACTATGAAAAAGAATTGGTATAATCCATTAGGTACCCACACAGAATGCAGTCTGGTGCTTTACACTTCTTTGAGTTCTCAAGAGAAAACACAGAATAGAATTATAATTAGTACTACTACTAAAACTACTACAATATTTCCTGAAATTGGATGACTTAACTTCCAAATGAAAAGTTTTAAGCATTTATCTATCACATTTTACTTTAGGGAAATAAATAAGTAATAAGGAAGCTATCTTGGTGCCTTGATCTCCATTTACTCCTTTGTCTATCAGAAAATGCTCAGGTTTTACATCATTTTTTTGGAACAATTCAGCACAGGATTGTTTTGTTTCCAAAATTGTCTATCCTTTGCTTAATAAACTATCAATGTAAGGAGGCTCAAGGCAGAAGGGGAACATATTTCACACTTTCACATATCTACATTCTCTTAAACAATTTTTTCTCCACCTAGCATTTTGGTTGGTGTTATTTTGTATCTTGAGAAGAAATTTATCTTAGGCAAAGGTTGTGGCATATGGTTTGAATGTTAGCAACTGAACAAGCCATGATAACCTATCCCTTGGCAGGCCTATGCCCAATTTAATATTAATTGACATAGTTTCAACTGCTCTGTCTGATGTCAGAGTTATCACTCTCAGGAATGTGGTCCTCTCAAGGTCCCACATTCCTGCCTTGCATTTTTGGTTGCAAGAGCTGCAAGTTATAGCTGGAATTGGAACACCCAGTTTAACTCCAGGTATCATGAAAACATCCTTGTGCATAGACCGGTTCTCCCAGCCTGCTACCATTGAGATGCATTTGAAAGCTCAGTGCGTCTGGCTAAGGAGGGCTACATGAGCCACAAGTTGTTATGCGTTTCACTTGGACCCTTAAAATAGTGTCTATATAGATTGGCATTTGATCATTGCTTTTCCTTTCTTCTACCATACTCAAGCTAGTCAATGGGAAACATAGATTCAAACACACATATACGTGTAGCTGAGAAAAATTTTCATCATCATTATTGGTTATATTTATTGGGAGTTTTATGTAAAGTAAAAGAGAAATTGAAAGAAAAGAAGGAAGAAGGAAGGAAAGAAAGAAAAGTAGAAAGGAAAGGAAAGAAGGAAGGAGAGAGAGAGAAAAGAAAGACAGAAAGAAAGAAAAAGAAAGAAAGAAAAATAAAGGGAAAAAATGGAATATAGTGACTTCCAACTTTCTCTTCGATAGATACAAATCTATTGCTTCCCCTCCATCTTATGTCTTCCAGAAATCTCTTCAACCACATATTAAATCCAACAACCATCAGTCCACTTTTTAATTCTTTTAGCAAAAAGTCCATAAAAGCTTTCCAGTCTCATATTGTCTATTGATCAAATTCTTAGTGTATTCCAGTCTACCTTAAAAAGTTCAGGCTTCAGTAAAAGCGACAAAAGTTTTGTCACCGTAGAAAAAGCCGGATCTATGAGCGTGGCTCCCCCTAGTGTTCACAAGCAATGCTAAAAGTTTAACAACGGCTCCATTCACATCCGATATAAACAGATGAATCCACTCTTCTAAAGAGTACTAAAATATAGCTATTGTTTTGAAGAGTTACTCATAGTGACTGGACAGAGTATCAGGAAACAAGCCCAGCATTTGTTTCCCAACCTGTGAATCTCAACGTGTTTTGATCAGTCTTACTAATCCATTCTCATCTCAGTTTTCCTATTTTAGATTCTTTTTGTATTTGTCTGGAACTTCACATAATCTCGGGTTTGCAAATGTTCCAATGCAGCTACAGGTCTGTGGACATTTGGTTCTCCCTTACAGAATCTTAAAAGGCATTTCATATATTCTAAGGCAGCAATTATATAAAATAACAAGCATGAATAGCTGGTGCTGGAAGTAAGCAAAAAGACAGAAGTGGAAACCTTACAAGCAGATGTTAATATTCCTTAACATTTACTCTACCTCTTACATATATATCAATACTAGACGCCACAGCCAGCAGAGTGGATTTCAGCCTTTGCAAAGTATCAGTTGAAAAGGAAACCAGGAACTAACATGCATACAGCGAGATGATAAAAATCTGACATTTTGTGCGAGTATCCATTACTAAACTTTCATTTCCTACAGCAGAATAAACAAAACAATTGTCCCTTGCTTTTAGTTGGAATATTGCATTCAGTGTTGGTTGCCATAATATAAAGATGTAGAGACTCCAGAAAGAGTGCAGAGAAAAGCAACAAAGATGATTAGTAGCAGGGGTGGGTTCCGGCAGGCAATATTGCCGGTTTGCTTGTGGGAGTGTTGTGTGCGCTATGCGCGCATGCACAGTGCAATAAAAAATGTTCAGCGCATGCAAAGAAGTGAAAAACAAGATGATGATACCTATGGCGCCGCCCGGAGAGCCAGTTCGGGGGCATGGCAGGCCTGGGTCACTGCTGGTTCCAGCGACCCAGGCTGCCAAACCACTACCGGTTCGGCTGAACTGGGCCAAACGGGTAGGAACCCACCACTAGTTAGAAGGCTGAAGGCTAAAACATGAAAACGGTTGCAGGAAGTGGGTATGTCTACTTTAATGAAAAGAAGGACTAAGGGAGACGTGATAGCAGTGTTCCAATATCTCAGGGGTTTCCACAAAGAAGAGGGAGTCAAACTATTCTCCAAGGCACCTGAGGGTAGAACAAGAAGCAATGGGTGGAAACTAATCCAGGAGAGAAGCAACCTAGAACTAAGAAGAAATTTCCTGACAGAACAATTAATTGTGGAATCACTTGCCTCCAGAAGTTATAAATGCTCCAACACTGGAAGTTTTTAAGAAGAGATTAGATAACCATTTATATATTTGTCTGAAGTGGTGTATGGTTTCCTGCCTAAGCAGGGGGTTGGACTAGATGAACTCAAAGATCCCTTCCAACTCTGTTATTATTATTCTGTCATATTTTGTTAGTCCACTCAGTCATCGTAAATATATAAAAGATACTGATATCTAACAGAAATGACATTTCTCAAATAACTTTTATTAACGGATATAAAATGAGTAGTGATAAGCGACCTGGGATTAAATCTGCTCTGTTTAACGAATCACTTCTGAAGACAATCGTCCAACTGTCAAATTTTGGTTCCTTTTTAAAATAAGCCAAATTGGACCCAGAGGTGGACTTGGAGATATGCGTAACTTTCTAAATGCTATGATGTGGCCAAAAGGTGCTTTTTACCTTTTTTTTTTTTTTTTAATTTTGAAGTTATACTTACAACAATTCTGAGAAAGGACAGGGAATCTTTCTGCACCATGGAAGGGCCAATTCCAGGATAGCTAGGTCTGCAGCATGGATAAATCCCAATTCGCTCCCAGCAAGAATGGTGGCTATTAAGAGCTAATCCCATTATCCGACTTAAAAAAAAATGAGCCAAAGACATATACCAAATCAAATGCTACTTGGCTATTTATCAAACTTTATGAAATGGCATTTTTGCCATTAAGGAATGAGTAATAACTCGTAGGCAATAATGTCACTCAAAGATGCCTCAGCAGCTTATTTGAAGATATTTGTTTGGAACGATTCAAAGCTGGCTTTCTCCAAAACCTTCAAAAAGAGCTGCAGGTTTTCTGGTTTGCATCCCCCACCTGCAAAATTTTAATTACACCCCTAAGCCACTCATCGGCTTGATTCTCATGTTACTTTTTGATCTACTTATATGTTTTCCCCCATACAGCTGTTTTACCATGTCCCCTCAATACTCTTTCTCATACTGAAATCTTGTATTTATTGTGTTATGAAGCACTGCACATTTTCACTGCATTTTCCTCAGAGGGGAACCAGCCAAACCTATCACAGTAAAATGAAATATTATTTTACTAAAGTAATGCAAAGAGCGATGCTGTGAAAAGATAATGAAATGAATAAATAAAAAGGATTTTTGGATTCAAAGCTGGTAAACCTGAAATCAAGTTGAACTCTGACAGTTGTTTCAATGCATTTAGATTATACCAAGCTAAGGAAATGCCTTCTTTCAAAGTTTATTGGGTTAGATCTGTTCTCTGTTCTCCATGAATAATAGAATATGATATGATACGATGTAATGTGATGTGATATGATATGATGGGTTGGGTTGGGTTGGGTTGGCATTCCATGGAATGGAATAGAATAGAATATTCTTTATTGTTTTATTAGGTGTGAGTTTCTCATCTGGTGTTGCGTCTTTGCTGGTTGCGAGAAAGAGAAGACAGTGATCATTAATTGCTTTCCTTTCATCACTATCTAGATTGTCAAGATCTCCTAAGACTAAAGCTACTTACTAAAACTTTAGCAAAATGTTCTTGAATTGTAGATAAAAGGGGATATTCTAACACTCTCCTTCTGAGAATGCCGTAAAACATTTTAAATGGAACTCATTCATGGTCATTCTTTCACTGTTAGAAAAAAAGATGCTGATTCCATCTAAATGGTGGCTTGCTTAGCCAGTAGTGATTTAGCACATTATGAAGATGACATCTGGCCTGATGCAAGCAGTCCTGCCTTGGTTTGGACTAGAAGACCTTCAAGGTCCCTTCCAGCCCTATGATTCTATAGCTTTACGTTGACAAGAATTTGGGGGGGGAAAGAGAATTATTCCATCATGTGATTTCCTTGTTCCTTTTCGGAAGAGATGCCATTTTAGTCTAGTTTAATGAGCTTTTATGTGGGTTTTAACTTTGCTATAGTTTCATGCCTGCATATCAAGATTGGACATGAAGATTCTAAATTGGATTTGGACACAAACGGGAGCAGATCTGTAAAACAGATCTACTTTATCTTACACAGGAGGAAGTATTAATCATGGTAATGTGGCCATTTATGATCCTTATTATAATTATATACGGTGTTACCAAAGTGACATTGTGCTGTATGATACAAGATACTATGTACAATTTTAAAGGGAAAATGCTAGGTCTCAGAGCTAAGAATTTCTCCTTGAAAAAGGCTACAGCCATGTACTCTCATTGAGTTTCCTTTATTAGACTACTTCAGCCAAATTTAATTTTGTCTAACTGCATTTTGGCATAGTGTATAGGATGCACATTAATAACGTAGCTGGATTGCAGAAAGATGCTAATTGATCCATTAAAAAGTGAATGCGCAGTTCTTGTAAAATGGTCTTTAGTCCCGAAGGTATCCATCAGTTCTAAATCACAAAACTTTTAAAGTGGTAGGGATGTTTTCCTAGCATAATGATGCATGGTGCAGTTATATTCGGAGTCCAAGATAAATTATCTCATTTGCAAACTTTCCCTGGCTTTTTATAGCAAATACTCATAGGTAAATGGAAAGAAATTGAAGTCTGCAGTGAAAACAAGTTTTGGAAGGACATTGGAAAACGTTACAATTACAATACAGACCTAACTGCACTATAAATCAGTTTTAGATTTATTTCTATGCAAGGCCATTGGTATTATTTTGTTTTATTGTTACAAATAAACATTTAAATCAACTTCTGTAGACTAATAACCTCCAGTTTGGGTTGGAATTACAAGTTTCAGAATTAACACCCAGCAGGGCGAAGGCAATGCATATGAGAGCATCAACTCAGAAATGACTGATCTATTAATTACATTCCGAGAATTCTTTTTAAATAAGAGGAAAAAAAATCAGGACATATCTTCTAGTCCAACTCCCTGCTCAGGCAGGAGATCCTATACCATTTCAGACAAGTGGCTGTCCAGTCTTTTCTTAAAAACCTTCAGTGATGAAGCACCTACAACTTCTGAAGGCTAGATATTCCACTGCTTAATTGTTTTTCACTGTTAGGAAGTTTCTCCTTAATTCTGGTTATTTCTCTCCTTGATTAGTTTCCATCCATTTTCTTGCCTTTTGCTGCTTTGGAAAATAGGTTGGCCCCCTCTTCTTTGTAGCAGCCTCTCAAATATTGGAATAAAATCCTTCTTTTCTCTAGACTATCCATACCCAATTCCTGTAACGGTTCTTCATATGTAGATTGTAAAATCTAAAATTTATAACAGTAAAATCTCTCTTCAAACTTTCTGTCTCTGTGTGTGCATACAAGCATGGATCAAAATTTCAAGAAATTTGAAGGTTATCAAAGATAGGATGCCATTTTCTTCTGTATTTATCTTCTGTGTGGTGTATAAATTACAGTTCCTGTTCTAGAGAATCAGCAGGCTACCATCCTATCTTTCTGGAAGGAAAGATCTGGGATGTTGGAAGTGAGATTAGAACCCAGTACAGTTGAAGGCAGATGTGTGAGGAGGTGTTGCCTTTAGAATACAGAAAAAATTGTTGCATTTTTTAAAAGTTTGCTTTAGCTTTTATTTGGTTTGATTGTTCCTTTATAAGCCACCTTTATAAGCCACATGGGTGGCTATATAAATCAACTACCTACCTACTTACTTACTTTTTCTATATTACTGACTGCGTTAACTTCACTTTTTCTGTCTCCTTCTGTCCACATGGGGATGTCATGTTTGAATTCAACCTTTGACTGTAAAATTAAATTTGGGTTGGAAGAAAGGCTTTGATAGTTTACCATGCAATGGTGACTTAATTTAGAGATGGTGTGCCTGCACAATTAGACAGGGGTTCCCATAAGCTGACAGCCTTCTTCCCATGATGGACCATGGCAGAAGAGGGGAAATAAACATTCATTGATTAAATGTCTAAACGAGAACTTTAATTTGGTTTTCCGTTGCCTCATATCCAAGGTCTTGCATTAGAAGCAGTTAAGTCATTTTATCTCTATACATTAAATACTCATCTATGTGAATTGAGACTATAGATGTCAGGTTTGTGTATTGGGTGATGTTGTTACAATTATCTTCAATGTTGTCATTCAAAGTAATCAGATGTCACAGTTTTGCTATTGTTAATAGGAACATGTATTGATAGTTCTGCATATTATTTCTTGGGAAGACTGGAATGGAGAGTGGTTTCTCTCTGTCCCCTTATATTCAATCATATATATATATATATATATATATATATATATATATATATATATATATATATATATATATATATATATATATATATATATATATATATATATATATATATATATATATATATATATGTTCACTATATATACTCACTATATATATATATATACTCACCCAAGCATGAAGCCGAAAACACCAGCCTGAAGATGGCAAGTGAGACCTCACCGAAACGTTGCCAAGACAATCTCAATCTTACACGGGAAAAGACCCGAATACAACAAGACCAGCATACCTACACCCGTGAAAATCTACGAACACACATGCACACGCACACACACACACGTATATTTATATGTGTATATGTATATGTGTGTGTATGTATGTATATGTATATGTATATGTATATGTATATGTGTGTGTGTGTGTGTGTGTGTTTGTGTGTTCGCGTGCTCCAGCATAACTCTGGAAAGCCTCAAGCAATTTCAACCAAACTTGGCACACAGATGACTTACTCTCTGGAAATAAATACTGTGGTGCAGTGGTGGGATTCAATTTTTTTTACTACTGGTTCTGTGGGCATGGCTTGGTGGGCGTAGCAGGGAAGGATACTATAAAATTTCCATTCCCTCCCCACTCTAGGGGAAGGTTACTGCAAAATCCCCATTTCCTCAGCTGGGACTTGGGAGGCAGAGAATAGATGGGGGCAGGGCAAGTCAGAGGTGGTATTTACCGGTTCTCCAAACTACTCAAAATTTCCGCTACTGGTTCTCCAGAACTGGTCAGAACCTGCTGAATACCATCTCTGCTGTGGCGGTAAGACACCCCTAAAACCCCTTGGGGTGTGTATTCTGTTAAGTTACAGCCTGTTGTGCCTTAAAATAGCTTCTACTGTACTGCCATAAAATGGTTTCTACTGAACAGTGCAGTGGAGTTGCCATGGTAACGACTCCACAAGAGGGCTCCCTCTGGTAACGGGGAAAATCCAACATTAGAAATTACGTTTGGTCCAGATATTTCTCCCGTATATATAAATACCTGGGCAACGCTGGGTTATCAGCTAGTTTCATATAAAATCTTGCCAAATGAAATTCCTTATAAGAATAAAGGTATGTATGCCAGTAGGAATCATAACATATTTTCTTTGCACAAACCTGCATATACAATATCCATATTGTTTTGGAATACAGATAGTCCTCAACTTACAACCATTCATTTAGTAACCATTCAAAGTTACAATATCACCAAAAAAACAACTCATGGAATCAAGATTCAAGTACTCGGGAGCCACCATGTATTATAATGGTTGCTGCATCCTTGAATTATGTGAACAACATTTCTACCTTCCCAGCTGGCTTCCAACAAGCAAAGTCAATGTGGGACACTGGATTTGTTTAACAACATCATGGTTGACTTAACAACTGCAGTGATTTGCTTAACAATTATGGCAAAAAATGGGTTGTAAATTCAGGCATTTTAACAACTGCTTTGCTTAGAAATAGAAATCCTCATCCCAATTGTGTTCATAAGTTGAGAATTACCAGTATAGCATTCATAGTTTTCCAAAATTTCACAATCATAGTTCAAACACTCAATACAAGTCATGGGAGGAATGAGCAAGAGGTTGTTGTCTCATGGACTTCCCATTGGCATGTCAGGTCATGATGGAAAAGAGGAAATTAAAGTTGATGGGCCTTTAATTTTCCTTATATTCTTCTGTTTTTATTGTATTTTGGCATCAGGAAAGTTATCACATGAGGAAAACTCCCTTTACTGGCACATCACTGTGCAGTGGAAACCAAAGTTTGTTCTTTGCTGGACCTCTTTTTGGGGAGGAACTTGGATTCACAAGCTTCTCCCAACCTTTGTTTTCCAGACGAAGAGGCCGGTTCCCTGTCCTGATGTCCTGCCCGCCAGCCTCCCTACCCACAGGTTGGAAACCAATGTCTGGGATTATATCTTCACTTGGCATGGCTTAACTTAGGGGTGATCGGGTTCAAGAAGATTCAATATTGCTAGACTTCCATCCTTTGCAACTGGACTGTTTTAAAATTAACATCTAGAAATATTTTTTTTAATTTCTTTTTTAGATTTTTAATCCTACCTTTATTATTTTATAAATAACTCAGGTAGCAAATATAGCAGTACTCCTTCCTTTGCCTATTTTCTCCACATTGGCCCTGTAAGGTAGGTTGGGCTGAAAGCGAGAAAGTGACTAGGGACTGGAACACACAGTCTCCTGGTGATTGGTCCAAAGTGACCCTGTCAGCTTTCATTCCTAAAGTGGAACTAGAACACACAGTCTCTTAATGATTGGTCCAAAGTGATCTGCCAGCTTTCATTCCTAAAGTGGGACTAGAACACACAGTCTCTTAATGATTGGTCCAAAGTGATCTGCCAGCTTTCATTCCTAAAGTGGAACTAGAACACACAGTCTCTTAATGATTGGTCCAAAGTGATCTGCCAGCTTTCATGCCTAAGGCAGGACTAGAACACACAATCTCGTAATGATTGGTCCAAAGTGACCCTGTCAGCTTTCATTCCTAAGGTGGGACTAGAACACACAATCTCTTAATGATTGGTCCAAAGTGACCTGCCAGCTTTCATGCCTAAGGCAGTATTAGAACACACAGTCTCCTTGTGATTGGCCCAAAGTGACCTCACCAGCTTTCATGCCCAGGACTAGAGTTCACAGTCTGGTAGAATTCACAATCTCCTGATTTCTAAGCCATCACTACGCCACTAGATCAGACAGATCTACACCAAAATATCTTTGCACTAGATAATACCTACTCTTATAGAGATATCTTGGGTAAACCCAATTATTATTGTATTTTGTATGTGTATGTGTGTAACTCTATGGGTGCGTGATGCAAATGAATGGTATTGAATGTTATTATCTCCTAACCTCACTTATATAAAATGTAGGAGCTAGCTCAGCAGACAAAAACCAGGAAATCCACAATTTTGCCCAGCACCTCATTCTTTGCTTTCCCTTTTCTTGCCGCCCTTCCTCCACCCCTATGATCCGGAGATGGAGTTTGCTCCTTACCTTTGAATTTCCTGGCTTTTGTCATTTTTTTAAGCTGGGCTGTCAATGTTATTTAAATGCTGGTTTTCTCCTCCTAGCCCTCCTACCCCCTTATTTAATGTTATTTTTAAATGACCTATCTTGTTAACCTTGGGAGGGACACCACACTGGAGCTGGACACTATTCAAGTCATAATAGCTTGACAACTCACTCCCCGTGGACGGCTTTGCAGAGTCTGTCTGGATTTTTTTTTTTTTTACAGCCACACTATTCACACTAGAGTCACCGGCTAGTCCTTTTCTTTCCATCCCTGTATGGGATCTTATTCTGAGGGGCAGTTTTCACTAAGACCCTTTGAAACAATTAAAACAACCACGTCCCAAAAGAATGATCTGCTGCCATGCTAATTAAAACAAAGGGGTGGGGTTTTTTTTGTATAAACTGGGCTTCCCCCCTTCCTTTTCCCGTACAGAAAGTGGGCAAACAAACACGGGGGGCCTGAGTTTGTTTGTTTCTTTTGCACCAGGTCCTATAAAACCGCGGGGAGCTAAATTTTAAAATATAATTAAAGCAAATGCCCCTTTGAGTTTTTGCTCTGCGCTGCTTGCCAGACTTAATTCCAGCCGAATTTGCCAAATGTTAACTTTTAAATATGGCGTGCCAAGCTTGGTTTCAAATGCTGTCAGGCTTTCCGAGTTGCAAATGTCTCATGCTTGAGAGAATAGCAACCTGCAGACTTTGCAAGTCCAGCAGCACTCCTTGGAATAAAATAAAATAAAATAAAAATCTTTTCTGGTTTTTTTTTTTTCATCCACGTTGGGCAATCCAGCAGGTATTTTTTTTTCCAGAGGTTCACTGTGAATTGTGTTAAGAGCAGAAAAAGGCAATGAAGCCTGAAACGTTCGTTTTAGTAACAATATACCCCCAGATGCACAAGCTTGTTCCTATGTCAAGGTGTTCTGTCAAAGTAAGGAGAAGTGTACAAACATGCCTGGGGTGTACTCTCTCCTTTTCTCTTTGACAGTAGTGGATTGTGTTACAAAGGGCAGGTGAGCTTCATTCGTTCCATTGGCCCAACGTTGCCTCTCTCCAATGTGATTTTCCGTTTTGACTTCTAATTAATGTACGCTGCTGCTGCTGCTGCTCTGGGTTATTTTATTAGTCACTGAACTTTTTTTCTTTTTTTACAACTTGTTTCATCAGATTCCTTAATGTAGATTTATTAGTTCAATCCCATTTCTGGTAATCAAGAGGAAGCATAACTCAGTGCAAAAGGGGCAGGGGGGGTGGGGGTGGGGTCGGGAGCCAGGGGCAAAAGCATAAAGTGAAATTAGAAACCTTGAGACGGGAATAAAACCAAACCTCTCCATCCCCATTAGAATTGAAATCACGCTAAAAGAAAACTTTCCTTAAACATGAGTTGGACTCCCACCAGAACTTTGAATGCCAGACAGCTTTGAACTTCAGTGGAGAAGGAGGGAGGGAAGGAAGGCTGGAAGGCTGGATTTGAATCCTAAGGTCCAAAAGTCTCCTTCCTTTCATTTCAAAAGAAAGTAACTATTTCTTGCTTGCTCCCCCCCCCTCCCTTCAACCCACTCAGAACTTACCATTTCTGATGGTGTTGGCAAGTCTAAGGCTATTGTCTTCTTGTAAGCAACCTGTGATCTGAGAACACTGACATTTTCTCTCTCTCCTTTCTGGAGAGGTTTTTTTGCAGATGATCTGCACCATTGTTTACCTCCTTGGGCTTTTTAAAAACCAATGTCTTAGATCATCTTCATTGTACAGTTTCATAATGCAGTAGAAGCCTTTTGTTGTAGCTCTGTGTTTTCCCCCTCATTGAATATGTTCCTGGAAAAAAAGAGAGGAAGCTGGAATCTCTGATGAGAAAAATAGCATATTTCTGAAATAGATTTAAGGCAAGTGTATTTATTTATTCCTATAGTTTTTACACCACTCCTGCCCTTTCAGGTCTGGACAGTGTAAAATACCTTCAATCATATTAGTAAGAAGCTAAAGGGATGTGGTGGCTCAGTGGCTAAGCTGCTGAGCTTGTCAATCAGAAAGGTTGGCAATTCGTCGGTTCAAATCCCCAGCACCATGTAACAGAGTGAGCTCTCGTTATTTGTCCCAGCTTCTGCCAACCTTGCAGTTCGAAAGCATGTAAAAATGCAAGTAGAAAAAAATAGAAATCACCTTTGGTGGGAAGGTAACAGCGTTCCGTGTGCCTTCGGCATTTAGTCATGCCAGCCACATGACCACGAAGACCATGGAGACAGTGCTGGCTCTTAGGCTTTGAAATGGAGATGAGCACAACCCCCTAGAGTTGGGAACGACTAGCAAATATGTGCAAAGGGAATCTTTACCTTTACTTTGAGAAGCAATATTGGAAAAAATTGCCATTTTCAGTTTCCCCCGAGGCCTCAAAAGTATCCCAAAGCCTTTTAAAAAGGGAGATTTCAGGAAGCTCCTCAAAATCAAGCAGCAAATTAGTAAGTAGAAATGTTAAGGGCCTCCTGGAATCATGGGTGCTCCCATCTCTGGAAGTTTTCACACAAAGTTTGAACATTTATCTGAGCAGAGTGAGGTTTATGAGCTGGTGGTGCAGTGGTTAGAATGCAGTACTTCAGGCTACTTCTGCTGATTGCTGGCTGCCTGCAGTTCGATTCTGACCCACTCAAGGTTGATTCAGCCTTCCATTCTTCTGAGGTTGGTAAAATGAGGACTCAGATTGTTGTGGGCAATATGTTGACTCTGTAGACCGCTTAGAAAGGGCTGTAAAGCACTGTGAAGTTGTATATAAGTTTAAGTGTTATTGCTATTCCTTCCTGGGCTGGATTAGAAGTCCTCCAACACTCTTATTTGAAGCACAGATAGATCACAATTGAGCCCAACATTTCTGTCTCTAAGTGAGAACACTTGTTAAGTGAGTTTTGCTCCATTGTACAATCTTTCTTGCTGCAGTTTTTAGATGAGTCACTGCAGTTGTTATTTTAGTAGCACAGTTGTTAAGTGAATCTGGTTTCCTCATTGAAGTTGGCAAAAGATGATCACTGTCCCTGGGACATTGTAACCATCATACATGTGAATCAGTTGTCAAGCATCCAAATGTAAATCACATGATCATGGGGATGCTGCAACCGTCATAGGTGTGAAAAACAGTCATAAGTCGTTTTTTTCAGTGCCGTTGTAACTTTGAATGGTCATTAAGTGAACTTTTTTAAGTCAAGGACTACCTGTGTTTGGGACAGGGAATCTTTTTCAAATTTGAAGTGAAGTTGGAGGAGATTTTATTATCTTTAGTATACAATTGTATTGCAGCTCGTATTCTCAAACCTGCTAGTGCAATCAACAACTTCTTAGTTTCTGAGTCACTCTCTTTTTCCACTTCTCTTCTGATTATCCATAAACCTAAATCTAGGATCTAAGATAGATGCCTAACTCTGTTTTAATCTGAATCCAGAAACATTCCACAAAACATCCACCTACATGTTCTCGCTAAAATATATTATGTTAATCACAATACCCTTTGGTAAGTTTGTCTATACACAGTTTGTACTTCTTTGTCCTTTCCCTCTGTTCCGTAATTAATTCTACCTATAGGTGAATCCAGCAAATAAAAATGTTACTCTAACCGCTTTAGCAATTGATTATTTAAAATTGATGTGATGGTCCATAGGTTCAAGTCCATTTAGGAAATTTGTTTCCTTTCACTGAATTCTCTGAACAATGCCTCTTAGGTTCAGTTCTCTGTGTTCCCTCTTTTGTGCTGAATAAGCAATTTTGGACAGCAGTTTTTCTGTCACTCAGTGATTGATAGCAAGCACAACTTCCAGGCATTGCGGACTTTTCATTGACCTCTGCTAACTGTAGGTAGTGGATTTTAATTCTAAGTCACGTCCCACGTCAGCAAGTTCTTCAGAGCTTTGAATTAAATAATGGAAGCTGTTTGCTGCCTGCATTTAAGGTATTCTAATATAATTAGATTCCCTGTGTGGAGGGTGTACATATTCATCAGGGTGGACAATATTTTGGCCTTTAAAGTTCCACACAACACCAGATGGTAGGTCAAAAGTTTTGTATATGGGAGAGCCAGTATGATATAGCAGTATCAGGGGTGGGTTTCAAAATTTGTTCAAACCCACTCGGTGGGCGTGGCCTCTTTTGTGGGCGTGGCTTGCCACCCATGTGACCGGATGGGAGTGGCTTGTTAATGCCACCGCCGCTAACGCCACCCCCGCTAACGCCGCCCCCCACCCGCCTTCGGCCGCGTAGTGCACGCAAGCCCGCAGCTTTTGCAAGGGAAGGCCTGGAGGCCTTCCCTCGCGAAAGCTAGGCCGCCGCCCCCACTTCAGCCGCTACCGCCGCCTCTGCCACTAACGCCGCCACTGCTACCACCGCCCCCCAGCTTTGGCCGCGTAGTGCACGTGAGCCCGCAGCTTTCGTGAGCAAAGGCCTGGAGGCCTTCCCTCACGAAAGCTGGGCTGCCGCCACCCACCCGAAGCCTCCCGAGTCCCGCTGCTGGGGCTTTGTTGCTTACCTGAGGGGGAATTTTTTAGATTTTAGATTTTATTTATTATTTATAGGCCGCCCTTTTCCCTGAGGGGACTCAGGGTGGCTTACAATTCACGGGAAGGGGAGTGCAAGACAAAACATAAGACAATACGTGAGTAAAAAAATTAAAACAATAAAACGCAACTTTCATTCAACATTCGGGTGGGGCGGATTAGAATTTTTATCCCCAGGCCTGACGAGATAGCCAGATCTTAAGGGCTGTGCGGAAGGTCTGGACGGTGGTGAGGGTGCAAATCTCCACGGGGAGATCGTTCCAAAGGGTCGGAGCTGCTACTGAGAAGGCTCTCCTCCGTGTAGTCACCAGTCGGCACTGACTGGCGGATGGAACTCGGAGGAGGCCTAATCTGTGCGATCTAATAGGTCGAAGGGAGGTAATTGGCAGGAGGCGGTCTCTCAAGTACTCAGATCCACTACCATGGAGAGATTTATGGATGGTAAGTAGCACCTTGAAGCGCACCCGGAGATCAACAGGTAGCCAGCGCAGCTCGCGGAGGATAGGTGTTATGTGGCCGAACCGTGGTGCACCCACTATCACTCGCGCGGCCGCATTCTGGACTAGCTGAAGTCGCCGGATGCTCTTCAAGGGCAGCCCCATGTAGAGCATATTGCAGTATTCCAGCCTAGAGGTCACAAGGGCTCGAGTGACTGTTGTGAGAGCCTCCCGGTTCAGGTAGGGTCGCAACTGGCGTACCAGGCGAACCTGGGCAAATGCCCCCCTGGTCACAGCCGACAGGTGATGGTCAAAAGTCAGCTGTGGGTCCAGGAGGACGCCCAAGTTGTGAACCCTATCTGAGGGGTATAAAATTTGACCCCCCAGCCTGAGCGATGGAACACTGGCCAAATTATTGGGAGGGAAACACAACAGCCACTCGGTCTTGTCTGGGTTGAGTACCAGTTTGTTAGCGCTCATCCAGTTCTTAACGGCTTCAAGACCGTCCACCGCTTCATTGAGTTGGCACGGGGCGGACCGATACAGCTGAGTGTCGTCCGCGTATTGGTGGTATTTTATCCTGTGCCTCCGAATGATCTCACCCAGCGGTTTCATGTAGATGTTAAATAGTAGGGGGGATAAGACCGAACCCTGCGGCACCCCATATGTTAGGGGCCTAGGGGATGATCTCTGCCCCCCAACCAACACCGACTGCGACCTGTCCGAGAGGTAGGAGGAGAACCACCGCAAAACAGTGCCTCCCACCCCCACCTCCCGCAGTCGTCGCAGAAGGATACCATGGTCGATGGTATCGAAAGCCGCCGAGAGGTCAAGGAGAACCAGGATGGACGCATGGCCTCCATCCCTGGCTCTCCAGAGATCATCGGTCAATGCAACCAAAGCGGTTTCTGTGCTGTAACCAGGTCTGAAGCCGGACTGGAAGAGGTCAAGGTAACTAGCTTCCTCCAAGGACCGTTGAAGCTGGAAGGCCACCACCTTCTCAACAACCTTCCCAACGAAGGGGAGGTTGGAGACTGGACAGTTGAGAACGGCTGGATCCAAGGATGGTTTCTTCAGGAGGGGTCTCACCACCGCCGCTTTAAGTGCGGCGAGGAAGTGCCCCTCCCGAAGGAAGCAGCAAGCGAAGGCCGAAGGGAATTTTCAAATGGAGGTCAAGTGTGAAAAAATCTTCGCTTCGCCTCCAGCCCGCTCACTGATTGGCTGTACTCCAGCCAATCAGTGAGCGGCAGGCTGGGCTTAGTGCGGACGGGCGGGGGAGCGAGGGAGCGAGCTGCAGATGGGTGGGGGAATGAGCAAGTGAGCTGCGATGCGCTGGCAAAAGGGCGCTTTGCAGCGACAGGGGCCAGGACCGGTACCGGCGTTCCCGGAAGTTAATTACTTCTGGGTTCACCGACGAACCGGTGCGAACTGGGAGGAACCCACCCCTGAGCCATATGATATAGTAGCCAGCATGATATAGTTGACTAAGGACTGGTGAGATCTAAGTCCAAGACCACCATCAGCCATGGATGTTCACAGTGTGATTTTGGATTTTGGACCATTATTCTACAAGGTGTCCTTGTAGTGAAAACCTGGAGAAGGGAATGCTAAGTTCACCTTAGCTTCTGGAAGGAAGCTAGGATATAAATATAACAAGAATAAATGCCTATACATTCACAAACAATGCATTTGCATATGTATGTATGTATGTAGGTATGTAGGTATGTAGCAATAGCAATAGCAATAGCAGTAGACTTATATACCGCTTCATAGGCCTTACAGGCCTCTCTAAGCGGTTTACAGAGAGTCAGCATATTGCCCCCAACAATCTGGGTCCTCATTTTACCCACCTCGGAAGGATGGAAGGCTGAGTCAACCCTGAGCCGGTGAGATTTGAACCGCTGACCTGCTGATCTAGCAGTAGCCTGCAGTGCTGCATTTAACCACTGCGCCACCTTGGCTCCTGTATGTGTATGTACCTACATATATATAGGCAGAAACAGAGAGGCAAGCTAGTGACTTTCCCTGCTGGGAGAGAAAGATCAGCGGTGGGTTGATTCAGCCCAGATCGGGTGAACAGGTAGTAGCGGCGGTGGGAGGCTCCGCCCACCCACTTGGATGCTTCTGCGAATGCACAGAAGTATTGCGCATGCGTGGGAGCACGCGCAGGAGCTCACCCAAACCAGTAGTAAAAAAATTGGCAACCCACCACTGAGAAAGATATATTCTTTCCTTTGCTCCCCCCCCCTCCAAACAGTTTGTGGGTAGAGTCTGAGGTCCATCATGACTGGGAAAGAAAGTAGTGGGCTGAAAGTGTTGCCACCCTGAAGATCTCTCTTGAAATAATGGTTTTACTGCTGCTTCTTAGATTTCTGTTTCCACAGTACTGCTTCCACAACTGCATTGGGAAAGCAATGATATCCTGTACTAGGATTGCTGAGATGACGTTCCCCAACCATAGAGACAATGTCCATACATCATGTACTGTAATGGGAAGAAGGAACAACCTTGAGGAATAGGAGAAAGAGCAACCAATGGTCAGATAAAAGAAATCTAAGCCATATTTATAACCTGTAAGTATTTCAAGACCCACCCAAGTTCTCATGAAGATAAAAGAAGGGGAAGAGAAAGCAGATTCAGACCTTTAAGATTCTGTTATCCAATGCAGGGATTCTTCAAGATCAATTTTTGATTTTGATAATTACATGCATGGATCTCTTGTTACACAGAACTCTTCAGACACTAACATTTCATATAGAATTGAAAAGTCCTCTACATTCTTTAGAGCAGTACAATCTTTCATCTAAAAAAATATTTATGCTAATTTCTGTTTTTGTAAAAATCACCTTCATTTTAAATACACCATGAAAAATGGGAGGCAACGTACAACTTGTCACATTTGTGGGGAGATTAATGTGATGAAAAATGAAACTTGACTAATAATAATAAAAGGTTTCCTGGTATTTTGGAGAAGAGAGATCATCATCGTGTCCCAGTCCCCCAGTGAAAACTTCCAGGAATTACATAAAATTCCGAACATTTAAAAAGAAAATAAATATAACATACAACCGATTTCACCTCCTAAATCCAACAAAACTATTATTCTTTCATCCTGTACGCTCTCAGGGCATGTATGACAGAACACAATGCTTGAGCAAGTTATCAAGGAGCTCTCTGTGGGAAGCGCTGTGGCCTGTGCAGCTTACAATTTGGTTAGGTAAACTAACTTGGTGTGATATCCTCTTTAAAACTCTGTCTGTTAGTTGAGTGAGGCAAGCTGTGATTTTTTTTCAGCTGTTCTTACTCAAAATTGCCTCTTGGACAATGTGAAACCAATTTGGATGAGTTCCTAAGATACCAATACTCCTTGAAGGACAAATAGGAGGAGGGACAATGAGCAAACCAGTGAATAGCGTGTAAGAGTACCTTCCCTTTCCAATATTCTGAGTGTCAAAATATCCAGAAATGTTTTGCCTGACTCAAGTTGAGAGCCAAATTATTGAGGAGAAGAAAAAGATCTATCTTCTGTACTGTCATAGACAGGGATGCCAGTTCTATGTGCAACCACTGTCTTATGCTCCTACCATCTTCATACAATATTGCTTTTGGAGCTGAAGATATCTCTGTCCGCTGATTTATTAAATCTAAATATATACATATATATTTGGCTTTTTTTTTTTTTTTTGCTTTGCTTTGACTGGTCCGCTGCCAGTAAATAAGTCACCAAACCCTGGCTGAGTGTCATTTGATAGGAAAAGGCTGGGATCACAAGGAAGCCTTCTGTCTTTTAACAACAACAACAACAAAATTGCTGAGGTAAGCAGTGTCAGCCCCAGCTGCATCAACACGATGGCGAGAAGACAAATGAGAGCTTTCACTGCTGGATATGGGGAAGAGAGAGCCCACCGCGCTGAAAAGGCGCTCCATATTCCCGAAACAGCTGTCATAACTGAAACTGCCAGGGACTGCCTCTTAAAGGACCCCTTTTGATAAGGGGGATTTTCTCTCTCTAGTCTTCTCTTTAGCATATAAACACTTTTGCAGCCATACATCGCTCATTTCAGAGGTAGCTGGGAATTGAATCACTGGTGGCTTCCTTTTTTTTTCTGGCTGCCTTCCTAGCTGCCATGCCGGGGTTTACTTCTGTAGCCCCAAATCTCATCTTCTAATGCTGTTCAAGGAATCTGCATGTCCTAATCATGGGTGGGGCACCTTTTGCGCTTCAGATTTTGCTGAACTACAAGTCCCAACAGTAGCCACCCTGGCCTGATAGGTAGACATTGGCAATACAGTTTAGCAATTTTGGAAGAGCCATAGGTTCCCCATGCCTGTTTGAAAGTATAAAGTTCCCTCCTGAAAAACCTAAAATGTTTTATAGGTAGTTCTTGATTTATGACGTTGCAGAGTAAGGTGGTTAAGTGAGTCGCGTCCAATTTTACAGCCTTTTGTCCCATGGTTGTTCAGCAAATCCTCCAGTTGTTAAGTGAACTATGCGGTCATTAAGTGAATCTAGCTCACCCCTTTGATTTTTGCTTGTCAGAAGCTGGCTGGGAAGATTACAAATGGAAATCCCATGATCCCAGGGACTGTCACAAATGTTACTTGCCAAGGACCTGGATTTTGATCACATGACCAGGGGGATGCTGTGATGCTCTTAAGTGCTAGGTTGTAAGTCACTTTTTTCAAGTTTGTCATAACTTTGAACTGTCACTGAGTGAATAGTTATGAGTCAAGGGCTACCTGTATTTTTAAATCCATAGGGTTGTGAAAATGGTAATGGGGGCACCTGTGTTTGTTTAAAACATTCTCTTCATTTACTCAAAGACAACCATACCTCTGTTTTTACCTTGACTCTGCCATTGTACAGGGGGTGACCAGAGGTGGTTGTTCCCAGTTCGGCCTGGATCGGACGAACCGGTAGAAGCGGTGGCAGGAGGCTCCACCCTATGCCTGGACGCTTCTATGCATGCGCAGAAGCATCACGCGTGGAGGAGAGCACCCAAACCAGTAGTAAAAAAGTTGGCAACCTGCCACTGGGTGTGACCTATGGACTTGGCATTATTTGTTTTCAGAATAACAAATATCCTAAATTTAATATTATTCTCATAATAACAAATATCCTAAATTTCCTCTTTCCTTTCAAATGTGGCGTAAGTCCAGATTAAATGAGCTACCACTGTTTTTAATAATTTCAGGTAGAAAGTAATGACTCAAACTGCCTTAAGAGCTCTTGAAGGGTCTGCTACTCTGAGATCTGAACCTCTTGTCAGATTGGAAGAGGCCATTCCGGAGTCTCTCACAGGAAAGGTGTGTAGTGAGTCGGTCAAAGTCAAACCCGATTCCATTAATTTGTTCAGGTCCACCGATCTGATAAATCAAGGCAAGAAGGAATGAAGGCCGGGGAGGCGTGAGGGAGGAGGAGGATTTATCGGGGAAACAAGTCAGAGACAGGAGAAGCTATTGTATCACAGATCCCGCCGGCTCCTTGTGCCTGTTGCCCAGGCAATGGCAGGGGGATTATAAGGAATGCTTGGAGACGGGAGTCTTCTTTTAGGCCTCAAAGATGGAGCAGAAGGGGGTGGATAGCTTTTGTCTATCTGTTTCTTCTTTTTCTCTATATATTCAACAGATTAGACAGGCGGGTTGCTGTGGCGACCACACGGAGGAAGTCTCCAGCACACCTGCACCACAACAAGGAGTTTTGCCAACGTGGAGCTGCCGAGTCCTGAAGGCAATTTCTAGCTGTGGGAAACACAGAAGGGGGAAGAAGTGGGAGGAGGACAGAGAGGGAGTGGTAGAGAGAGAGCGAGAGAACAAGAGAAATCAGGGCCTTTATCTTTCCAGGGCAAGAGCCTCTTCCTTGTTTACAAGGGACCGTTTTGTGCAGGCAAGATCAGAGATGAGTCTCCAGCCCGGGTTTTGGCTATCAAAAATTTCCTGTTTTTCAAAGGAGGCCCCCTATAGCACCCACCTATAGTTGCAAAATGGGTGAAATTGAACGTTAGTTCCTGTGGGGTGTGGGTGGAAGACATCTGCCTATCATGACACTCCCAGAGCAGAATTCGCTTGAGGTAGTTAATTGCGCTGTGCAGGAAAGAGAGAGAGAGAAAACATACTTGGTTCCAGCTAGGAGAAGGGAAAGCAGCTTAGTAAAAGCAGGAAAAATATAAAGAGTACCTAAAGGCAAACGTGCCACCATGGAGTGCTTTGGCGTCCATCCAAATGTTACTCATGAATTGCTCAGCCCTGCACAGTGTCCTTGGCTCACCTTGCCTGGACAGCTCCTGCCTTTTAGTGCTCTCTCTCACACTCACACACATGCACACCACATTCTTTCCTGCCTCCCCCACCCAGATTATTTCCATTGTCATCATTTTTCTTCCTCAGCTGAAAGGATTTTAAAGGAAGCCCTCATCCGGGAACATTGTGCAGACATCTACAGATCGTTATGCTACAGCTGGAGACCAAGCCGTTAATGTATTTTGCATAATGCTTGATGCAGGTTTTATGGCTTCTCCCCATTCAATAATTTATCTAACTTAAGAGTTTCTCACCATTAGGATGGTTTGATAGGAGCCCGGGCTGTGGGCATCGTCATCGGATGCTTCTAAGAAGATGGATGCAGTGGCTATTGCAAGTGGAAAGCATCAAGTCCAAAGCACCTGAAAAAGCAACGGGACAAGGAATGAAACTTTGGGAGAGCAACTCCTACAACTCTACCATTGTTTCATTAGTATCACCTCTTAATAGAAAACCCCAACTATTTTCCAGTAACATTGGGTTAGGGTTAGGCAGTTTGGTTGCTAAAGCTAGGACTTATTTTCCTTTATCCTATTTGCAAACCACCATTGAAGCCATTCTCCTTTTGATTTCAAGTAACCATGGAAGATCTTTCCTGGAAGATAAAATTCTTTGCATTCCTATGGCAAGTGATACAAATCTGCAATGGCATTTATCAGGCAGCCTGAAAGTTCTATAGCATCCAGGTTTTTTTAATGTCTATAATAAATATTGTGTGACACAAAAAGCAAATTGGAGATGTTTGAACTTATAACACAACAGATCTACAAATCATTTCTGGTCGCACCAGCTGCAGAGGGTTTCAGAAAAAAAACCACCCGTCCTTAGAACCAAAAAACAACGTTGCAGCCATGAATCATAACTTTTTTGTAATTTGCAAACTCACAATGGACATATAAAAGGCCAGAACTGGCATTTCAAGTCATGGTGAACATGACTTAGGAGTAGATGCCACTGGACCAAGAGATGGTAAAACAGGAAGCAATTATAAAGGAAAAGGAAGCTAAAGTTTAGCTGCTGATTTTTGGCAATAATAAGTCAGTAATAGAGGATCCCAGGATCCCAGGTTACTCCATGCAAAGCATTCTGGGAAATTCTTAGAATCACAATGCTTCCAGGTCAGTGGTGGGTTCCGGATCCCGTTCCAACCAGTATGGAGTGTCGTGCAGGCGCTATATGTTCCATGCGTATGCACGGAAGCCCCGAAAGCTTTAAAACACGGTAAGGAGCTTGGGCAATGCTCCAGGCAGGCTCCGGTATGCTCGTACTGGGGCGTACTGCCTGCAACCCACCACTGTTCCAAGTTCATTTAATCAGCACAGGGTGGTGGTGGTGGTGGTGGTGAGGATTTAAGTGGCTGGTTTGGGTAATTTACATACTCATGGTGTATTCTGGGAAGCGAGAAGAAAAGCTGTTAGGTATGCATGCTGGACTTTTCTATTAATTCAAACTAGAAATCTGGGAAGCAACTCTTAGAGATAATTTACATATTATTGGTATATTCCAAGAAGTGAGCTGAGGTCACACTGACTGTAAAGGAGGTTGGATTTTTTCTGGCTGTTCAACGTAAAGCTTAGGAAGTATATAGGTTGTGTGATACATGTTATTACTTCAAAAAAATAAGAAATTGCCTTGGGTATTTCATGTAACATAACCTTACATAAAAGGTTATAGGCCATAGCTTCTTAGATTAGAAGTGAAACATCTTTGAAAGAAAAAACAAAGTCCAGTTGTCTCCTGAAAAAAAAGCACTGCTGGGACAACTTTATATAAAGTTAAATTATTGAGCTGCAGTATGAATGCTATCTTTGTAGCTAATGATAATGTATGACTTTTCCGTGTTATTTTAGCAGAAAGGCAGTTGTACTTTTACATTTTTATATATAAAAATGTGTGTGTGTATGTTCCAGCATAATGCTGGAATGCCTCGAGCAATTTCAACCAAACTTGGTATACAGATGATTTACTCTCTGGAAACAAATACTGTGTGGGTAAAACACCCCTACCTCCCCTTGGGGCAGGTGTTCTGTTATGATACAGCCTGTTGCACCTTCAAATGGCTTCCACTGTACTGCTGTAAATGGCTTCTACTGTACAGTGCAATGGAGTTGCCATGGTAATGGCTTCACAGTACTCCACAAGGGGGCTCCCTCTGGTAAGGGGGAAAATCCCTTAGAAATTACGTTTGGTCCAGACATTGGTTCCCCCCTATAAATAAATACCTGGAAAATGCCGGGTTATCAGCTAGTAAAGTGAATAAAAAAGGTTATATTTGTCAGAAGTCAACTCAAATACTCAAAAAGTCTATTAGGAAAGTTGGGAGTTTTTCTGAAGCGCTCAAGTGGATAGCACATAAATTACAAAACTGCCAGCTCTATTATGTCTCTGGGTTCTGGAAAAGGTTCTGGATGTTGAGAAAGAAGGAAGAGAAGAGAATGACCAAGAACAAAGGCCCTGGGCCTAAGTACAATGGTGGTGAATGCACCAGTGGGAGACCTAAAAAAATGCTAGGGATTAGATTGTCAGGGAGAAAATCTATGTCTTGCTTGCAATCAAGTTGTAACTGCCTCCCTCCCTCCCCCACTCCCTGCAATACAGTGTAGGATAACATATATCCAGAGCAGTGGTGGGATTCAATTTTTTTTACTACTGGTTCTGTGGGTGTGGCTTTGTGGGTGTGGCATGGCTTGGTGTGTGTGGCAGGGGAAGGATACTGTAAAATTTCCATTCCCATCCCACTCTGGGGAAGGATATGGTACAATCTCCATTCCCTCCCCACTCCAGGGGAAAGTTATTGCATAATCCCTATTCCCTCCTGATCAGCTGGGACTCTGGAGGCAGAGAATAGATGGAGGCAGGGCCAGTCAGAGGTGGTTTTTACCCATTCTCCGAACTACTCCCAATTTTCGCTACTGGTTCTCCACAACTGGTCAAAACCTGCTGAATTCCACCTCTGATCCAGAGATGAAGTTCTGGCAATTGCTGGTAGCAAACACGTCTTATGAATCCTTCAAAAATTGACTCATCTTTCCATCCTTCCAAGGTCAGTAAAATGAGGACCCAGTTTGTTGAGAGTAATATGCTGATTATATAAACCATTTAGAGGGGGCTGTAAAGCACTGTGAAGTGGGAGATGAGTCTAAGTGCTATTGCTGTTGCCTTCTGTCAGAAAGCAAAGTGGATTTCATTTGCTTCAAGTATGAGGTAGCAATAGTTTTAACGGAAGTCAGACTACCAGGATTCTATTTCATTTTTCATCATGAAAACTTCTTGAAGAGTACAGTGGATTTACAAAGGGAAGCTTACATGTTGTTCTCCTTGACAAACTAGCTGCTGAATTGTGATTTAGATGACACTACACCAAGGTGAGTGCAAAACTGGCTGATAAAGCCTACTCAGCATAAATAACTCAAATTGAAGAGCAGTAATGAATGGGACTCTGTAGGGCCAGTCTTGGAATCAGAGGTATGTAATGTTATCTTATTTAATATTTTTATTAATGATCTGGATGATAGGATTGATAGCTGCTTGTCAAACAGCAAATAATACAACACTGAGAGGTCTGATCAATATCTAGGATAACAAATTGAGATTGAAAGAACAATATTTCTTTTAACAAGAGCAAATGTAGATTATTACAGTTATGGGCATAAAATGTAGAACCCACATATGAAGTAGGAGATTCATGACTTGGGAAATTACATCTGAGAACAGCTTGGGTGTGCACCTTGCCCCCAAGCTGAACATGAGTCAGTTGCTAGAAGGGTTCACATAATATTAGGATGTTTAGAATAAGAAACACCATATCAAAGACAGCTGAAGCTATTATTTCTCTCTGATTGGCATTGGTGAGATTGCACCTGGGGTATTGGTACAATTCTGGGCACCACCTTCCCAGAAGGCTATTAACAGGTTAAAAAAGGTTCAGAGGAGGTCAGTGAAGATGATTTAGGAACATGAGGATATGCTCTATGACAGGGGTGTCAAACCAGATTTCATTGACGGCTGAATCAGGGTTGTGTTTGACCTCAGAGGGCTGGGCTGGGCGTGGCCAGCTCAATGTCACTCATGTCAGGGGCGCCTATGGTGGCCTAAGCATTCTGCCAGTGAAAACAGGCTCCAGAGCTCCATTTTTGGCTGTGATGGCCTCCTGCAACCCTCTTCCAGTGAAAATGGAGCTTGGGAGAGCTACACACGGCCCTCCTGAGCTTCATTTTCTCTAGCAGAGGCACTGCAGGCCAGTCCTTCACTGTTTCCAGGGCAGCCAGATCTAAGCACCCTAGGGGCCGGCTCCGGCTCCCAAGCCTTGAGTTTGACACCCCTGCTCTATGAGGACAGACTGAATAAGGAATCTGGAATATTTCATCTGAAGAAAAGATGATTTGGCATAGCCTAGTTCACCTGGATATAGACAATCAAGAATTATTTTCAGTGGTCCAAAAAACTAGGGCCAGAAAAAATGGATATAATTTGCTGTTTACTAGATTTAATTTAAGTACAAAGATTGTTTTTTCTCGTAAATGTGTTTTTATTTTTTTCCATTTCATTTTCGTACAGTCACAAGATTGTTGTCTGTAGACAAGATCCATATATCAGTGGAGCATTCTACCAATTGGTCTGTAGAAGGTTTTTAAGAAGAGACAAGATAGCCACCCAAAGTTCATTTAATTGGTTTTCTTGAACATTCGATAGGATTGAACCCGATCAGTCTTTCTCAACTTTGACAATTGTAAGAAATGTGAACTTCAACTTCCAGAATTCCTGGCTGGGGAATTAAAGTCCATATTTCTTAAGTTTTCAAGTTTGAGAAATACTTGACTGGATGATTCCTATGGTCATTTCCAACTCTACAATTCTATGGTTGTGAAATGAGTTGTCAATCTTTGCGGGGCAGGATAGCGTAGAGGTTTTGAACTCATAAGCAAGTTAGCAGACATTTGGGGGCAAAGCGCTTTATACTAATGTATAAGAGGAAATGCCAATTAAGCTTTAATAGTGGAGAAGGAGGGCCAAACTAATGATGTTTTTCATCCTTTTTTATGCTAAATTAAATTTAGGATTAGGACTAGAGAGGAAAGTCAAATTCATTTTACCCACAGCTCCTAGCCTAGATATATTAAAATAGGGAATTTTAAAAAGGGAGAATAAATAATAAATAGCTAAATTACTATAATGTGTTTTATCCTATTTTTTGTTGATTCATCATATTTTCTTCCCAATAAAACTAGAACTTTAGGATAGAAGATAAAAATGTCATCTAATATTGCCAGCTTAAGCAATACTCTATTACATAACATGTTAAATGAGAATCAGAAGTACTATTTCTGCTACATAAGATTACCTTTGAGGGAAGAATCTTGTAATTCCAGCTATACTCTTAATCAGCTTTGCCTGATCCATCTTGCCTGGAATAAAGAATACAACATTGTGTTCCCATAAGCTTTTTCCACTGTACCAGTGGGGTGCCATATGATAAATCTGCGATCTTTGCAATGACAACAGGGGAACTGTGGATTTAGAGATTGTAGACTTATTGCTTGTAAGAAGAGCTACACCAAATAAGAAGTGTGGCAAACATTGGATTTTGCAAATTGACTATAAAAGTCAAGGATGGGATTAGAGAATTACACACACTTTTGTTTATAATGGGCATTAGTTAGGTAAAGTATGTCAGTATGCTTTCCTTTAGACTGTGTATGATGTTTATATCTTAAATGACTAATGTTGATGCATTGGTAAATTTAAAAAGAGAAGACAATTCCAGCCTAGGAAAAGTGAAAAAATTGATCTCCAGATTCAGTAGGGCTTCTGTATCTCAGCTACAAAGATCTAAATGACCCCAAGATGACATTATGTTTCTGTAGTTCTTTGCTGTTGTTGGGAAACTGCCAGCTAGGCTGGACGGAATGGTCAAGCAAGAGTCTAGCTTGGAATCCTTGTACATCTATTTTTCTGATTTTACATATATTTACTTTTCAGTTATGGTCTTAAATAAAGGTAGGATAAAGTTTCAGTATGAATTGGAATAAACATAAATTGTCTCTAAAATAAAATTAGCAAGATTGCATTAGTACCCTGAAAACACAGCAAATAAATTTAGGTTGCTCAAGTCATATGACTTAATGTTGCTGGCTTGGGGATTCTGGGAGTTGAAGTTCCCAAGTCTTAAAGTTCCCAGGGTTAGAAACTCCCACTCATTCTTTAAGAGGTTATTTCAGATGGAATTAACTCTTAAAATATCCCATGAAATGCATCAAGTGATAACCTTTATTTAACATCATGTTGGAACTATTTGTTTATCCTTATTAAACAAACTGAGGATTGTTCAGGTATTACAGGAAATGAAAGGGAGGAGAAACTGTTCTATGCTGATAGTGTATTGTGCTGTTTATCCAAAACATGGAAACTTCTCATTATATGAAAAACTACAGTTTGACTGAGCATGGAGGATTGCAAAAAAGATTACTTCTCAGTGTTGGAAAGCCTATATGAATTTTGATTTGCAATCCTGAATTACAAAATGGAGATGGCTCCTTTTTGACAGAATGTAAAAAGGGATGAATATTAGTTTCTGAGAATGTGTTTTAATGGTTTGCTTAAAAACTGGGTTGAATGAGTTCTTGCATAGAACATAATACAGTGTTTCTTTTTCCTTCTACTGTGTTTTCCCCCTTTTGCTTTGTGATCTTGACTTTCCTTTTTTTGGTTTTGGTTTGTTTGGATTTTAGAACAAATAAAAAAAAAAGAAAAGGCTGCCAACAACTGTCCTCAAGTTAGTTAGTTTACTTTATTTAATTATATGGTGGTTCTAGGATTCTGGGTACATAGCTATTACTAAGTATGTATACTGGAAATCATAGGGAAAAATGTAAGGAAAAAAATAATGCAAAACCATTAAAATGGTGATGGACATCAACTTTATACAAGCTTGCCTAGAACCAGTAAATTAACTTTGTCAACAACCCAGATGCACAACATAGTGTTATGGCATGAATCAAAGCTAGGGATTGTAATGGCTTAAACATAATCATTTGAAGTAGTTTTGTTGTAACCTAACTGTGACTGGAAATATGCATCTGGTTTTCAAACAGCTTTGCCAGTTTCAACCTGCTGAATTTGCAGTATATAACCAAGCGGTGTGATCTAACTTTTGTGTGTGTGTGTATGTGTGTAGAAAATGGGGAGGACAAAGAGAAATTAGGGAGGGAAATTCTTCTTTCTTATTTTTTCCCATTGCTCTGTGTGTAGGTTTGTATTTTCTTAAGCTGCTTGCTTACAGCTGCTTCTGCAAATAAAAACCCCACAACAGAGGTGTGTATGTTCCTTTTGTGCTAGATGTCGGGGAAAGCAGCAACAGCTTGGACTGGAGGCTAAAGCACATGAAGAACGGTTGTAGGGATTGTGTCTGCCTAGTTTAATGAACAGAAGGACTAGGGGTGATTATGATAGCAGGGTTCCAATATCTGAGGTGCTGCCACAAAGTGGAGGTTGGGTCAACCAATTCTCCAAAGCACATGAAGGCAGGACAAGAAGCAATAGATGGAAACTAATCAAGGAGAGAACCAACCTAGAACTAAGGAAAAAATTTTCCAACAGTAAGAACAATTAACCAGTGGAACCACGTACCTTCAGAGGTTGTGGGTGGTCCCAACAGTGGGGGTTTTAAAGAAGAGGTTTGACAACTATTTGTCTGAAATGGTATAGGGTTTCTTGCAGGGGTGGGCTTCAAAAATTTCAGCAATGGGTTCTCTAGCTGGGTGGGTATGGCCATGGTGGGCATGGCCTACTTGGCTTTCTGCACCACAGTGGGGGGAGGGGGTATTGCCTTCCCCAGGTTCTGGAGGCATTCCTCCAGCCTGTGGAAGGGTGAAAACTGTCTCCCCCGGGCTCTGGAGGCCTTCTGGGAGGCCTGTTTTTTCTCCTCCCAAACCTTCACACTTTGTTGATCTTTCAAGCTAGAGTAGCTGTGTTTGTCAGAGTGACGCAATCCCAAGGAAAAATAGAGGTCTTGACTTTGCAAAATATATTTTCAGAACTACAGAAATTATCAAATATAGTAGAGAAAAAACTGGAATACCTACAGCACATAACAAGAAAATATGATGAAAAAATTGAAAATGTTCATCAAATGCAAAACGGGGTGATTGAAACTCAAAACCCCGAAGTGGAAAATGAATATAAAGAGACTAAACCTGCTGATATCTATGGTAATTGGTTTGTTCCTGAAAATGGAAAGAATGGAATACAGAAAGAGGAATTAAATGGAGAGGAAATCTATTTCAAAGGTCAAGATATAGAAGAAGCTAAAATTAAAGAACCTATGGACTTAAAGAAAGAAATTCCACTAACAAAAGTTTTGATAACACTGCTCACAATCAAAGACAAACTGAATAAGGAAACAGAAAGGGGGCATCAAGATTATATGAGAGATCTTATAAGCAAGGAGTTGCTAAGAGAAGTCCATACAAAACTGATCAAGAAGATGCCTAGAGGATTGGTACCACAAATGGCAGAAGATATGAGATTGCTTTGTTATTGGAAAGAAACAGGTGATAGATGGAAGAATATAACTTAAAACTAGTTAAACTTAGTGAAATTTAGTGATAATATAGTTAAAGAAATAATTGATAATGATAATAATATATATAATGTGTAGTCTTATGATAAGTAATAATTGGATATGAATATTGAATTGTACCCATGAAAGGAAGATTAGAAATCCTTTTCGATTATATACAAAAGTTAATAAAAAAGAATTGAGTTAGAAATAGTTAAATTTTGATTATTAGGGGGGAAATGTTATGATACAGGATATAGTCAAATAAAGGAGGGATAATGATGACAACCTATGTATATGTATGAGTATAATATAAGTAAAGTGACCAGATTTTAAAATTGGTAAAGCAGGACACCATTGGCTGGTGGGGCGGGGCGGGGCGGGGGGGGGGGGTGTTCTTGATTAAAATTTTTGCCGCCAGCTGAGGTGAAGCTGCCAAAGCTCCCTCCCATGGCAGCAGTGGTGCTTCCTCCCCCTCCGCTCAGAGCACCTGAGCTGGGCACCGCGTTACCCCTGCCCTGCCCCCTCCTCCGCCGCTGTGCTTTTGAGAAGCCATCGGGCCTTTTTTCCTGCTCCCGCCCCTCTGACGCCTTCCTACTGGCTCCCGTGGCCTCAAGGCTCCTCAAAAGCACAGCGGGAGCTTTGGCAGCTTCACCTCAGCCGTAGCACCGGGCAGCAAATCCGGCGGTGCTGTTAGAGGAGGAGGAGGCAGCAGCAGTTAGTCCGGTGGTGGCGGCGGCTTACTGTCAGTCCAGTTACCCCGTGCTCATCACAACAAATCACTGCGGCTGCGCGGGAGTTGAAAAGTGCTGCGCGGTGTTTTCTTGCCTTGGGAACAGTGGTCCCGCGGGGGAGTCTCTGGCTGCTGCGCTCACCTCACCCGCCGCCCCCCGAAGTGTGCGAGGGATGCTTTGGGGAAAGGCTCCACTTCCAGACCCCGCCGAGGGCCACACACACAGGTGGCTCTTTTTGGCGAGGCAGAGGCTTTCCCATGGCTTGTCGGGGTGGAAGTGGGGCTGGAAAGGTGAGCCGCTCCCCCGCCCATCCACCCGCTCACTCGCTACACCCAGCCCATGCGAGCAGCAGCGGATGGGCGGGGGAACGAATGAGCGGCTCACTCGCTCCCCGCCCATCCGCTCGCTCATTTGCTACAGTACCCCACCCATGCGAGCGGCAGCGATGGGTGGGGGAGCGAGCGAGAAGGCACCAAAATTAAAGCAGGATCTTTTGAGAACGCCCCAGAACGCGGGAAAAATTATGAAAAGTCGTGGCTGTCCCGCCAAATGCGGGATGTCTGGTCACCCTAAATATAAGGAAATTAGAGAAAATTGCCAACAGTGATTTGGAAAGGCAAATTAGAAAAGTTTCTTATTAAATATTATGGATGTTTAGCTAGAATAGGACATAAGGATTCAGTGTTATTGGAGGATTTAGAAATATTAAATGAAATGCCAGTATGTGGTTATGTATTAAATCTTGGTATATTTTATGATGAACGATGTTTAAATAATTACAGTCAAATAAAAATAGGGGTATAAGGGTAACATGTATAAATATTTGAGTTAAACGACTTGAGTTAATATGAATTATGCTTGATGACTGTGGAAGAGATGCACGAAAACCTTTTGTAACCAACTGACACACTTTCTACAGTATGTAAAGAAGGAAGATTTTATGTGTTGTGTTTGTTTTGAAAATAAAAATAAATTTATTTTAAAAAAAGAATTTGGTTCTACTGTCTCGCAGGTGTGATGTGCTTCATAGCATTTGGTTTCCCACATAAGGGATGCACAGTGACTGATTTATGTTCATTGTCTGTCATAGTTTGTCCTGGTTTCCTGCATGCTTGTAAATTTCAGTGTTCTCCAATATCCTTCTTCAATAACATCCTGACTTCCTCTCAAAGAGGCTATTTATTCATTCTGAAAGTTGCTATGTTAATTTTTATTTCTCCAAATGGCAACTATTTGTGACTGGCTCCAAAATGTAAAATATCATGTGCGGTTAAGTGCAAAAAAAATCCCTCTTTTTTTCAAAGCACTCGTGGAAATCAATATGTTGCTCAGGAAGACGTGCATTGTTTCAAGACGAGTTTTTATTTTTTACAGTTGAACAGAAGGGCTTGCTAGGCTATGCAGAATTTCCAGTTAATACAAAACTGCGAATAAATGGATCTAATTTATATTTTGCTTCCAGGTTAACCAGAGTGCACAGTTCAGAACTGCCTTTCCATCCCTTTTCTTAAAAAAAAATACAGCATAATTTTAAACAAGGATGGACTATGTAAATAAAAATAAAACTCTGCAAAGATTTATTTCTGGGGAAGTGAGGGGACTACCAAATATGGAAAAAGGATCTTTTTTGTCTTGTCTGTAGTGTAATTTTTCTGTAGTATTCATATTTATTTCCCTCTGTCTTTAGTTTCTCAAAAAAAAGTTTGTTCCCAAGTAAGAATAGAACCAGAGTAGAAATAATAACTCTACACCAGGACTAAATTGAAAGTGGGCTTAAGTCCAAAATGATTCTTTGCTTCTTCACACTTACCTCTGAGTAGCAGGAACAAACAGTGCAGCTGGCCAATCTAGTCCAGCAGTCTGTTCCCACAGTGGCCAACCAATTGTACAAGAAAGTCCTCTAGAGTTCCAGCAGATAACCTTCTTGCAGCCATCAATAGTAAAAGTAGTCCTTGAATTATGACCACAATTGGAACTGGAATTTCTGTTGCTAAACAATACAGTTAAGTAATCACCATGTTTTTGCAATATATATATATATTTTTGGCCATGGTCATTAAGCAAATCTAGCTTTTCATGTTTACTTTGCTTTTCAGAAACCCGATGATAAGGTTGCAAATGACCCTCGGATGTTCCAACTATATAAATGCAAGCCAGTTGCCAAGGATGCTCATAAATGCGAGGACTGCTTGTTAAGCTTTCAGCACTGTTGTAACTAAGATAGGTTGCTAAATATATGGTTGTACGTCAAGGAACACATGTAACCATTGACTTCCATGAACTGGTCCAATGTCCAAAGTCCATGAATGTGGTAGCAAATTCCAAAATTTAATTGTACACTGTATAAAAAATTGTTTGTTGTTAGTTGCAAAGTCGTGTCCGGTCCATCGCAATCCCATGGATGACGTTCCTCCAGGCCTTCCTGTCCTCTACCATCCTCTGGAGTCCATTTAAGCTCATGCCTACTACTCATCTTCAGGATCTGGCCTTCTAAAGAGTAGTCAGGGTTGATCTCCTCTAGGACTGACTGGTTTGATCGCCTTGCAGTCCAAGGGACTTGTAGGAGTCTTCTCCAGCATCATAGTTCAAAGGCCTCAATTCTTTGAAACTCAGCCTTTCTTATGGTCCAACTTTCACAGCCACGTATTGCAACTGGGAAAACCAGCAAAAAAATATTTTGCATAAAAACATTAAATTGCCTAGATTATAAATATATCACCATATAGTATACCACTAAGAAATAAAATAATAATAATAAAAACTACACAATTCTTACATACCAAGTGTACAGTATTCTCAAGGTCCTCCTACGTGTGCAACCTGAATCCTTGGGGACAAGGTCTTCCATTTGGTGGGAGGCACAGAACCCAGGTCACTAGTCCACTAACATGAATTCAATATGGATGTAAGACACCACAGAGTCATCACTTCAGAATCAAATTTGGGTGATTTTACTGGTGATATATTGTGCCAACATGTGATAGCATCGCCATGGCAGTTTTTCCATCATTCTTCTTTTCCTAAAGTGAGTGCGAATCATCTCAAACATGATTGCTGGGTGACATAAGCACAGAGAAGAACTGGCACTTTACCATCTTTATCACCATAGAATAGGCCTGAACTCTTATCTATACTCAGATTCATTTTGCTTTTTTGTACTGGTGTTCCAGGTCTCTTGTCTGTTGCTTTATCTTCCAAGCAACTGAGTACAACAAGGGACCTCTTGGGCTTGGAAAACAAACAAACTAGATTTAGATATAGTCACAAGAAGTGCTGTTGTAGCCTCCTGGTTCCAGAATCCATCCAGCTGTTCAGTAGAAAATTCTCAACTGTGGGCAAGCTGCCTGCAGAGTGTACAACCATAGAGCGTGCGCCTAGAGTGGCCACTGCCGAAAGACCCAGGTTGGAAGCCGCGGAAAAAGCCAGGCTGGGATAGTGGCGGCGGCAGAGGTGTCTTGGCTCCATAATGAGAGCTGGGCCATGCATCGTGAGGCTGGGAGGTGGGTGAGTGAGAGCAGAACAGCCGCTCGTGCAACCCCCCTCTCCAGCCATGCAGAGCGCCATTCACTGGCATTTGGAAGGTGCCAAACCATGAGAGCTAGGTGGCAGCGAACAGGCGCTCACACAGCTTGGCGATACCCCTAGGTCAGTCAAAGGCACTGTGTCCAGGTGCAAAGGGGGTTTGCCGGGTGGCTGCTCATGAGCGTGGTCACTTCATGACTGTTGTGTTGTGCTGCTGCGACAGCACAACACAGCCATTCGCCCATGAGGCTATGCCTGGCTCTTTGGGCAACCCCCCCTCTTCAGCTGGGCACAGCGCTGCTCACCAACCTAGCGGTATTCCAAAGGCGCCAAGCAACGCAATCACCTTTGCCTCCCCCCAGGTTCCCGCGGCTTGGCACCTTCGGGATACTGCTAGGTTGGTGAGCGGCGCTCTGCCTGGCGGGAGGTGGGAAGTTGTCCAGGGGGCTTATATGTGTGTGGGGGAACAAAGGTGATATTTTTTCCCACCAGAAAAATGTGGCATGGCTGTATTATGAGGACATGTCATATTTTTGGGAAAACACTGTATGGATGGTCACTAAATGAACTGTTGTAAGTTGAGGACTACCTGTATGTGCTTTCTGTGTTGTCATAACCACCGTGGCAGCTATTTTATACTTAAGCAAATCTTACCATCATGGTAGAACTTTGGGAAGTTTTCAAACTTCAAATGTACATAGTTCCCTCCCACAGCTTTTAAATATCAAACAAGATAACTTATATTGTATAATATCTCTCAATTGTCTTTACTGGGAGATATTATCCAATATATAATATTATACAGACTTCATTGGCCAGTTAAATTCCTTCAATTAATATAAATAGATTGTTGGATTAGGCTATTGGAAAACAGAATTGGAGGGAAGTCCTTGGCTTATGACTGATTTCTTAGTGATCATTCAAAGTTATGATGGATCTCCCCAGAGTTACTTATGACCGACCCGTCTTTGTAGTTTCAATGGCCATCTGCCTCTCCCATGGTCACTGTATTTTGCACACTTGGACATTTACAGATATTTGTATCCTGTTTCCCTGCAAATAAGACCTCCCTGGATAATAAGCCCAATTGGGCTTTAGAGCACATGCGCTAAAATAAGCCCTCCCCTGAAAATAAGCCTTCCCTGAAAATAATGCAACACAGCAGCAGCCATGAGGTGACCATGCTCGCTACCTCTTGCACCTCAAAAATAATAAGACCTTGCCGAAAATAAGGCCTTGTTCTTATTTCGGGGGTGGTGGTGGTGGTCTCAAAAGAAAATAAGACCCTGTCTTATTTTGGGGTAAACACGATAGTCCTGTGATCATATGACCAAGAGCTTCATGGTTTGATTTGTTTTTGCCAGAGACTATATGTTCATTGAAAAACTAGTGAAAAATTACCTTACGCTGAAAAAAAGTATTAAGATTGTAGCCTAGATATTGTGTGGAACTCACATGCTTGGACCACATAGTGAAATATAATGCCAGTCCTTGCTTATTCTATAGATTCTGTCATAATGTTATGCCCTTTGGCTAAGTATAATAGGATTTAGACATGACTTAATATCACCTGCATCCAAATGCATCCAAGATTTCGAGAACTGAGCTAAAAAATTGCCAGACAAATTCCTTCCTGATAATCACACCCTCGCTATTTATTCTGTACTACTTCATCTTGCAGATGAATTTGATGACTTCTGTATAAAAGGATCATTGAATTTTCTTGCAACGTATTGGGAGCTGATTTAAACTTATCGTATCGAAATTAAACAACCTCTAGAAACCTCTATTAAAATGCGTTCAATTGAAGCAGCATTGTTTATTTGGGTAAGCCAAGTGCCTTTATTTATTCATTTGTTGTTTATTGATTATTCTTGACTCTTAACATTCATTTTGTTCCCTTTGTATTAGAAGAGACTAACCAATTTCACACCTTGTTTCTGGAATAAGTTAATGTCTTAAAGACTGTATTGGAAATTGGGAATTTTCTATTTAAATCTCACTTCTGCCAGGAAGTCACCAAGCAACTCTAGCCGTTTTCTTAACCAGCTGTGTGCAATATTGGGGATAGGGAATAATAATACTGACTGAAAGCTGTTGAAATGGCCTTAATTTACTTCCTGACTCATTTGAATGCCATCTCAATCACCAAGGCAATTCTAGGGGACCTACATGATGAGATTAAAACAAGCATACAAGTAATAAAAATGACAAAACAGACACATAAACAAACCATTGATCAGAGAGGGTAATCAATTAAACAAAATGATAACAATCGGGAATAAGCTACCCGGGAGCAAAGCACTTACTCCAGGCCCTGCAGGAAGAGCCAGGTTTTTACAATTTTATGAAATCCTGAAAGTGTCAGGACCATATAAACCTCGGGTCCTATTGGGTGGTGGTGGTGTTTGTCTTTAAATACTTATTGCCACTATGCTTATATTAATAAATCTCATCCCCCAAGCTGATGCTTTTTGTTTATCATCTGTTACCTTTCTTCTTTCATTTTATCCTGCAGTTTAGCTCTTCATGTCAGTGCTTGGGAATTTAAATGAGTTATGAAAATACAGGTTTAGAAAGCGCCTCATCGAGTTTCTGAACAGTCCTTTTGAATGGCACGACATTTGCCTTTGCTATTCTAAGAGTGCCCAGCTTCTAAAGAGTCCAAACAGAAAAGAAGCCCCTTTAATGCAGAAGGCTTCACTTGGCCTGCCATCTGCTGAGAAAAAGTGAAGCTCCCAAGCTACCAGGGAGAAATGGCATTATCATTTTATGGGCCTTGGCACTGCCATTTGAATAATAAAAGAACGCCAAGCCCCAGAACACTACGATTCCCGGGAGCAAAAATGACCGCGTCTTAGGCTAAGCCACAATTTGAGCAATTTACTATCATTTTCGAAGGCAAATGTGAGCGATCGGGAGAAAGTCCTTGTGTTGAGCTGGATGTGCCAGTGGATAAACGCTTGGCACTTTCAAAGCTGCATTGCGGGGAAGCGTTTAGCTGCTCACTCCTGCCAGCTGATGTCTCTCTAAGCCCCTTTGCCAAGAAGCAAAAACTGGAAGCAGGTGCAAGGCTAGAGGAACTGAATGTGGCCGGGTTTGGGCGGGGGGAAGTGTGGGGTGGGGTGGAAGGAAGAAAAGAACAAGAACAGAAGTTTGTTTGTTAAAATCCTGTGGCCTTCATTAAGGTTGAAACAATGGTTTACTTTAAACATGGAGAATATTTCTCGTCTGATAGACCACTGCAACAAACCCAATCTGACAATCAATTGCATTTATCCCCCTGGACTGAAATCCTTTCCCTCCCCCGTTCCCCCCTCCACCCCCAGAGCTGTGGACTGCCTAACAGAATGTGGTCTGCTGATTATTATAACAGCTTTGCTTCGGAGGCAGAGAGCATCTGCTTCTTAATGGGCTCCCATCATCCCCCACCATCAAACCATTATTTGGAAACATCCACCTCCCTCAGCCCAGGGCCTGGGAAAAGAGTCTCTTCCCCAACCAGTTCGGCCTCTTTCCCGTGCCATGTCACCAGTTCAGGCATTGTAGTATGCTGCTTCCTGATAAAACAGAAGGGAAGCATCAGCAATGCCAAGAATTTACATTCCCCTCAGCCACTCAAATGAGCTGCAGCCAAAAGGCTTCTTTGCCTGCTTTTATCCTCTGCTAAAATGGCACCTATTCAGGGGAGGAAGAAAGGACAGGTAGAGAGAGATCCTACTCACAAAAAGACAGGACACCTGGGTTTTGGAAACCAGTGTTGCAGTATGATTTATGGTGTGGCTGCCTTCCTCCAGATTAGTTTATTGGACTCACATCTCACCTCTGGCAGGCATATTCAGTGGGCACTAATTACATCCAGTCTTCAACAGCACGATCTGTGGGGTTGTTCTGTGTCAAGTTTCCCTCCTAAAGCTTATTTGTAGTTCT
The DNA here is from genome assembly GCF_051295495.1 of Thamnophis sirtalis. NCBI lineage: Eukaryota > Metazoa > Chordata > Lepidosauria > Squamata > Natricidae > Thamnophis > Thamnophis sirtalis. The sequence goes on along the minus strand of NW_028261385.1, from coordinate 77,687,339 downwards.
GTAAAGGTTGCTGTCAGTGGGCTGCAAAAGCTAAACCCCCAGGGCAATATATAAAGCCAAGTGCAACTGCCTTATATCTAACATTTAAATAAGGCAATAGGATGTATGGTAGTCTTGAGTCTGTTAATGTCTCTTTCCTAGGCGTTCAGCTCTACAGAATTTGAGATATTACATTTGCTGTAAATGTATAGTATTTTGAGCTAATGCCACTATCTCCAAACTGCATCCATCAAAGGGGTACAAAAGGCAATCAATAAGAATAGAGCTAGAAGGCACCTTGGAGATCTTCTAGTCCAACCCCTACTCAAGCAGGGCCCTATACTATTTCAGAGAAGTGGCTGTCCAGTCTCTTCTTTAAAAAAAACTGTGATGAGGCATTAACAACTTCTGAAGGCAAGTTGTACCACTGGTTAATTGTTCTCACTGTTAGGAAATTTCTCCTTAATTCCAGGTTGCTTCTCTCCTTGTTTAGTTTCCATCCATTGTTTCTTCTCCTGCCTTTGAGTGTTTTAAAAAATAAGTTGACCCCCTCTTCTTTGTGGCAGCCCCTCAAATACTGGAATACTGCTATCAAGTCACTCCTAGTACTTCTTTTCTCTAGATTGGCCAAACCCAATTCCTCATATATTTTAATCTCCAGGCCTTTAATCATCTTAGTTGCTCTTCTCTGCACTTCTTCCAAAGCCTCAACATCTTTTTTGTAATGTAGTGACCAAAGCTACATTACAATGTAGTTGCAATGTAGTTACAATATTCCAGGTGTGGTTTTACTAAGGACTTATAAAGTAGTACTAATATTTCACATATTCTACAGAAATGATCATTAGTCACTCTTCTGTTCATTTACCCAATGTTATTTCGCAGATGCTTCTTGTTAGCCCTTCAAGATAAACCAGATTATGTAGGCTAATGTTTTTTTTATGTCCAGAATTTAGCTCTCTTTTATCTGACCATAATTTTTGTAGCAGCTCTTCCCCGGGCCCCTAAAAGTCATTCCTTTTGCCTTCTACACTTCTTCAGTGGCTATTAGATTTGCTGGTCTCTGTATCCAGTCTTAATTTTGATAACTGGATGAAGAGAGGCTTTCATTTTGGTGATTAAGCACTTCATATGTTTATAATGCGTGGGGGCATTCTGACTACACCTCACATAAGAACTTTGACAACTTTTACTACTTCCACAAGGAGTAGTAAAATTCTGACTTGAAGGACAGTGAAAGATAATTCATCCCATTATTGTAGCCATCAATATCTGAGTCCACTGGCTGGGAGGAAATTCTTGTCTTTTTTGACATAGTTAGAAGCTGGAAACTCTGTTTTGAAATGCAGAGTTTTCTTCTCCTTTTTGTATTCTTCAACATGTCAAGTTTTTAACAATACAGTATTTATCACAAACAGAATAGTAACAGATGGGAAAGAATGCTGAATTATAAAAATCTGAAAAAAGAAATTGTTTACCACTTGGGAGGACAGAGAATGTATTTTAACTTAAAATCACTTTTTTGAAATAAAAATATGTTGGTTATGGCATTGATTACTGTTTAAAAAAAATATCACCTTTGCAACACTCCTCATTTGAAGGTCATATATACAATAATGTGCAACTTTTCAGATGCCCCTTTCAAAAGACAAGGCTTGAGAGGTAGGTAAGTGTCTGCTTGTCTTCTTCATATAAGGAAATACTTTTCAAAATCTTATTTATCGACTGTGGTTCCCTTGCTTTGATCTTCCCTCTTTTGGCTTAAGGGCGGAATCGATGATGACTTAAGGCTGATTGGTGTAACTTCTTAATGATTATGTTTCCAATCTGTGTTGATTTGTATTTTTGTAAGGATATACGGGAAGGCTTTATCAGATCTTGAGGCAAGCTCTAGAACCAAGTCTGAGACTCTAGTCTTTTAGAAGAATTTATCATATTTAGAAGTACTACAGTTTCCCTGAAAAGAATAAATTTTCTTACTTTGGTTTTTCTGTATCCTTACATGATTTACATGGCAAATCTAGACAGCATACTAAAAAGCCAACAAAAGTTCATATAGTCAAGGCTATGGTTTTCCCAGTTGCATTGTATGGCTGTGAAAGTTGGACCATAAGGAAGGCTGAGTGCCAAATAATTGAGCCCTTTGAACTATGGTGCTGGAGAAGACTCCTGCGAGTCCCTTGGACTGCAAGGCGATCAAACCGGTCAGTTCTAGAGGAGATCAACCCTGACTGCTCTTTAGAAGGCCAGATCCTGAAGATGAAACTCAAACACTTTGCCCCCTAATGAGAAGGAAGGACTCACTGGAGAAGAGCCTCATGCTGGGAAAGATTGAGGGTAAAAGAAGAAAGGGACGACAGAGGATGAGGTGGCTGGATGGAGTCACTGAAGCAGTAGGTGTGAGCTTAAATGGACTCCAGAGGATGGTAGAGGACAAGAAGACCTGGAGGAACGTTGTCCATGGGGTCACAAAGGATCGGACATGACTTCACAACTAACAACATGATGTTAGAATGAGAAATAATTCTATTTCTTTTTGCCACTGAATCCTACTATCAAGCAGAAACAGGAGTAAGAATAAGCTTTGTCTAATGTTATTTCTTTTAACATTGCTTCAAGGTAAACGTTTTTGGCAGAATGACAGAGTTCTAAAAGACTACGAGGCACTCCATATTCAGTGTTTAATCCATATCCTTGTCAGCAAATGAGATGTGTTCCCTTTCAATGCTATCGTTCGTGATCACTGCTCTAGTGCTGCCATAATTCATCTGATTTTATTTCATGGCACCGGAAAGCATTTGAAATACTAAGCAATTTGCCAGGGTGTATTTTTGTCTGTGGATGGATGCAAGTGGTTAAAAGCTCCGGACAATGAAGCTTCCAACACTATGTATCAGCAAAGTACGAGGACCAGTAATATAATAGTGAAACTGCTAATGGGATAGGTTTTCTACAAATGAACTACCTACCAAGCATATTAATAAGAAAGCAAATAATATAGTTATTTTTTTAAAAAGTAACATAGCCAGGTCCTATTAAATGAAACCTTTGATGCAGAAGACTTATGTCATCAAACTCTGAATTTTATATGTTTTATGTAATACAACTGCTGTAAAGAGGATCAGGAGCTGGTCCTTTATATCTTTTTTTTCCTTTCTTCTCTCTCTTTCCTTTCTTATTATCATTTTTTTAATTAAATTCTTTATTTTAAAAATATTATTGTTTTTATTCTGTAAAAAATCTTCAATCTTCAAATTAATTAAAAAAGAAATTTGCTCATTTCAAACATTAAGCAAACAGAATCATCTATAGTTATAGTTATAGTTTATTAAACTTGTATGCCGCCCTATTCCCAGGGGGACTCAGGGCGGCTAACAAACCAGTAGGGAAGGGGGGTGATACAAAGAAAACAAACAAGACAAAAACAAAATACAAAAAACAGATTAAAAGACTCCTCAACAGCCACAACAATTCGAGTGGGGCTGGGAACTCATCAGCCCCAGGCCTGCCGGAACAGCCAGGTCTTGACTAGGGTGACCAGACATCCCGCATTTGGCGGGACAGGCACGCCTTCTCATAATTTTCCCCATATCCCGGGCCATTCCCAAAAGATCCCGCTTAATTTTGGCGCCTTCTTTGACTCGCTCCCCCGCCCATCCGCTGCCGCTCGCATGGGCGGGGTAGAGTAGCGAGTGAGCGGGCGGATGGGCGGGGGAGCGAGCTCGCCTTTCCAGCCCCACTTCCGGACAAGCCGTGGGAAACCCTCCGCAAAAAGAGCCACCTGGGGCCGCCGCTTCTTCTCCGAACTCAGAGTAAGTGACGGGCGGGGCGAGTGAGCAGGCGGATGGTGGTGGGATCGCTGCCTGCTGCACTGTAGCTGACTCGCCCTGAGCTGGGCGGGCTGGGAGGCTTTGGGCATCTGGGCGGGAAGAGCGCGGAGGAAGGCAGAGCGGCACATGACGTGACTCTGCTACTTCTGCTGGAGGAGCCCCTAGATAGGGAAGGCGGGTGGTGGGGCGGAGCAAAGGAGCGCAAGCGGAGGATCCTGGGCTCATATGCAGACGGAGCTCTCCAGGCACAGGAGTGCTGGAAAAGTGCTCCACTCATGCACCCACCAGGACGGAGCACACTTGCTCGCTCGCTCCAGCCCTGCCTGCCGGCACGCTAAAGTGCCGGCATGACTTTGAAGTGCTGGCTTGCCTTCCACGTCAGCCCACGTGGAAGGCAAGCCAGCCCTTCAAAGTCATGCCAGCAGTTTAGAACTCGGCCGCCATTTGGCGAAACATGTTTCGATGAATGGCGGCCGAGGGGCACGCTAAAGTGCCGGCATGACTTTGAAGGGCTGGCTTGCCTTCCATGTCGGCTTGCACGGAAGGCAAGCCAGCCCTTCAAAGTCATGCCGGCAGTTTAGAACTCGGCCACCATTCAGCAAAACATGTGCGGGTGGCTGCTGCTGAGGCCTCCAGCCTTGCAATCCTGGGCGGGGAAGGCGAAGGTTCGCTCCGGAGCTGTGGAAGACTGTTGCTGCACCGGGAGGCCTCTGCCCCGGGGAGCCCCCGCTGCACCCATTCGGATTACCCCCAAACCCAAAGGAGCCTGGGCGCAGGGGTGCAGGCCAGGGAAGACGGGGTTTGGGGGCTCGAAGGAGGAAGGGGCGATCTCCCCCTCCATTCGTCTGTCCCACTGCAGAGCTCCTCCCAGGGGATTCCATTGCAAACGCTGATTCCCGTTTGCAAGACCAGCCCTCCACCTTCTTGTCCCATTGGGAAGGGGGTGGGTGGGAGACAAGAAGGGGGCAGGCTGGCCTCGCTGCTTGCATTTCCCCTATTCCCCGCTCCCAATATAGGTGCAGAGAAAGAGCCAGACTTCAGAAAGGAAAGGATATTTTTAATAATTTTCTTTGTCTGAATACGATTTCTCATTGAGGAAAAGGGGAGTTTTAATTCCCCACCAGTAAAAAAAAAACATTTAGTCTTTGAAGGGCCCTTGTGTAACATCTGCCTAGGATCCCACCTCACATACCTCCTCTTTCAGAAAGAGCTTGGTACATGTAGGATCCCACCTCACACACCTCCTCTTTCAGAAAGACCTTGGTGCACCTAGGATCCAACCTCACACACCTCATCTTTCAGAAAGAGCTTGGTGCACCTAGGATCCCACCCCACACACCTCCTCTTTCAGAAAGAGCTTGGTGCACCTAGGATCCCACCCCACACACCTCCTCTTTCAGAAAGCTTGGTGCACCTAGGATCCCACCTCACACACCTCCTCTTTCAGAAAGAGCTTGGTGCATCTAGGATCCCACCTCACACACCTCCTCTTTCAGAAAGAGCTTGGTGCACCTAGGATCCCACCTCACACACCTCCTCTTTCAGAAAGAGCTTGGTGCACCTAGGATCCCACCTCACACACCTCCTCTTTCACCTCACACACCTCCTCCCAGCTTGGGAGATGGTGGAATCTCCTGCTTTCTGAGCTTGGTGCAGCAAGGATCCCACTATCCTACAATTTTATTTTTCTTTATGTACACTGAGAGCATATTTACCAAAGACAAATTCCTTGTGTGTCCAATTACACTTGGCTAATAAACTATTCTATTCTACTTTACTCTACTCATTTCTATTTCAATTCTAACAAGGGGTTTAGCTTCTCTCTCTTGAAAATGTAAGCTAGCATAAGGCATTATAATGCAAGCTAGCCTTAACTTTCAAACAGTTCATTTAGTGACCAAAGTTACAATGGCAATGAAAAAAGTGACTGATGACCATTTTTCACACTTAGCAACCATTTTCACACTTAGCGACCGTTGCAGTATCCTCATGGCCACTTGATCAAAATTTTGATGTTTGGCAACAGATTCGTATTTATGATGGTTTCAGTGTCCTGGGGTCATGTAATCGCCTTTTGTGACCTTTTGACAAAATATAAACTTTTTAATCAAGCCCCCCACCCCCGGTCAATGGTGTCCCTCTTTACCAATCTGAAAATCTGGTGACCTTAGTCTTGACGGCTTTGCGGAAAGCCTGAAGGGTGGTGAGGGTCCGAATCTCCACGGGGAGATTGTTCCAGAGGGCCGGAGCAGCCACAGAGAAGGCCCTCCCCTAATGGGGAGTAATGATGAGGAAGAAGTAGCTTTTCCATCACCGACCTTATAGTCTTAAAGACCTAGTTTCTACTGTATAGGTACCAAATATTGTGTGCTGCTTGTGAAGAAATTTTTAAATAATAGTATCAAAGGCCCTTTAGCTAAAAATGTTTGGAGCAGGGATGGGTTACTACTAGTTCGCAACCCGCGCATTCCAGATGTGCACTATGCCCATGCTCTGTTCAGTGTAAATTGTTCTGCTCACACGCACAGAACAATTTATAGTGAACTGCGCATGCACAGTCACTAAAATCCAACATGGCGGCTACATCAGCAGAAGCAGCGAGGGAACTGGTATGGGGGAGTGTCAGGCCTGGGTTGCTGCCGGTTCTGTGACCCAGGCCTGAATTCCACTACTGGTTCGGCCGAACCGGAATAAACCAGCAGCAACCTACCTCTGCTTTGGACAAATGAAACTCCAGTTTGTCCTTTTCTTTAGTGGGAATCATTTTGCACTATTCTTTGAAAGGTATCGTGCATTTTGCACCCAACTAAGAATGCATAAAAAGCCTAGTATCCATTTATTTTACACAAACCTGGTTTTCTTAAAATGTTTGCATTGTACTACAGTGATTTTATTATTTTTCCCCATCTTTTCAAGATATTCCACTGCCTTTTATCTTAAGGTAGCATATAACTTGCTTAATTTGTAATACAGTTGGGAAAGAATAGTAGGTCATATTTTGGCACTCCCATGCAAGTAAGCCTGGCACATTTTGTGCAATTACCTTAACACAACATGTGAACTGAATAGTTAGTTGCATAATTATCAGTCATCAATATGCTTTGCACTGGATGTTATGTATTCTATCATTTCTATCTCTCTTTGTATGCATGCTGCATTAGAAGATATTAATATATATAAAGCTCTAATCCAACTAATTGCAACCAAGCCTTAGTAACCTTAATCATCATATCTTTAACTCTCATTATTATATTTCTTATGTAGGCATCTATTTCCTAATGCTTCACTAAAGTTTGTGTGTGCGTGCATCCATGCATAGCTAGAGAGAACTTCCTTAAAGACAATCCCTTCGGTGGTAGAATGTTTCCATTCCCTTTTGAAGTTCTAGGAAATACTTTCAATATATGATATGAGGACAGTATTAACTTTGCTGTGTGTTATTGTCAAAGCAATATCTAATAAGAAATATTAACAAAAGAATGGACAATGTATTTTAGCAGTCTATGGTGGATTATTATCTATTCAAACTGAAGCCCTATGACATCTTAAAAGCTAACAAACATATTATATATACCATTTGGCAACTGTAGTTAAATAATCTAAAGGCTATTGTCACATAGCTTTAAATTTGATTTCACATATCTCTCTGTCCTCTCATGGTTTTTTTTTTGAAAATATGTCAGAAAGAGAAAGAGAATGACTATCCTAACTATTTAGGTTATGATTTCATCTGAGCCTTGACAAATATATTTCCCACATTTCCACATTTCTTTCAAGGGAATTATATTAACTAATATTATATTAATTAAATATAATTAATTGATTTCCCTAGGTCACAACTGATTTTTAAGGAGGTGCCTGAAATGTTATCCATAGCCTCAGAGGTGGGTTTCACAGAAGTCTACCACTGGTTCGCTGCATACATGCTTGCTTTGCGAGCACCTTCCACACATGTGTGCAGCCTTCCACGCATGTACTTTGATCATGCGCACAGCTTGAATGCATGAGCACGGTTTAAAAATAGGAAGGCATGGAGCTGAGGTGGATGGGCGGAGCCCACCCACAGGTTGCTGCTACTGGTTCACCCGAATTAGTCTGAACCGTCTGAATACCACCTCTGCTTAGCCTGTGCATCTCTTTGTATGTATACAGGATAAATATTTGGTTTCCTTTTCTTGTCATGGAGTGGGGGTGATAAAAGAAATAATTTTGCATCTGGAGCCCAAATTTCTTTTGAAGAAATAAATGTTATATATCTGAGGGGAAGGGTTTGTTATATTTAAAAAAAAGAGAAGCAACAACAGAAAATATCTTGAAGTGGCAATGGAGTTCCCATCCTCTAGGCCAGGGTTTCTAAACCTCAGCAACTTTAAGATGTATGAACTTCAACTCCTAGATTTCCTGGCCAGCTTTATGACCCTTAGAAATGCCACCCAGAGTTGGTTATATGATTGGGGGCTATATAAATATTTTACATAAATAAATAGATGCCAGCAATTGCAACAGAGCATAATGTCTGGAGATGAATTAAAAAGAGAAAGATGACCGCCTCACTGAACACTTTGCTCTGTAGTTCAGTTTTCCTCCTTTTGTCAGAAATAATTTTTCCAAAGAGGTTTAACCCACTTCATTTTGTACCTTCTCTTACATTCATCTATGCTTTCACATATCGACGTGAATCACATATGGTCATGAAAAATATTAACATTAGGAAATGGGAAAACATTTCTTATCCTTCCTTTCTTACAAGCAGAACAAATGTCCAATTGTGCAATACTAGACAAAAGAAAGAAACTTTGCTGAGAGTCTGATTTTATACTTATTGAGACAATGTGAGGCAATATAAGTTTTTTTTTCATTTTCATTTCTGTGCTTTCATTTTGGCTTCCTACCAAAAGATAATATGGCTTTAATTCTGTACATTTTGTACAATGAGACTTGCTAATTTTGCACATCAAATATTCTGAAAAAATACCTTCTTTTTACCATTATGTATGTTGAAAAACTTATTTCTTTCTGTTCTCACATTGTAGAATTTCATCAAGACTTGGTATGTGTTTATAATATTTTTTTAAAAAAAACAATTTGGGGTGGGGGGAAGAATAGAACCCAAGGTATGTTCTGTAACAAACAGAAATGCTATGGACGAAGCAAAAGAATGCAAAAGGGATATGTAAATTCTAAAGCCATAATTTTCTATTAGCAAAGTTATGTAGAAGTGGAATCATATTTTCAATATAAGAGAAGCCAAAAGGACATTTTTAAATGCTATATCAGAACATCCCATTAATGAAAGTGGCTGTGTCAAAAAAAGGTTTCATAACTATTGCTTTGTGTGTGTGTGTGTGTCTGTGTGTATATTTATATGTATATGTACACACACACACACACACACACACACACAAACTTTAAGCCAATGTAAACCCATAGTGTATACTCTTATATAAATTTGTAGTAACTTTTGTTTTTCAAAAGATTCTGGCTTTTGATAATGAGAGGTAGTATGTGTGGTTATAAGGGTGTCATAGGATCCTTACTACAAACCTAAAACTTAAAGATTTGAACTTCAAAATAAGTGTCAATCCCAATTAGGTAGCTGCAGACTAAAATTTTAGCACCAATGCATTTGCTTGCATGTAATTCACTCTGTGTGTGTATAAATTATTAAAAACATTAAATAGAAGCTAAAAGCTAAGAAGAACTAATACAAAGTAAAAAGGAAAGAGAAAGAACAAAGACAAAATCAAAAGTTCAGAAAGAAAAGATAATAATAAAAAGTTGCTTTTGATTTCCTTCATAGCAAATATGATTACAAATACAAATACAAAATTACCTGTTGCTTCGTGGTTACAAAAACAAACTCTCTTTTTTCTCTTATCTGTCTTTTTTTCTAATCAAAACAGTCATAAATTCATTTTTCCCTGTTTCACACAAAAAATATCTATAAGGAGTTTCCAGTTACCAATGCCAATAAAAATTGTCTAATCAAGGAAGACAGTTTAGCCATCTCAGCAAATTCCATTATCTTCACCAATTAAGTAGTGGTGACGTTAATATTATTCAGACTTTTATAAAGATTTCTAATTTTTTTAGACACAATGAATGCAGTTTTATACAATTACTTCATTACAATCTGAATGGTAATAAACACTGTAAATGCCCTATTCGGTTACTGATATTTTACTATTTCTTCTACTATGTTTCTCTTTCTCTTTTTCTTTTGGTAGCCATTTCCCCCCTCAAATTTTTAATAATAAATCAAATAAATCACTACAACATTGATGTAGATGGAAAGCTGAAGGGAGAGAAGGTTAAGAAAATGACTTACTGAACAGATTTGTATTTGTTGTTTCAGGAAAGGAGAAAATTTAGATTTGACACCCCTCCCCCATTGTTTGAATTCTCCTATTGGTCAGCTAGAGGGAGTCTTAATTAGTTCATGATTTTTCCTACCTGTTCTCAGCAAACTGAATCTTGCAGAAAAAAAGACAATTAATGGTATGTTTCAAACCAGTTTACATTGCTAGCTGACCCTGAATGAAAATTGTCTCTTATGAAAGTGCCCATTTTTTCCAATATATAAACATAATAGTTCTATAGACTGGATCGATAAAGAAATGAACAACAGTGTTCATTGCATTCTATACTAATCAAATAAAGTGTTTTGTCAAACTTTGATGGAAGGCCAAAATCCTCCTGTAATATAACTGGGTTAGTATATTAAATGTACAGACATAATGTGCAGAATTTTATACAGTGTTGAAACTGATATGAATCCTGTAGGGCTATTAATTACAGAGAGATGCATCATTTCTCATTGAAGCTAACCTTTTATAGTTCCTCAAATTCAAATTAAAAGTAGACATTTTATTTTGGAGTTTTCTAGTACTGATATTATTATAATGGTAAATTCAAATTACTTAAAACAAGAGTTGTCAGCACTGATGACTTCATCTGCATTCACTAAAAACCAGCAATATGTCTCATTTCAGAAGAGAACTAGATTTTTCCTTTTTAATACTGAAAATGATTCAATAATGGTTCCAAGTACTGTCCAATCCAAAATTGTTTTTGGCTCTTCCTTAGCCACAAAAAGGCTGTCCAAAACAATTTCATTCATATTTTATTTTAATAAGACCCAAACAACAACAAGCAAGTCACTTGGAGGCTCAAAACCTAGAAAAGCTTCTCAAACTCCCCATTAAATGAGAACTGTTGATTTGAAAGGAACAAAATGCAAATTAGTTTATCTATATACTCCATTGGGCACATTTGTATATGTTAATTAAATTTGTATAGACCCCTCTTACAAAAAGTGACTGTTGAGCACTACACACAACAATTGGATAAAATGGATAAAAATACAAATATAAATACGGCATATATAAAAAAATGTAAAAATCTACATTTAGAATATAGTATAAAAATAAATATATAAACCCTTATCCAAAAAGAGGATAAAAATAGCTACCTCAACAATGGAGCCATCTAATCTTGTTCTCTGAATTTCTATTTCCTTGCCTTTATTTTAATGAAAAAAAATCTAAAGGTTGTGAACAAAATGGTCAATAAAGTTTTATTCTTAACTTTGTACCTATCTTTTTATTTTCCCATAAATGTAAGCCCAGATTCGAGACCAGAATGAACGGATGTTTCTGCTTTCCATTATGGATAATGGATTTCAAATTTGGAGAATGGAGAAAAATCTATTTAAATCTATTCATTTAAGACTAAATAATGAATATTTTTTCTCCAGTATTAAATTTATGCCAAGTTAATACATAAATTTAAATTGGTTTTATAAAGCTTATGCGTGCAGACAGAAATTTGAAAATATTGACAGAATTATAGCAGGGACCCACAGCATAGATTTTTATTGTACACAGATGTTATAGTTTATAAATAGGCCATAAATTTCTATGCTTAATCATAGCTAATGAATAAATAAGTTTGGTATCCTGTCTGATTATTCCATAATTGCAATGAATTGGAGTTGATGTCATTGCTCCATATGAGAAATTTTTACAGGAGTTGGAGGTTTAGGTTCTGTGCTTATTGTTTATTCTGAAATAAGAATTTCCAGGAATTTTTCACAATGGACAAATTTGAAACAATCCCATTTTAAGGTACATGAAATATGATTGAGAAAAATAGTCCAGAATTCCTTAAAATATTGATTAAAATGAGTTTAACTCCATGGTTGATTTACATTTTGACAAACTTTATATATTTATTTCATCACATTTTGTTACATTTTAAAATGAATTTCCAGGACATTTAATAATTTCTCATAGCAATGACATGTTGTGGTATTTTTATTGTACAAATTATAATTACCTGTTGGGGAAGGTGAAATTAACTTTTAATATTTCCTATTTATTGGTGGTATTTGGCTTTCAACACTGGTCTGTTTTTGAGGAAATTGGGTTTCCTCAACTCAATTCTAAAGAAATAATTTAAAAATCTTTTACATAATTTTTTATAGATTTTACTTCCCTCAGAATACTTTATTATTCTCCACTTTTTTTAGTCCGTCTTTTTTCACCAGAAGCGATTGATGGAGGAACTAAAATGTGTTTCTTAAGAAAGTTCATTTTTAAAAAATAAGAATGTATTTATTTACTTATTATATGTATATCCTGCCACAGCCTGAATTGTCTATTGGTAGCTTGACATGTTATTTTCATGATCTTTGAAATATGTGGTTATAATGGAATTTAGAGATGACTTTGAAGAAAATATGAAAGGGCTATTAAGGTGTGAAAGGAACGAATTATTAGGGAGGGACTTAGTGAAGCAATTACACAGTCCAAAGACTGCAGCAAGCAAGTGAAAGAAAGTCAAAATGACCACATCTTGATTTCTTTTTTTTCTTTTTTTTTAGCATAAGATGGGCAGAGAAACTCTTTCAACCTTGATATTAGTCCTTTGGAATAGGTCACACCAAGAAACAGACAGTCTCCCCCAGCCTCCTGGAAGACAGAAACAGATTGTTTCCGAACATCCGGTTGGCCCGTTGGGCCTATTTTTCCCACTCTCCAGGCTCTGGAGACTTTTTTGAAACCTGGGGAGGGCGAAAACAGTCTTTCCCGGCCCTCTGGAAAGCCAAAAATCAGCTCGCGCTGGAGCTAAGAGTTGGCGTGCCAAAAAATATGGCTCCGTGTGCCACCTGTGGCACGTGTGCCATAGGTTCGCCATCACAAGTATAGGATTTAATAACAAAATTATAAAAGACTATCCCATCTTTGTCGCATCTTGTAAGGGACAAAATTACAGCAGAGTTATTTTCAGATTCTTTCTCATACTTGCTTCAATCTCCATACTTTTCCCAAAGTCATATCTGAATTCCTTTACAACACTTGACTTTACTGTCCAAGTAAATTAGTGCAGGGTTACTTTAAGTAATATGAAATCTTATTCTAGCTGGAATATCTGTGTATAAGGTTTGGACCTGTCTTACTGTTTTCATATTTCAGACTTTCATAATTTATAAAGGCCCTGGATAGACCAAAGCATATATGTTCATCTTGGCTATATCCATGTTATTTTGAATCTATCAAGACATCAACAACTGCACAGTTGAATGAAGAATTTTTCAGCAAAAGGACAGGAGAGAAGGTTTTCAACTAGCATGGTTTTAAAACATTTTTCTGTTTTTAATTTAATTTCAAGGGCCTTATTATGAATGTTTTAGAATAGTACATTTTTAATACTATTGTGGATATAATGTTCTTTCTTTAATTCATTTGATATCATAAGGTTTAAAAAGTGAATGTTAAATTTAGAATGCTTTCAATAAATATTTTGAGTTTTCAATAATAAGTCTTTTTTACTGAATTATATTCAGTTTGGTTTATTTTCTTGATTCCTCCTTCACTTCCTGTTTTCATATATTTCATTGGTTCTTATGAATTTGTTGATATCAACATGAAGATTTCCTTCCTTCCTTCCTTCCTTCCTTCCTTCCTTCCATCCATCCATCCATCCATCCATCCATCCATCCATCCATCCATCCATCCATCCATCCATTAAAGGGAACTTCCTGCTTCTCTTTGCTTTTCTTTGTTTTTCATATTTAATCATGCTCTTTAGAAATCTACCATATGCCACCCCAAATTAATGGACAATTTGAACCTCATCCTATGCTTATCAAAATTCTATTATTTATATATCACAGTTCTCTTTTTGCCTTTGCATTTGTAACATCCAAAGATGTTAAATGATTCACCAACTTTATTCGTCTTTTCAGATCCTCTTCATTTTTCCTTCAATTTTTTTCAATAGACAAAGAGAATTAATATAATACAATTAAATGACAAATGCAATTAATGCAATAATTTGTCTTTAACAAAAACAGAATTAATTCCTATTAGTGCTTTACGCTAAAAATATTGTTTCAGATATAGAAAATGTGCATTTTATTCCGATCTAGTAACTAAAGTAACAATTTAGCACTTCTGAAGTTTGTTCCCTAAAATATATTTTCCATCCCAAAATTGCACTGATAAATGTAGTCTTTTTTGGAAAATTTTCTCCATGGTACAATCACTAATACTAATTATACATGAGTCACATATAATAAGGACCCTGTTGGGACAAGTGTATGTATTAATAAGGGACATGTAATTATATCCTATCAACATAGGCTGAAAGTGTATCCAGTTAAATGAAAGAAGTTAATTAAGAATGACATTATAAATTGAAATGAAGATAAAGGCTGATTCTGGATAGTATGTAAAAGCTAATGCAAATATATTATTATAAGAAGTAATAAAAATGAAATTTTATAATTATCTCTTCTTATTGATGCTATTCATTTTAATGGCATTTAGAGTCAATACTGGATCTATAAAGTAATTGTGAACTTACATGTTTTCTTTAAATAAAAAATCCTCCATTATAAAAGCAGTTTATTTCCAGCAAACAGGGCACCTAACTATTCTGCCAGGACCACTCAAAAAAGAGCCAATGGGATTTAAATAATATTATGTTGATAACATAGAACATCCTTGGTTTTTAGAAAGAACTCAATTCATATGAAAGCCAATACCAGTTAAAGCTGTGATTTCACATTATTGTGAATAATAATAATAATAATAATAATAATAATAATAATAATAATAATAATAATAATAAAAAAAAAAAACAAAAGCACTGGAATTACATTTAAAACAGTTAAAAATTGACAAAATCACCATCAGTCAAATGCAAAAAGCCGCACTGCTTGGATCTGCACGCATATTACGAAAATACGTTACGACGTCCTAGGCCCCTGGGTGGGGCCCGACTAGTAACCAATGCCAAATCCGGCGAAACAATTGTATAATAAAAATATCATCAGTCAATTTCAAAAGGAACAGCTTACGTCCTGTGATGTTACTTTAATAATATTAAACAGCAACATCTGCCTCTTTTAGGTCCTTGGGATTCCATACGGTGAAACTCGAAAAATTAGAATATCGTGCAAAAGTTCATTTATTTCAGTAATGCATCTTAAAAGGTGAAACTAACATATGAGATAGTTTCTTTATATGCAAAGTAAGATAGTTCAAGCTGTGATGTGTCATAATAGTGATGATTATGGCTTACAGCTCATGAGAACCCCAAATCCACAATCTCAGAAAATTAGAATATTGTGAAAAGGTGCAATATTCTAGGCTCAAAGTGTCCCACTAAGCTAATTAAGCCATAACACCTGCAAAGGGTTCCTGAACCTTTAAATGGGAAAACAACAAGAAGCACAACATAAATGCAAAATGGATTAAACAGATTGAGCATTCTATTAAAGTGCATAAAATGGAAGATATGAAAGTAATAAAAGAAATGGTGCAAAGACAGTCAAGAAAAGTGAAAAACTGGAGTGCATCTGGATCAGATGAGCTACATGGCTTCTGGTTAATAATAATAATTTCACAAACTGATTACCTACAATGCCATGTCTGTGTTGCTAAGATCATTCACTGGAAATTGTGCCAAAAGTTTGGATGTGAGTACAGCAAAAACCACTGGGAACATCAGGTTCAGAAGGTTTTAGAGAATGAGAAAGTCAAGATCTTGTGGCACTTCAGAATTCAGACTGACAGGCACTTGGCCCACAACACACCTGACATAACAATAGTTGAAAAGAAAAAAGTATGGTTCATTGACATTGCAATACCTGGAGATGCACGGATTGGAGATAAATAGCAAGAAAAAATCACAAAGTACTGGGACTTGCAAATTGAAGTTGAGTGACTGTGGAAAAAGAAATTGTCTGTTGTCCCAATTGTAATTGGAGCCCTTGGAACAATACCCAAATGGCTACCTTGCTATTTGGAAATTTTAAATTTATCAGACTTGAACATTCTGAATCTACAAAAAACCACCCTATTTGGAACAGCTTATATCCTCCGACATTACCTTAACAGTTCCTAGAGCTCTTGAGCTACCAACCAGCCCCAAAGGCTGTGAATCTCACCAAAGATTAACCACTTAATAATAATAATAAGTTCTTTGGGGCCCTTATCTTAAATGAACTAAATAACCTAAATATTGAATCTATTAGATAAACAAGAAGTAATGTAAATGAAAAACAATCTTAACAAGGGAAGGAAGATTAAAAAGAAGTATCAGGTGAATTTCAACATCAAGTAGCTCCCAAATTCTGATATTGAGATAGTGGCTGCAATTTAATTCAGGAAAGTTAATGGAAAAGACAATTGAGTTTCATTTGCTGAACAACATACTTAAAATTACCAATGGTGCTAATTGGGGATTAGGGATCATCTGGGAAAATAGTGACTATAATGTAACTATAGAAAAAGTATGTAACATGAGATCCATAACATAAAAATGAATAATTGTTAATAATCCTTGAAATCTCTGTTTGAATTCTATTTTGGCTGTCTAAGTGCTTTATCTTACAAACTCTGATATACAATTGATGGCTATCTTCTGTTCCATCTACAGCTTCAACCAGAAGCTTCCAAAGACATATGCCAGTGGCAGGCCAAACATGCAAAAATTATTATAGAGAGACGAAGTTATTAAAACATTCTGATGACACGGCCAGGTTAAAAGATTGAAAACTCATGAAGTACTCTTGTTTGATTAGTGGAGCAGGAGGTGTTATTGCTTCACTGAGGTCACAAGTCTGTTCTCTGTTATATTGGAGGAAGAAAATGAATTCCATAAAATTCTATGACAGCAGCTATATCAGAGATGTGAATTTTAATCACATGTGCTGAAATGCACCGGACATTTGCTACAGTCAGAGAGAAGGAAATCAGTTCTGAAGAAGTTAGTAAGCCTTCTAATTAAAATGAAAGTTAACCTGCTTTCTGTCATTTAGGAACTCAGACTTAATACAGCAAGCTCTTTTAGTGAATTATTTTAACTATTACTACCTTCGGATACTATTTAAAAAAAGGTATTGCTGTTATTCCTGCAAACACAGCAAATGCTACAAAATGTTTACTTCATGCTACATCTAAAAAAAGGCTGCCATCATTTTTTAGTGTATAGAAACAGAAGACTGTGAGTTCTAATCCCATTTTAGGCATGAAAGCTAGCTGGGTTACTTTGGGCCAGTCAACTCCGTCAATCTCACAGAATTGTTATTGTAGGGGAAAAATAGAAAGGAGTGATAGATGTGTTCACCACCTTAACTTAATTTATAAAAAATAATAAAGGTGATAGATAGATAGATAGATAGATAGATAGATAGATAGATAGATAGATAGATAGATAGATAGAGTAAGTAAGTAAGTAAGTAAGTAAGTAAGTAAGTAAGTAAGTAAGTAAGTAAGTGGATGGATGGATTACTTCTGAGCCAAAATGTATATTTAGGCATTATCAGGTATGTTCCTTTTCTAAACATATCACTTGAATCAAATTTTAAAGCAAATGTAGTATAGCGATTAAAATATTGGAAGGAGATATGATGGTTCAAATCCATATTTAATTTTCTACTCGTCACTCTCTCAGTTCATCTTATGGAGTTGCTGGGTTGAGAATAAAATGAAAGGAAACTCCAAGGTACTCAGTATTGAGCTCTGAGCAAAGAACAAAAAGGCTGAAAATAAACACACTGCAAAAATAAACTAGTAACACAATACAGATTCACAACAACATTTAGTTGGAAGAATGAATTCAGTGGAGTTTGTTCTCAGATAAGTGAGCATAAATTCACAAAACTAATTTGGTGGGGTGGAGGGCTTCTCTCCATTGTTTCCTTTATTTTAATCCACGAATCTTCTTCTAGACTTCCTTTCTACTGGGACAAATGGAAAAAGAAGCTACTTCATTTCTGTCCCTATTCTGGACTAGTAATAATAGAATAATAGATGTAAAATGCTCAGAACAAATGATTTTGTTCTGTCATGCAATGCATCCTAAGTAGCTTTACAAACTAAGATGTTTGTATCTTGCTTAAATGCAGTTAATATAGTGGGTAAACTCTGCACTGGGATAGATTGTCTAGGAACATATTTAATAGGTTCAGTATCCCTAACCACTTGATCAGAACTTTATCTGATCAAAATTTACTTGCCCTGATTATTTTTTTACCCTAATGCTATAGTAATTATGCTTTTTCACAATCTATTAATAAGAACTTCCTATTGGTGGATGTATATCTGGTGCTTGATTTGAGGCATGTACATTCATCAGAACGTAGCATCTACAGACTAAAATAAAGTTGAAAGTCTCAGGACGCACGTGGGAGTGACAGAAACTTCTACCAGTATGTTGAGCTGATTAATCAGTATTGACGCTTCATAGAGTTCAATTAACAATATCAAGTGGAGACTTGGCAGACTATTTTTGCAACCATGAGGATCATTGCTTAATAATAGGCAAACAGAAAGATACCTTATCAATGGCTTTTTGTTTTGCAAGACGATTTCTCAAATACAGCAGAAACAAATATACTAATGGCCTTGGTGACACAACGAAGAAGTAAACAGATTCAAAGAATAAGGAAATAGAACCTGTCAGATCCCCAGATCAAGATAAGTCTCTTGAATCTCAGAGAATTCATGGCTATGGAAATGTAGTTTTCTTGCCACTGATATGGAAGTGGCTTGCCAGTGGCATGCCTTCTCAGAAGTTTTTCAACTTCCAAAACTAGCCCATAATTCTCAGATATTCTGGTGGTCTCCCATCTGACCTTATTTAGATTTTTCAAGTTCATCTAAATTTAGATAGATATTGCAACCTAGCCAGGCTTTCTGCTATCTTTCATTTTCTTTTCCTATTTTCTTTTTCTCTGCCAGTGAATTGAGGAGAATAAATACATCATGTGAATGAATTGTGATATAAACCAATATTTCTCAAGCTTGGCAAGTCCACACACCTTAATGTTGCTAAGGTTGAGAAACACTGGTATAAATAATATGCCACTTTCTTTCTATAGTAGAGTGATAGATGACATAGATAGATAAACAGACAGATAGACAGTTAGATAAAAATCTACCAGCAAAGCAATAGAGGTCGTTTTAAACTCCTAGCCCAAAATAAGAGGCTACTCCCTATGCCTGTTTGATGATAGAGGTCTCTTAAGGCATTTAGTAGATCTATCAGGCAGAGATACCTTTTCTCCATAAGCCTCCTTTTTTGGCAGAAGAGTAGATAGAAAAGGCAAACAAGCAGCATTTAAGTACTCATCAGTGGTGAAATATCAATAATATTCCTATCAAAAAGATTTCCTTGGAATTTGCCAGAGTATTCCAGAATATCATCTACATGTAGCACAAATTATGACTATGCTGAAAAAGGAGTCTTATGAGCAGTCCTCAAATTTCTGGTCACTTTCACCCTCCCCTGGCATATTGCAGCTACCTGCCACAATTGTGCCACTTGCACACCCTTTCTCATTTGGGAAAGCTTACCCCCAGACTTCCTCTCACTTGCCTGCTGGTTTGCTTGTGAACCATCTGGGACTTGCTGAACTGCTCATGGTCTTTGATTAAGAATGGCAATAGTGAGTGACAATATATACAGTATGCATGTTTGTGTGTGTGTGTGTGTGTGTGTATTGACCACAAGCTGCAAAGAGCTTGCAGCTACCTTAAGTTTTAACAAAGACTACGTTGGTTTGTGAGAAATGCAAAATGTCCACCTTAAAAAAAGAGAGAATATGGATGCAGCCTTCTGTTATTTTTATATTTATGGTAAGTTCTAAAAGTTAAAATTTTTAAGGACCAATGAATCTCACATAAAGTACATCTGAGTCCCATCTGCAGCATGTTTCCTGGTGGGCTGAGAAGCATTGTGCTTGATTGCACTCTGAATATTTCTGTGGCAACAAATATGTGTGGCATTCTATGCAAACTTCGTGCCTTAGAATGCCTCTTTGGCAACCACACGGCTCTGCCTCAACAGGCATATTGGGTGGAAAGAATTTATTAAGCGATATTTCAAAATCAGAGATAACCTCAACCGTCTCCTCAGTTCCACACATCTTCACACATAAGATTCTGCATTTGTTTGTGCAAACACACAACCATGTAAGCAGGGGGGGAAATTAGAGTGGAAAGGAGAAATTGAAAAGGGAAAGGAGCACACTGTGAACTACTTATATTCATCTTATGGGTTCATTTATATTTTCTCTGTTATATATTTAACAGAAAAAGCAGTAGTGTTAACAAGGCAGGCATTTTTTCATTAAAGTAGTTCTGGCTGGAATACTTCTGACAAATTCATTGTAAATTTAACAGGTTTCTGACAAGGCATGTTTTAGATTCACAATTCAGAAAATTAATGCAGTTATTGTTTTGGTACAAAGGCTGATTATAGCATGGTTAAGAAGTGAAATATGCCTCTCAAGTTGATGTTAATTGAGTGAGTATTATTAATGGGACGTAGGAAGGAAATTGTGATGAATGGCACCATTGAATAGTACATACTTTACATATCTATCAACTAAATTTGAGACCTTATTATACTAATTTTCAACTATTTTGAGATTTTAAGCTCTTCCAGGAAGAAAGAGGAAAACGTGGGGATGGATTCAACTTGAAACCTTGATTAAAGTGCCCCTTTGAGGCTGCACTGTGAAATGTCATGAATGGAAATTACCAGTGGCTCAGCCTATCACAGCATTAACAAAGAAGCTGCTTCATTGTCCTTTTGTTAATTTTCTATGCCTGAGCATGAATTTTTAAATATCCGACTGCATTTCCAACAAATTAAAGCAGCCAGAAAAAAGTGAAGCAGATCGTCTTTTGGTATGGATGAATAGCACCTCACTTTTTCATGTTGAGGGACATTTAAGACAAGATCACTCTAGGAATCAGAAAAAAGTGATCCGTGAAGGAAATTGGAACTGCCTTACATACTGTCGGCCCATGCCACTGTGCCCCTATTGTTTTCTGATGTCACGCCCATGTAGGTATCTAGGATTTGTATAAGTCATATAGAATTTTTGTAGCATGTTGCAGTTTGGTCATCCCAATTTTAGCAGAAACCAAAAATTTTATTTTGAAACCTTTATTTTTTGGCATATATGGATTCCGTTTTTTGTGCCCACTATACAAAGTGGTGTTTGTTGGGCTTTAGATATGATCCATTCCCTGTTGTGGCCCGCCAGTGGCCAGCAGAGCTGGCAGCAGAGTCAGACAGTGAGAAGGTTGGGGAGAAACATGGAGCAGTCCTCGAGGCTGGGGAAGGCTCGGACAAGGGCTCTACGTCGGAGGCAGAGATAGGATCAAGGCTGTCTGGCAGTTCTCAACTGCCTTCGGAGCTAGACAGCAGAGCCTGTTCCCAGTGTGCGCATGCGCAGAGCTGCTGGAAGAAAAGAACAGCTAAGAAATCTGGTCGATTTGGGAGTAAAGTCGCAGGTGGATGGTGAATGGCTCCTCCCATAGGAAATAAAAGAGGAGCAAAAGGGGAGTGGGCTTTTGCAGGAAACAATTTGTTAGTTTATTCGTTCATTCATTTCAGGAGTGTGAAGATCTGTCCATGAATCTCAGAGATTCTGTGCCAAGTCTTTCCTTGCACAGCACTGCATTTGGAAAATATTTACATGGCAGCTTTCCAAGCTAGATAGGATCTGTGGTCATAAATTCACTTTTGAAAGACTGTTTACCAAGCCTTTGCTGAATGTGAATGAGAGGAATTCACATTTGTTTAATAAAAAGGGGTTTTTTGGACCAGGAATCTGCTTCATGCTTTTTGGCAAAGCCTAGGTCAGAACATTCCCCTATCCAGAATCAGTGATTCTGCCCATAGACTTAGTGCATATCTATTACAACTGGAGCTCTAATACATTTAAAAATGTATTTAAAAATGCCTATAAAGCTCTGGAGTGATGCAATATCAGGCATATTCTGAATACAAATATGGGTGGCATCTAGAACCCAGTTAACCTTCCGAGATCCCTTAATATTATAATGCTGTCTAAAGACTGTCAATCTTTGCTATCACTGACGCTAAATATATGTTCATAAACCTGTCATTCTGACAAATGGAGTTTTTCTAGGGCTGAGATCCTGACTTTTGTTGAGAGCTTTGGATCTAAACCAGTAGGAAATGCCCTGGGTTTGAGTGACGGTTCTCATACAATGTCTTTATTCAAGATATAAATTAGGTAGGGCCTACTATTTTTCTGGGTATGCCTTATTAAAACTTTGTATGGCCAAGGTGGCGCAGTGGTTAGAGTGCTGTACTGCAGGCCACTTCAGCTGACTGTTATCTGCAGTTCGGCGGTTCAAATCTCACCGGCTCAAGGTTGACTCAGCCTTCCATCCTTCTGAGGTGGGTGAAATGAGGACCCAGACTGTGGGGGCGATATGCTGACTCTGTAAACCGCTTAGAGAGGGCTCAAAGCCCTATGAAGCGGTATATAAGTCTAATTGCTATTAATTGCTATATTCTAAAAATCACCTAGAGGCAAACTCCATCTTTATTAATCAGTATATAAAGTTGCTGCACTGTTTTATAAATTATTCTCTTTAGATTCAATACTTTGTCTTGAAGACACAGCTAATAAGGTTCCCAGTCAGGGAGTCCAGGCATCAATAAGATGTGGGAAACAGGGGTGGGTTCCAGCAGGCACTCCCAGCGGTTCGTTCGTGTGTGCGCCATGTGCATGCATGCACAGTGCAATAAAAATTGTTCTGCGCATGCGCAGAATCAAAAAACAAGATGGCTCTGCCAGCTCGGGGGTGTGGCAGGCCTGGGTTGCTGCTGGTTCCAGCGATCCAGGCTGCCAAACTACTACCAGTTTGACTGAACCTGTCTGAATCGTTAGGAACCCACCACTGGTGGGAAAGCTAAAAAATAATCCTCTGCAGTCTTTAGTCTGGTCTTGGTGTGGCTATTCAGAACCAGATTCTGTACCAGTGTACTCCAGAAATCCAGGAACAGAATTTCCAACAACGATCTAAGAATGCTCAGAATTTTAGTCTCCATATGAATGGAGGGGCCCACTTTAGGGAAGATGACTTGTACCTTCTGTGGTCTATGTTTTGGAACAAGACCTTGTTGTTATTCTCATTCATTCAAGACAACGTGACATCCATCTAAATAAATTAAAAAGTTTCCATGTAAGAAAACTGCATATCATGTTCCGATGACAAGTATGCAGGCCGACTGAAATAAAATCAGCATCATTCACAGATCAAAATTTGCATGCTTTCTTTTAGAATAGAAAGATTGGAAAAGTTACTGAGAATAAAGGTTGGTGGAATTGCCATCGAGGGTTGCTTTTCTCAAAGTAAAATAACGTTTCAGATTAAAATTTATTAGGAATAATATATCATACTTCTTTCTATAGTCACTGTGTTAATCGTATGTCAATTTGAGAGCTAATTAAGACACCACCTGATGGTTTCTGACAAACTGCATTCCTATGAACTTCTGTAAGCCCATTATATACCTCATTTCCTTTTTACTTCACAGTTTACAATGCTTTGCAGGCTTTGCTAAATAAATGTAATTCGGTGTTTGCTTTATTATGCAGTTACCAATTTCAGTGGAATGGCAACTTCAGCAGCTGAAAGACCCACTCTCAATCACTCCAAACCGTCTCATCTTCATTCACTATTTATGGCGCTAAGAACAGGCAGACTCAGGCTGGCCTTCCTGTATAAATGGCACTGCAGAGAGAGAAGTGAAGGTGAAGGCATGTTTGTTTAAATTAAATGCTATAACAGATGGAATGAAATCAGGGGAAGCATCAGCCTCGGAAGGACAACTTTCTGTTGACCTGCTAATTCTCTCTCTAAACACTGAGAGACAAACCCAAATCCTCCCCATCCACTGAATTCAAAAGTGGAACAACCCAATACCATAATTACATAAGGCAATTCTACTGACTCTACAATTCAGCCTTAAAAAGAGGTAAGGTGCACAGTGAAGGATATTTGACCATGACTGGCTGTTTTCTAGGAAAAGGAGCATTTACAATGCACGGGAGAAGATAAAAAGGGCAAAGCAAGGTGGGAAAAGAAGGAGAAATTATTTACTTCTGACCTCATAAAACCAGATTGGATGCATCTTTAGAATAATGAACCAAATCACTGTACAGCTGTAAGCATTAGAAAGTGCTGCTTTTAGAAAACCGCGTTTAAGAGTAGAAAATAGGGCAGAGGCTTCTATCTCAGTTTCAGAGAATTTTGTGCTACATGCTCCTCTTCTTGTTGGCATTCTAGTAAGGAGACGTAAGGCTACATACTTGATTTGGGATAGGCCCTGCCCTACTTTTATAGAGCTTGTTATTCATTTCAAGCCTCCAGACTCCTTGAGCAGCTGCTGTTTACAACTGACCTATTCTTAGAGGATGACAAAGAGCCCTTTCTTTCTCCATTCTCACAGGTGGAA
The DNA here is from genome assembly GCF_051295495.1 of Thamnophis sirtalis. NCBI lineage: Eukaryota > Metazoa > Chordata > Lepidosauria > Squamata > Natricidae > Thamnophis > Thamnophis sirtalis. The sequence continues at coordinate 77,662,728 of NW_028261385.1, read as the reverse complement.
TATTTCTACATTCCACTTCAATTATGTCTTGGGCACCGCTGGAAACAAGAAAGGTGCTGAGTTGCTTACATACCTGGCCCATGCTGTGCAGTTCTGAACCCTGACAAGCTGGTTAAGATTCGGCGAAAGGAGCCAGGAATAACCACATACCCACACACCAGCATCCCCCTCCCCTGTCAAACTACAAATAAAACCCGCCAGCTGCTCGGTGCGCTGGTTAATGCATGGAGAAAACTTTGCAGGACGAAAGAGGCGCCTTCATGTGCCATGCCCTTTCACGTCAAGCTGTACATGAGACTGTGGGATGGGTTGGGGGCGAAACAGTGTAGATTTCAATTTTGGTAATGTATAATGCAGTTGGGATGGAGCAAAAGAACATGACCATGGCAATTTATCTCCGGTAGATAAATGTTGGAGCAGGCAGGTATGTCATAAAGCATGACTTAATAACATGGAAAAAATCCTTGTATTTTTCTCGTTTTCATTAATGCATTGTGTCTGCCTCTGAGATTCCCAGGAGATCTAGCACCTATAGCTTTGCGGTGCTACCTCTGACTCAGAGAACGTCAAAATGTCTGAATGTATGGGATGCTGCCTTTGGAAAGACAATCCCTAATGCAATGTAAATGTAAACTGTGGCAGAAATTCCAGTGGAGCAAAAGAGGCCTCATATTTTCTAAAACCATATACATGTCAATAGGCCATTATTCACTATGTTTAAATGTAATTGCAGCAGTGCTTGGAACAGAGCTTGGAAATCATAAAATAGACCAAGCGCAGTTACCAAATCTTCCAAAAAATTCTATACAGTACCTCCCTCCCTGCCTCCCCCTCCCCATTTCTGAACAAAAGAATAATAGAAAACTGGAGGGCCAAAAAGGCAGCGGAGGGGAGGAGGAGAGTAAGCGATGATTAAAGGGAAGTTTACTCCAGTCTTTCCCAAACTGGCCGTAGAAGGTCAGGATTTCCATCAGATCTTGCTAGCAGATACGTGTACTGAAATATTTTGGATGGCATCAGATTGAAGAAATCCATTTTATTTCCATTTTCAATTAAAAAACTGATTTAAAAAATGATTTCAGGGATTATGAAACTTTTCTTTTTCTTTCTTTCTTTCTTTCTTTCTTTCTTTCTTTCTTTCTTTCTTTCTTTCTTTCTTTCCTTCCTTCCTTCCTTCCTTCCTTCCTTCCTTCCTTCCTTCCTTCTCACTAGTTTTGTATGACAAATTATTTCCATATAATTAAGATTATTCATAATTGTTTTCTCCAGTGGATTCTGTCTTCCATTTCCCAATTGTTTTTCAAGCAACTGTTTCTTATAAATCTGTGGCAGACGTTATTTTGCAAGAATCTTTTCTTGCTCATGCGAATTTCGGCTGCAGCCACCTTAAAAAAAAAAATTCTCTGATGCGTAATGCAGCCTTTATCACTCGTACTGCTACGATTTAAGGTATCATTATTTCATTGCGGTTGCCTCTTTCCACTTGGGAGAAGTCCAAGAAACAGCTCCTATGATTGAAAACAATGCAGATTAATATTGCAGTAGTGTTGAGCTGTGGGATCCGTTTACTTCTTTTCTTTCACACCCCTCCCTCTTCCTCTTCTCCCCTTTTGCCCCATCTTTTCCAATCTACTGCTTTCTACAAATAAATCCTCGTGGTTCAGTTACTAATATGGGGAAACATATTAATAGAAAGGGAGATTTTTGACAGTAACCAATTAAATTGCAGACTCAGGACTTAAACCCAATGTAGAGAGCCTTTTTGAATAGTAACAGGATGGCGAGGGAACAGGACTCACTTGGAGAGGCCAGAATTCAATAAACTAGTGCATAGCAACTAATCTGGCATTTCATCACAGGCTGCTGTTTCATAGACGGATTATTGTTTTACAGAAAGGCTTGGCACCCAATTGTATAGAGGAAGCAGCGGTGGCTGTGTGGTCTTATTTGATGTACATGGGCTCTCTTGGTTAGATGGAAGAAATGAGGCCATTTTATCCCAGCCTCAGAACCTTCATCTTTGTTCAGTTTACATCCTGGCCTAAGCATTAATTCCAGGATTATCCAACTCCCAACAAATTAAAATGCTGTCACTAAAACCCCGAGGATAGGCAAAGCTATAAAATTAACTTTACTGTAACTTTGAAAGTTTATATACATGTGTATTTGTGTGTGTGTGTGTGTGTGTGTGTATTCACGCATACAGACAAAATTAGTCTTCTCAAGATTTAGAGCCTATAGTAGTTGATTAGCCCCTGCAGTATGGAAAATTAAATTCTGTGGTTGAGACCCAGCGTGCTTGGCTGATTTAATAATGCTATGGCCATCATCCAACAGCTGACAACCGAGAACTTTCTGTTCTTTACTCCCTCGTGCAACACCTGAAAATCCCGGGGCGAATCAAACAGCAAATTAAATCTTTTTTTTTAAACCCTCACCTGCAGTGCCTGTATAAGAAACTAATTTTAATGCTTTTAGGCTGAAGTCATTGGGATACAAGCCCAAAATAAAAATGACAAAAGTAAGTTCCTAAAGCACCTTTCCAGCGTGTTTAAAACTCCCCCCCCCCAAAAAAAAACCCTGCTGTTGTGCTTTACAGTTTAGCTTGTGTGATTCCTACTTAGAGGAGGCCAAGAAGTTCCATAAAAGCAATAAATCTCACCGAACGTGTCGGAGAACAAACTTTCATGGGTTACTAGAGAACTATTCCTGCTAAAATGGCATATCATCTGCAGTGTTTTTAGTAGTTGGAGTATGTCTTATTTTTTTTAACTATGTTGCATTATCTTTACATTACTTGATGCTCAGATAAGGTCCAAGAGCAGTAGTGGGATTCAAATAATTTTACAACTGGTTCTCTGCCCCAATAATTTCTTCCAACAACCAGTTTACCAAACTCCTCAGAAAGTTAACAACCAGTTTTCCCGAAGTGGTGTGAACTGGCTGAATCCCACCACTGTCCAAGGGTCTGAGTTAAGCCCTTCTCCTTCAAAAGTACTCTCCTCATCTTCCTCCTCCTCTCTTATTTTTTCAAACAAGTAAAAGTTGTTAGACTTGAAGTTAAACTAGATGGCTGGAATGTGAGCCACAACTTTTAAATCCGAAACTGTTTTTTAAATATTCAGTTACAACTTATTTCTTTCCTCAACTATAATACTAGCTGAAGTTATAGTGAAATAACCCTAGGGACAGGATGATATAAGTAAGGTACTGAAAAATAAAAAAAAATCTTTCTACATACTTTATTATACATGCAGATACAATGGTCACTGAAAAAGAAGAAAAAGCTTTAGTAGAGGGTGATGTTGAGGTGAAAAGGAATATATGTTGGTTTGAGGTGTGTTACTGTGTGGAAAATATTCACTCAACATTCTTGTGGTTTCCATAAAATGCTTTACATCTAATCCAAGGGACCTTTCATAGAAAGAAACTTCCGACCTTGAGTCAGGAGCTATTTTACGTTCTTGAGAAAATACTGAATTACTTCCTAAGAAAAATACCCTGTTGTTTGGTCTACACTACAGCATGGCAGTTTTCCTTTTCCCCCCAAGGAAAGTCATGTTCTTGAATAGAAATGGGAACATTTTGTTCTGAGGTTATATACTTCTTTGAAAAACTTTACATTTTTAGCTATGTGATAAACTGTACTATTAATTGTTATGAAATATGTTTTTAGGCTGCTTGGTAGTAAGACTGTTGGAGCGTATTTTGATCCTTAAATATTATTAGGAACAGTCACCTTATGAAATACTAAGTGGCTATAATACTAACTCACAATTCTCTGTATTAACTCTCCCACTCATATAATTTTGTTTTGGTGATTGGCAAAGACCAGAAAGATGTGTTGAGGCATATTTTGCATTTGATTTCCCTAGTCCAAATGCTGAATACTATATTTTCAATTCACTACTGAATATTTTGGAATATAAAGGAAGTGTATCAGTAAAAGTATGAAAATTAAGAGAAATATTTTGCTACCCTTTCTGAATGAAGTGGGAATGAATGGCAATATTACATTATTAGAATTCTTGAAAGAAGGTTATGATATGGATCTCTGGACATGTGAAAGAAATCTGCTACGGATTTCTAAAAAAACACATTTGTGAGATCTGCCAAAATGAGCTCTTCCAGACACTCCAGCAACCCTAAATGGGCTCTTCTTCTGTTTCTTTTCCAAAAGAAATTTGTTTCTAGAAATGTACCTGAAAAAGAATACACATGTCTTAAAATGACATACAAAAAGAAAGCTAAAATCAGACACATTTATCTTAAAACCTTTATAGCCAGACTAAGAAAACACCTTGAGGGAGATTTGTTTTAAGAGCACTTGGATGGGAATTTATTAAAAATTGCATGTGTTAGAAAGCTTTTTACACAGTCTTCATATATTAGGGAAAGAGGTCGCTTTTGTATAAATGCAGGGGAAAAAAGATAGATCAAACTCTATTTGGTAGCATGTAATATTTCCTTCATATTTGCTCATATTGTTAATGGAGAATCCAGCTTGGGATTTGCAATAAAAACCTATTGGCCAACCTGCTCATTACTAAACTTAGCCTGATGATTAATTCTATCCTGTTGACATCATCGTTGTGGTGAAATGGAATATTATAATTCCTTTCCTACGAAGGGGAAATGGGCACAAAAAGTGAGTGACACGAGTTTGAATCACAGGAACAGTTGCGGGGAAAGCCAAGGGCTTGAATCCCATTCCCCCCCCCCCGAATCTTCATCCTGTGAGCTTGTAAAAACGGCATGTCTTTCCATTTTAATCTTTAATTGGCCTCAGTGCTTGTGTTATTTTTATAAGGAAAACAAGAGGGACATTTTTCACGGTTCTATTCAAGCATGTTATGTCCAAGTTAGATGGTGTCCTTTGAGTTTGTCCAGTCAGCTTTTCCTTCCTTAAGTTTAGACTTAATGGCAACACCAGTTTTCCTGCCAGTTGAATAGCTGAGGTTAGACATACTCTCAAAGGTGTTTGTTAGTGCAGTCATTTCTCGAACTCTCAGACCTGCCAGTAATGCTGTTTTCACAAGGGTGATTTGCATTAATTTTGGAATGATGTCCAGTACGTGTCTGCAACTTAAAATGTGCTTGCTCTGAATGAAGTAGACGCTGAGCCTCTTAAGAATTCACCCATAATTAGATACACTCTGGCTCCTCTAAATGTTATCCAAAGCCTAACTATCTGATGCTTAAATTGAAAAAGCTCATTAACGTTAAATAATGCTACAGCAAGCAGGGAAAAACTCTGGTGGAAATAGTAGATTGGCTATGAAGTGTTTGTTGAGCCTGAGCCTATTAATCTGAAGTTGACTGCACATTTGTGCAGCTTTGGATTTTTTTTTTTTTGTAATGGACATTTATACCATAGTTTGCATTCTGCTAATTTATTGCATGTTGAATGCTAACTCTGTGTTTGGAAGTAGGAGAATGAAATTAAATCCTGCCTTTGATAAGAAAGGGAGGTACCAAGCAGTGAGCAGAAATACTTTCCCAGATGTTATTACTTTGGACTTTTTTAAAAGTTGCATTTGCTGCTGGGAAGGATAGTCTGAACGGAGACATTACAACTTCTATACTGTTAATAAAATATTCATACATTTTTAGATCACTGAACCTTTTTAGCAAGAATGCAATATGTTATTACTTTAAACTTTCTCTTGTTTGAACATTTTTAATGTTTTTATCAGTAAACCTTATTTTCCAATTGGGATATACACTGAAGGGTAAATGCCAGTATGTTATTTTTATAATAAATTTACACATTAGTAAAAAAAACATTATTAACCAAGAAGATGATGTTTACAAAAACCTTTCCATTTCCACCAAAGTTCAGTTTTTAAGTCTAGTTAGAACTAAATTTAGTTCTACAAAAGGCCAAATTAGATGTGACAATATAAAAATATAAATAGAAGCAAGCAAAGCTTGAAGAAGGAGGCTGGAGAAATTTAATTCCCTTCCTGTTATAGTCCTGATCAAAATCACTTTTGTAAACTATTGATAATAATAATGGTTTTTGCTGAAATACAAATGGCTGTTTTTAGGACTGGAAGAAAGATAATTTTCATCCCAGAGATGAAAGACAAACTCTTTTTTCCTTCCCATTTCACATACTGAAGCTAATTGGATCCAACACTATCTTCCATCAGACCTAAAGCAGCAAATTACATTGGGAAAACACTGAGAAGATAAATAGGAATAATAACTAAGAGTCTGCAACAGTCATCTTTTGCAGTGCTAGTACCCGCCAAAGTAATTAATGCATTCTTCACTATATTTATTTATTAAATTTGTATATTGTCTGACTCCCAACTACTCTTGAGGTATTAACAACTTTTTAAAAAGCATTAAAAATCACAAGTACATGGGAATGAACAAGAATAAAATATGGCAAAACAGGCAGGAATAAAAAAGAGAGTCTTGCCTATTACTTCTGTGCCACTTTTCTACATCAAAAACAAGCAGTTGTCTCTAACAGCAGGAGCCAACTCAAGCAAAATAGTGGCTGCTGGTGTAAATTTAAAAGAAGCAATCCCTGAAGGTTAATGTTACCAGTAGAGTGGAATTGTTAGCTAGGGAATATAACTTAGAATCAAATAGCAATAGCACTTAGGCTTATATACCACCCCATAGTGCTTTACAGCACTCTCTGGGTGGTTCACAATGTCAGCATATAACCCACAACAGCGTGGGTCCTCATTTTATCCTCCTTGGAAGGATGGAAGGCTAAGTCAACCTTGCACCCTGTCAGGACTGAACTCAAGGCTGTGGGCAAAGTTTGCCTGCAATACTGCATTTTAACCACTGCACCACCAGTGCTCTATATAAAATCCTCTCTACAGTCTACAGATCAGTGTTCCAAATTGAAGGTGAGTGGACTTCAATTCACAGAATTCTCAGCAATAGCTATGCTGGCTGTGGATTTCTGGGAGTTGAAGTCCATATAGCAATAGCAATAGCCAAGATTGGGAAACCATGCTGTACGTTGTTTTGTAAATTGTCATCAGTGGCCAGTTACAGCAGTAAAAGTCAGCCTTTTCTCACCACATCCTTTTTTGGCTGTGTCATGAAAGGATACACTCTGAAGGGCAACCATAATGGCAAGAATACATATTTTCTGAATATTTCCTCTGCCTCCAGTAAAAGGAAATAGCAGGAATTGCCTCGTGGAAAGAAGAGATTAAGAGAAATTATTGTGGGAAAACATGAATTAAGTAATTACAGTTTATGCAATGATGGCTACCACTTACACTCTTCTCCCAAACAAGATAGAGTGAGTGCTTGTAATATGTTATCTCTTGTTGGCATTTTCAGTTCATCTTCTTCATGTCTTTGAACTGTCAACAACAGCTCACCTTTAAAAAAAATGCAAAGTATTGTATGTGCTCAATCTTACTTGGATGACTTACTTATGGAGAGGTCTCTTATATTTCCCCCATTTTTTCCCCCCAGTTGAGGCCCACATGGTGAAGCAACAGGGTGTAATATCGCCACAACTTGGAGGGAAACATTCATCTAACAGTTTTGCCTAGAGGAAAAAGCTGTCACTAATAGGGCCAAGCATCATCCCGCCCTTAGCATAACATGTGCTGAAAACGTAATGTGAGCAAAGATGGACAGAATCCCGTAGAAAATGCTGACTTTAGAGAAAGCTTCTGATAGACAGAGAAGCAATTTTTCTGACTAGTTACTAATTAGCTCTCTGAAACGACATGGCCTTTTCAGACAAATCTTTCCATCTAAATTGCTCCAAGCATTGCGTGAGATGGATTTACTTATAGTCAAACTGGTTTTGGGGGTTTTCTTTTTAATGTACATTTATTAATATACGTTGACTTCAATGGAAGAGGTTTTATGCTTTCTAAAATAGCTCCAGGGAATTATTTTTGACAGGACAGAGGAGATTTATATTCACAAAGAATGTTTGTTTTTCCTAAATTTAAATGATCCCTTTGAACACATTCAAGTATATAGGTGCCATTAAAGACCCATTTCAAAGTTTGCCTCAGTGACTATATAGACAGGAGGGACAAAAAAAATCCTGCTGGCTGTTACCCCATGAATTGCCTCCGGACAATATCTGAATGACGCTATATTAGTGCATGTTACGAGCTGGGCTAGGCAAGATGGTGACTGTGATTCCAACTGTGCCCATAGAGAATTTTCTTGCCTTCTAGTAGCCTTTTTTTGGCTACTTGATTTTAATTATTAAAAAAATAAGCTGATATATTGAAAAGCAAATTGTCCTCCTTCAAGATCTTTAATTACAATATAAAAGCATTCTAAGAAGGTAATAATGCTATATGTTGCAATCTGGGTTTTTGTTTAAAAAAATTGGATACCTGCTCAGAATAAGATTGGTTAGGATGATAGAGGTACAATCATAATAGCTAGCTGGTTCATTTTCTTTGTGGTTAAATGGCACTTTAAGACAACCTAGGTCAGGAAATTCCAATTTTATTTAGTAGGCCCAAAAGATGCTTCTCTGGCTATCAGTCTTGTCTGTTCAACAGTTTCTCAAATATTATACAACTAGAGTGTGTAAGTGCATGTTTGATAGTGACAGCCCATATAAATAAACCAGCTTTCCTTATAAGAAAAGCCTGAAGTGATAATCACTGTTTTACCCTTTGGCCTCATCTTAAACACAGTAGGTTGCTTAAAACACCTTGAATTACAACTCTAAATAGTAATTTTTTAAAAATAACATTTTTATGGCAGCTTCGGATACCATGTTTTAATTTCTTGCATGGAATTACAAGAATAAATAAATAAGTAAAGAAGATTTTATTTTTGCAGATGTGTGCTAGAAATGGTCAGAACAGTGCTACATTTCTGTAGGTATTGTTTTCTTGGCTTTATAATAATATGTAACAAACTGGGAGGCAAGGATGGGGTGATTTGAAGCCATAAACTTATAAAGTGTCTTGATTTTTTTTTCTTGAGGTCAATTATTAAAGGTTTAATAGTACCTTTTTGTCATTTGCCCATTTTTATATTTCAGGAAGCAAAAAAAGGAAGTTATATATTTAATTGCATGAGATCCAATCCAATTACATAATTATGTTGTGATTATAACCCTTTTGTAGTTCTGCTCATAATCTTTGTGAAGCCTTCTGAATGTAAATTAATTAATTGATCTTCGTGAAGCATTCTGAATGTAAAATCATGGTTTTAGGTGCAATTAAGGTATCTTTTGGGGAAAAAAGGAATCCATGAAATGGTATGTCCAGAAAATGGAGAACTGTCTGAAGATGGGAAATACAGAAAGATCCATTCACTTCTGATAGAAAACAACCAACATTGGCAAACTAGCTGGCAAAATGTAGCACATAGGAATTTCAATTCAGTTAATTGTGGGAATCTTTGGATAATTGCATAATTATTTATGTAATTTGTGAGTATCTTAAGAAGCTCCTTTTCCACACTTTTTAACCAGCAAAAATATATTAGAAAATTGTAGAATAAGCTAAAAAAATAAATCTGACACATTCTTCATAATTTTGATAAGTCATTATAGAAGTTTCTGAAAAAGGAAGAAAATTATGAGAGAAAAATGCACAATGTTCCTTCTGTGATGTTTTGCAAGAAAAAAATAGCTCTCCATGTCAGTGGTGTCAAATAAACTTTTTTGATCAGAAACTGCTGTTACCCATAATAAAAAAGGAAGAAGGGAGGACAGTTAAAAAAAAACACACCACATGAGACAGATGTAAAAGTTTAGAGTACGGCTTTTCAAACTTGGCAACTTTTAAGATTTGTGGATTTCAACTCCCAGAATTCCATGGCTACCATGATGGCTAGGATATCCTGGGAGCTGAAGTCCATACAACTGAAAGTTGCCAAATTTGGAAAAAACAATGGCTTAGAGTGTTTGTTTTGGCATTTTCTGATAAACCATTGTTATAGGTTACCTGGCCACTTATCAAGAGCCATAATGTGTTAGGGATGCAGCACTGCACTTTATAGTTTTCCTCACTCTTACTTGATGAGGATTATTGGTGAACATATAAACATCTGAATTTCTAACATAAAAGTTAGAGAAAGAATTTCCCCCAAGTATTATAATCCTGTATATATTTGCTCAGCAGTAAGACTCATCCCAATCAAACTGATTAGAACTTAATAATCTTCCTAGGAAATAGACTAAATGATTAGACAAAAATATTCTACTCTCTTACCTTCTAGGTTTATGTAGCATAGCATAAATAATGCTGTCATTTATCCATATTTTTCAGTATATGAAATCTTGTTTATGTTTTAACTTTTCTTTAGATTCATGCTTGGCAGCCATTTCAAAATCCCAGCAATGATTTTGTTTCCTTTTTGTTTATACCATTTTTCCTCTCTCATGGAACTTGACTTTGTAAATATCTATATTGTTTAGCTTGTCTATTTTCAATTTTTGTGAAATTTAATTTTATAGTATTTCCTATTTAGCATACTTTGCTTCACCATCTGCGACTCATTCATTGAAATATTATTTCTGGTATTTTTCCTCTGTCCATTATTGGATGATGCTTATGGACAGATTTTAAATCAATATGTTATCAACCAGTTATGCAGCAGTGTCCATTGGAAGCCTTTCATCAAATTGATGAAAGCAGCTTTACGTCATTATGATGCAAGTCCTGCCCTTTTGTTAACGCATGCAGTATCAATCCATATACGAAAAGGCAGAGTATGCAACATGAAAATAGTTTCCATTGTTAGTCTTCTCATGAGCACCTCTGCATTCATGCATCATTTGTGAATTCTGAAAATAGATTCTGAAATAGGCACAGAACTTTGCAATCATACAATGCATCCTGTTATGTTAGGATATTGTTATGTTATATTTTATGATACAATTGTGATGTGTTTGTGTGATAGGTTCTTAGGATCCAGGTATGTATTTGGTGTATATGAAATAGGGAGAAGCCATTTTCAAAGAAATCAATATGGTGATGTTAATAGACTATGTAGACTATGGCTACATTCATTTCCTAATTAAATTTTCAAGAAAAATCCTGGAACAATTGGACAATTGTTGGGTACCATCAATGGTTCTCTTCTGTCACAGGAGATGACCACACCTAATCAGTCTTGCCTGATCTTGAACAAGCAAAGCAGGGTAATATTGGGTTAGTTTAGACATGCAAGATCACCAGGTCATCTCAAGTTGGCAGCCTAAAATGGGAAGTCAAAAATATATCTTGAAAGAAGAGAATGGCAGACTGCTTTCATACATGTCTCTAGAAATTGAGCTTGCCTGACATAAATCTTCAAAATGTACATGATGATCTGAGTTCACTGATCATATAAACCGGGAATGAGTATTAAACCAATACATCCCACATCTTATTTTTCCTTATTTTCTTCCATTGAATGCTGGCTACAGCATTTTGATTCAGATCTTCATTAATAACAGTTTGCCATCATATTTAAATATGGATTATTATTTTGGAATATTTTAAAACAAAAAACACAATAATCTATGGTTTATTAATAACCTGACACTTTACCTCAGTTCTCAATTTTAAGTATAATGAGAAAATGATGGGAGGACCCCCCAAAAATTGAATCCTTCATTTAACAGACAACACAACATATGGGACCCAGAATTAGTTCACGGCTTAATAAATTACAATATCATTCCAGAAATGCTGTGCTGAAATCAGGCAAACATGAGTTTATCCCAATGGCCAGATTTTATGTACAGGTAATCCTTGATTTATGACCACAATTGAACACCAAATTTACATTGCAAATCAAGGCAGTTGTTAAGTGAGTTTTGCCCCACTTTATGAACTCTTTTGCCACAGTTGTTAAGTATATCACTGCAGTTGTTAAGCAAATCATGCAGTTGTTAAATGAATTTGGCTTCTCCCATTGACTGCTTGTAGGAAGCTGGCTGGGAAGGTTACAAATGGTGATCCCATGACCGCAGGACAGTTTAACTGTCGTAAATACAGGTCAGTTGCCCTGTTTCCTAATTTTAATCATGTAACCATGGGGTTGCTACAATGGTCATAAGTTTCAAAAGTGGTCCTTTTTCAGTGCTGTTGTAACTTTGAACAGTCACTAAACAGTCAAGAACTACTTGCAACATGCAAAAACCTACTCCACTGCTCACTATGAGTGCTTGCAACTGTTTCCGATGCACTAACATAGTTCAATCATGTTGATTTCAGTGTATGTCACTTAAAGCAGTATTTCAGCATGCGTAACAATTAAATTCACTAAATTCACAAATGGCTAAGACAATGGGCATAGGGACCAGCTCATTAGCCCTATAGTAGAAATCAGCTTCCCCCAAGAATATGCCAGTGTGCACAGTTGTAGGGGGAAAAATCTGTTCACAGTTCTCTTTCTCCCACACAGGTGCAGTCCCACATGTGCATAATTTCATGCCAGATTGGAGTCTTTACAACACAGCAGTAAACAGCCTTGCTCGTACCTTTTAAATGTCATTGGCTGTGTTGTGTGGCAGCTCTCGCTTTGCTGCTGATTGCTCCAGATTAGAACCAGTCAGTCACTATAAACTTGGCAGCTGTAGATTCCAGATGTACAACCCTTGGAAGAAATGACTCTTTCTAGCAGTGTCAGTTGGCTATCACTTTCCCTTTTCCTGTGTTTTTACTTTCTTTCTTCTTTCTTTCAACAGATCTGATGCAGTGGCTCAGTGCATCATGCCAACATTATCCACTTCCACATCATTTCCCTTTGGCGGTAGGGAACTTACTCACTGTGATATGGTTTTGATGTGGGAAATGAACAAATTGCATACAATAACTGCATTCTCTTATGGGGCTGTGTATTTAGCTCTTCAAAGTTGTTGACAGCCTTGGGTCTCCTTGTTGTGAAATCTGCAGATCTTAAAGCTTGATCTGCAAGCGCCTAGAAGGCTCAATCTTGACTTTCATGAATCATTGAATAGGGAGGATAATGTTTAAAAGCACATAACTGTTGTTCCCTTAAAATTATCTACATGTATCAATGCTTTTTAGAGAGAGGATTCAACAGTATGAAGGTTAATGCTTAGCATTTTTGTAGCTGTTTTATGCATTCAGAGATCATTAGCTCATGATTCAATAATCCTACAAGATTGATCAGCATTTCTGTACATATAGACATACTGGAGTTGAAAGCTTCAGAATAAAACAGGCATAGGCAACATACTCTCCCTGGGCACCAATATGCCTTGATGATCAATCAGCTCCTGCTTCTCTTATCTTTAACTTTTTTAAAAAGAAGCTTTTTGGTGTAGTGGTTAATGTATTGGCCTATAAACCAGGAGACTGTGAGTTTTAGTGGCATCTTAAGCATGAAAGCTAGCCAGTCACTTTCTCTCAGCCTAACCCATCTGATAGAGTTTTGGTTGTGGGGAAAATAGGAGGAGGAAGGAGTGTTAGGTATGTTTATTGTCTTGAGTTACTTTTAAGGTAAAAAAACCAGGATAAAAAAAATAAGTTGGCCTACTGAAAAGCAAGAATTACCTTTATTTAGTCCAGCACTTTGCTTGGAAATGTGCCAATATGTGCCCAGAGAAAAATAAACATAATCTGGGGAGGGAAGGATGTGAAAGAAAGCAACTCCACTTTACTATGTGATAAATTGGTGTTATGTCATTTCAACTATCACTCTAGCAGCCATTTTGTGAGAAAGCTAACTTTCCATCCTCACATCCTTTTCCCCCCTATTAATCTCAAGTTCTCTAAAATAAAGACGCTACTTTGTGAATTCATGGCTAGAGATGAGATTTTAGTTGTCCAGTTAGTGCTGTGTTGGCCTTTCTCATAAAGTGGACTGCAAAAATCTGCAGCAGTGGATCGGAAGTGAAATGCCATCATGAGACTGTGAAAGTGACTCAATTTCTTTATCCTTGGTATCTGACTCAGAAAAGGCCTTTAAAGTGTTGAATCAATGCCTGCATTCAGTAACCAGGCAGGTGTGGGCCTATATATCAAAACCTAAAAATGACCAAAAAAAAAGCTACTAGGTAGGACAATTGGTGCCTGGAGCCTGGGTTTGAATCTTTCCTTGCCAGGCTTCCCTCTCCCTCCCTTCCCATCTTTATTGCTCAATGGTGTGTGTCTGTGTCTGCTAACCGATTTTGCTGGTGTCCTTGATTAATTTTTGGACTGTACTGTCAGTTGGTTCTGCTGACTTTATATTATGACTGCTTTTGATGAAGTTTCTAGATATTTTACTGGTGTGTTTTTGAAGAAAGAAGAAATCCAAAACATTTTAGTGGCAATATGCCAGCTTCGGGTCCCAATTCAGTATGCTAGTGCTTATTTAAAGGGTTTGGGACCCAGGTTTTTGAGGGGTGTCGACTTCCATCTAAACTGCTTATACAATTTCTAGCACCTTTCTGATTTGACAGACAGCCAAGAAAGACTGTTAGCTACAGCACATTTAGAAAGGAGCTGAGCCACTCATGTCCATATTTTGGATGCTACATAAAAAAACAGATGGAGTTTTTAAAACATGTTAGTTTTGCTTAGCAGTGTTGATAGATTATGTTTAATTTCTATTTATTGTTTTATTTAGAAATAAAGCTTCACAACACTTTAAAATGGCCATTGGATGAGTATCCATAAACATTTTAAGTGCATTACTGCAGTGGTAAGTTGCAGTTCAAATGCCCTTTGTTATATCCCTAGCTGCATTATTCCTCTTCCTCTCCTACCTGATCTCTTGTTTTTCCCCACAGCTACCAAGCATATTTTTTGCCACTGGGCACTCTTCAGGGATTTTCTTACAAAGCTTCATATTCCCTTGAGCTTGTTGATACAGCTAAGGCTGTTTCAGCTACATATGGACAAAAAGTGAACCATTTCCTCATAGCCAAACTAAAATGCTATCCACCCACCAGGAAATTTTATTGGCATAACATTTACTCACCCATTACAAATCTTTATCCTGGCTGTTTAAGTTTGTTGCCAAATTGTATTGTCCTTATTTAAAGTTTACAGCACACTTTTAAGGTGGGGATGGGCAACTAAGGCCTCTTTACCACCTATGGACTTCAATTCCCAGAATTCCTGAGCTGCGTGTGCCAGGTTAGGAATTCTGGGAATTGAAGTCCACAGTTTGTAAAGGGGCCATACTTGTGTACCTCTGCTTTAAAGAATGGGGCTAGGCCTAGGGTATTCCCCTGCCTTTGTTCACCTCCTTTACTAAATGATACTAAAAACACTGAGGAAATATCTACCTCTCCTTCTGCTTAATGTGGGCTGGTACTGAGACTGGAGGAAGATGCAAATTTTGATGAATGGCTAGGCCAGCTGATCGATGGTAAGGAAAGGACTGCATAGTGAAACAGCAGAATGGCAGCTAGGTTTCATCTGCTGCTTCACCCCTCCCAGCACTGGTCTAATTGAGCTTCTTCTGAACATGGGTTTAGTGCCACTTCATAAAAGCATTATAATTGTATAGAAAGCCAAGTAGCAGCTGATCAGCATTATGGAATACCAGCTGGTACTGAGGAAAGGCTCTCCCACTGCATCACAGAACTCCTTCACAATTTAGCAGTTAATTGGTCTTTTTTTTGTAATGATTGATGTGTGCTGTGACCTTGGAAGACAGGAGGGAGAGCAGCAGACTGGACAACTAGTGTGTGTAAAAGGTATCTCAGCCTAGAGAAGGATGGAGGGCATGGGAAGGGACCCTCCCTCATTTCCACCAAAAGAGCAAAAGGAAAGGAGAGAGAAATACTTTCAGCCTTGCAAGATTCTCCTAATGTAACCTTACAATAAAGACAGAGTTAGTATTCCTGGTTGTGCTTCTTGTCTTGACTGCCTTGCAAGGTTATCATTTTTATACACTGGTTTATAAAAATGCTAAACCTGTCTTCAAAAGCAATTGAACCAACAGTTGATGGGGAGTGGGTGGAGCAATGCAGTAGAAAGGCAGAGAAAAAAATGGCTTTCTTTGACTTATCCCCCATGATAGGTCAGTGAAACAGATCATGTTGTATTCAGAACAAAAGCTGTTAACAAAGGAAAACATTTTTTTTAACACCAGAACAGCTAAACATAACATGAGGCTGCCTGAGATGAGTTGGAGACCAGAGGAAAGCAACATCTTAAGGCCAAGAGGAAAACAATTACCAGGACATGTTTGTGCCAAATTTAGGTATAAGTAAGAAAAATCTCTTAGATAACTTTGATCATTGTTACATTGCCGTTACTACAGATGATCACAAATGATCTAGATTTTGAATATTCTGCTCCTTATCACTATATTCCCTTTGATACCCAACATTATTTCATTGTAAATAGGTTTACCAATCATCTTGAGCTCCATTCCTTCTCTTTAGGATTTGTTCTTAAAGTTTCCCTGATTTGTCTACTCACTTTGTCTTCTGAATAGATGTGGGTGTTATTTTGACTATGCAAACAATAGTACTCAAAGGATTGCAAGGGAAATAGAATATGGAATTATGTCTACTATTTGAAATATGTATTACATACTATGTGGATTAACAAATATATTGTAAGAGTATTGCTTGGGCTTTCTTTTGCTTTTCATAAGTCAAGCACTAAAAGAAAGCAGTAAATATTTCATAATTTGGCCATAATCCAACACAGAGATATATATTCTTACAGCTGCAGTCTTGTGTGCACTTATTTGGCACTATAAAGTCACTTGAACACAGCTGGTCTTGCTTTTGAGTTATCCTTCACAGGATTGTATTGCACATCTTTTGATTTGAAAAATCTTTAGTGTGCTTTCTTTTGAAAATACATTGCCTTTGAAACTCTTATTGCTTCCTTCATGTTCTTCACATCTTTCAAAAGGTGTTCTCATAACTTTTGTCTGGAGAAAAAAGAATCTGCAAGGAGATTCTCTAGAACACAGATCAAAATGCAGACTTCCATCTTGCGGCTCAATTCTGTACTGTGCACAAGATACCTTTGGAAACCTTGAAGCTGACATCACCATAAGACTGCTAAATGAATTCATAGCACACAATTTTCCTTAACTGTGTGCAGTTATAATTTGGGCTGCAGCCCAGTAGAAAAATATTGAAATAATCATGTCTAATAGATTATTTTCTTAAAGCTATTTTTTATAATATGTTACTTATTTTTACTATTTAATATTAACATTTAATATTTACTTTAGCATTGTATTTCCACCTGCAACTATATTCTGCAATATACAATCCAAAGACGAATACAGATAACTGGTGACTCTGTTTGCTACCACTGTTTTTTAGGATGAATGGTTGCTAACTTAGGGTTTATAGACATTTGTGACCAATTTGTTTTTCCAAGTGGCAAGCATATATTCTGAAAGGCAGATTTTTTAAAAAAATGATAGCAAAAAAGAGTACACATATATTATGTTACATTATCTTCTCTTCTAATCTGGTTTTTCATATTGTTTTAGTTGCATCACATTAGCTGAGTCCAGCACATCCAATTTGAACTGAACTGAAAATTATTTAATGTATTACAGTTTTCTGGTGGTATAAGATTTTGTCATATGGGGATAGACATAATATGAAAACAACAGGGAAGTCTGCAGAGCTTTCATCAACCACTCCTATTTCATTCTCTTACATCTGTATTTTTTCATCTCTAGCTGAGAAAAACTCAACCATCAGGATGTATCAGCTTGCCCAATTGGAGTTTATTATTAACATAGATTTTGAGAGAATCTGTCACACCCACAAAGTATTTTGCAATTTAGTCCATATTCCAGATTAAAAGCTATGAGACTTAATTATGCCCCAAAGGTAGGCAGTTTTGCTGTCAATAGCTCTCTCTATACTGTTTTTCACTTTAGGATAGAGGTTATCCCTGGTCAGAGACAAAAAAGGAAATTTTATTTTAGAAAACTAGTCTCTGATTCTAGTGTCTCCATTCTAAGTGTTAGGGATGAGGTGATGAGAATAGGGCTACTCTGTTTAACTACCTACTTTGGAGAACAGGGTCTCCAACCAGACATCCCCCCCCCCTAAATTATTGTTAAAAGAATATTGTATGGTGTAGGAATGGAGAAAGATTGTATTTATGTTCTAAATTTTAAAAAGTAGTCAAGTCCTATCTTTTTCTCTCTTGCTTTCTCCACTCGTCAGATTTTTAAAATGTCTTTATATTCCATATTTCTTAACCGCCTATCTTCTTGTTGCAGTGAAATAACATGATTCACTCTCAATAAGTGTGGAATTCTTTTTAATCGTGATGGGCCACTGTCTCCCCCACCCCCTTAAGCTCCCTGATATTCTCTCCTATTTAAATAAGTACTGCAAACTTGTTTTTAAATTAAAAAATAGTAATGAGAAATTGGAATGCAGAAAAGGTGCCAGCTCACTTTTATGTCTAAAAATATCTTTTGGCTCAACATAGTTTTCATAGCTGTTCCGAAAAAATAAAAATGGTGTGCGACTGCAGCCCAGTGCTTTATTTGAAAGTACAGGTAGACCTCAACTTACGGCCAAAATTGACCGCAACATTTCTTTGTTAAGTGAGATATTTGAATTTTGCCCCATTTTATGACCTTTCTTGCCACAGTTGTTAAGTGGATCAGTGCAGTTGTTAGGAACACAGTTGTTAAGTGACTCTAGCTTCTCCGTTGACTTTGCTTGTCCGGGGGGCCCTGAAGTGGTCATAAATGAGTCAGTTGCCAAGTGTCTGAATTTTGATCACGTGGCTATGGGGATGCCTCAATGGTTGTTAAGTGTAAGAAATTGTCATTTTTTTTGAATGCCGTTTTAATTTCAAACGGTCACTAAATGAACTGTTGTAAATCGAGGATTACCTGTATATCCATTTATTTAGAAAAAGATTGTATCTAAGTCTACTGAGGCTGCCCACTGGGGAAAAAGGTCAGGAGAGATGTGAGCTAATATATTTATTTATTTGTTTGTTTGTTTGTTATGCCATTGCTCTCACCTATTAGGCGACTCTTATCCATTACTTTCTGATCAATGGGCATAATCTGATTAGTGACACCCACTTTGGGTGGAGGAAAAGAATGTCTCACCCAGGTCAGCCCTTTTGTAAGAGTACTCACAATATGTCCCAAAGGTGCTTTTTTAAAAGGCAACTGGACTTTCTGGTTTTTCTTTGAAGACATGTCGCTTCTCAACCAAGAAGCTTCTTCAGCTCTGACTGGATGGTGGGAATGGAAGGATAATCATCCTTCCCATCCAGTCAGAGCCGAAGAAGCTTCTTGGATGAGAAATGACATGTCTCCAAAGAAAACCCAGAAAGTCCAGTTGTCCCTTAAAAAAAGCACCTTTGGGACAACCACGACCTGGATGACTGAGAATCTCCATAGACATTTAGTCACAATATGCTCTCCAAATTCCAAACATATCTACCAGCCTCCAAATTGTACAGATCCCTTGATATGAATACATAGCATTTGTCATTCAGCCATTGCTTAGTATCAGAAAAGGATACAGAAAGAATGACAAGCAGCCTTTGGAAACAAGACAGGTCACAAAATTAAATAGATAATTTAATGAGATAGATAGATATGCACACACCTACAAGGTCTTTGACAGAGAAGGCAGCTTTATAAGCCCAATAGTCTAAGACTTAGAATGAATAGACTGGAAGAAGGAATTATCAGCAATAGTTTTTCCCTCTTTTGAGTGAATATACATCTATCCTTGCACACATATATTTGTTTATCTAATTGTTGTTGTTAGTTGCAAAGTTGTGTCTGACCCATCGCGACCTGATGGACAACGTTCTTCCAGGCTTCCCTGTCCTCTACCATCCTCTGGAGTCCATTTAAGCTCAAACCTACTGCTTTGGTGACTCCATCCAGCCACCTCATTCTCTGCCATACCCTTCTTCTCTTGCCCTCAATCTTTCTCAGCATTAGGCTCTTGTTAGGTGGCCAAAGTATTTGAGTTTCATCTTCAGGATCTGGCCTTCTAAAGAGCATTCAGGGTTGATGATCTCTAGGACTGACCAGTTTGATCGCCTTGTAGTCCAAGGGACTTGGAGGAGTCTTCTCCAGCACCAAAATTCAAAGACCTCAATTCTTTGGCACTCAGCTTTTCTTATGGGCCAACTTTCACAGCCATACATTGCAATTGGGAAAACCATAGCCTTGACTATATGCACTTTTGTTGACTTTTTAGTATGCTGTCTAGATTTGCCATATTTACCTAATAGGGACTGGAAATAGAGTTTCACTGTGGAATGAGAGCCTTCAAACCCAGATTTACTTTGAACAACAGGACTTGGCAATTGGCCTTTGAAGAGTATAATTCTGCATATGCTAGTGACTGCAAGTGAGTTAAATTAGGTAAGAGCCTTTGTTCTATTATGCTACAGGAAAAAATTGTTCACCCATTTGGACTATCTACACATTATCTGTCTACATAGTTAATGTTTTTATCATTACAGTATTTTGACGGTATGATAGTTTGACTTTTCATCTATTGCAGGTCTATTCAGTGAAATAACAAGGTTAGAAAATAGCAGTCAGGGAGCCTATGTGCTTCATGGGCCAATGAATCTTTTCTCAGAAAAATGGTCATCAGCGGCATATCACCGCTAATACAAAGAGACCAAGCCTGAAGTTCAGAGAATGCAGTGAAATATTCTTATACTTTTAGTGGATGGAATGTGGGGGCAGCAGAAGGAAATGTTAGACTGCAATCCAAAAGAATTGAATGAAAGCACAAAGGAAAACCACATGTATGGATTTGCAGTGTTTGCCATAGTGGCTCATAGCATAGCCAAACCATTTTGCTCTTTGGGGAGCTACAGAGACAGATCCAGGCTATACATTTTGGAAGGATAAGGAGGCTAATATAGCTGGCTTTTTGTCAATTGTGCATTAGTCCTCTTGACGCAATTATCTGTTTCACTGTGGGGACAGAGTTCTTCTGCTTAGAACAAGATAATCTTCAAGTATGCATAGTCTCACAAGAGACCCTTAAGTTCTCTGAATCAGGCATCAATCTATAGCTTTTTATCCATAATACCAGAGGTGGTATTCAGCAGGTTATGACTAGTTCTGGAGAACCGGTAGTGGAAATTTTGAGTAGTTCAGAGAACCGGTAAATACCACCTCTGACTGGCCCCACCTCCATCTATTCTCTGCCTCCTAAGTCCCAGCTGATTGGGAGGAAATGGGGATTTTGCAGTAACCTTCCCCTGCCATGCCCACCAAGCCACACCACACCCACCAAGCCATGCCCACAGAACAGTTAGTAAAAAAAATTGAATCTCACCACTGCATAACATGGCAAGATTTTCCTTTATTTTTGTGTAATTGTACATTCGCCTTTTTTCTATATCAGATAGTGGGAGAAATCCGTTGTTATATAAATGGGGGAGAAAAACCTAAAGGCTCAAAATTAACCCAATCAAATCAAGCAGGGAATTCCAGTGATGATTTTTTTTTAAATTATAAAAGTAGACAATGGGAGTTTAAAAAAAATATTTTGACATTTGGGCTTGGCTGAAAAATACCAGATCACTTAAGTCAGAGCTGCAAGGTTTGTTTCTAAAAATATGATTATGAATAATGGCAAGTACTTTCTTATCCCCCCATTTAGCTTTTTAAATTGTTTTGGAGACATGTGATTGGTGGAATGATGGCAGGTATGGCAGGTATGCTGTAGGCTTCTCTTTTTTATCCTACAAACTTTTTTTAAAAGTGAAGTATAGATAGCAGCAATTATAGAGCAAAATGGCTATAAACAACTGTCAAACAAATGAGAAAAAACTGGGAACGATCCAATCTCCAAAAGACTTCCCAAAGGATAGCATTTGCTACAGTGGGAACAACAACAACAACCTAGGAATGTGCAAAGCTTAGTTTAGTTTAGTTTAGTTTAGTTTAGTTTAGTTTAGTTTAGTTTAGTTTAGTTTATTTGTCTTGTATGCCGCCCACTCCCAAAGGACTCTGGGCGGCTCACAATAAACAAGGGAAGGGGGATAAATAGACAAAAACAACAGTTTAAAATATGCAACATTCACAGTTTCCGTGGGGCTGGATGTTTCACAAGCCCCCCGGCCTGCTGGAGCAGCCAGGACTTGGTGGCTTTGCAGAAGGCCGGGAGGGTTGTAAGGGTCCGGATCTCCACGGGGAGGTCATTCCAGAGGGCTGGAGCTGCAACAGAGAAGGCTCTCCCCCGAGGAATCACCAGCCAACATAAGCTTAAACGAGAACGGCAAACTATTGCTTGTATTGGTGGTTCTCGGATCCAAATTATTTTGAGCTGGATTTTATTTTTAAAAACTGAAATGACAAGCAGCTTTAAATGAGAGGGTAGGTGTATGTCAGTTTCTTGGCAAACTGTTCATACTGCAGCTTTTGGGTGGTTACAAGAAAGAGATTGAA
Source organism: Thamnophis sirtalis (assembly GCF_051295495.1). NCBI lineage: Eukaryota > Metazoa > Chordata > Lepidosauria > Squamata > Natricidae > Thamnophis > Thamnophis sirtalis. The sequence continues at coordinate 77,640,411 of NW_028261385.1, read as the reverse complement.
AGAGAAAGAGAATACATTTCTAAAAATACCTTATTCCAACCACAAAATTATGTGAATCTTAGTTCTATCGCTGTGGTACAATAGCAGGAACAAAGTGTGCTATGTGTAAGTTTGTGTATGTCTTTTATATGAATGAAGCATGATATTGTACACATGTATTGAAAGGATTATTGCTTTGCTGCTTTGGTTTTGTTATTCACATTGTATAGGCACAGTGAATCACTGTTCAGTGAAGGGTAGCTTTGTGAAAACATAAAAGCATCAAGGATCTTGTAGTATCCTGAAGTCTAAAGCATTTATTATATAATAGGCTTCTGTGGATATAGTGCACTTCAGAAGTGCACATACTATTGCAGCACTCCCCAACCTTTGTGGCTTGGTGGCCCGACTTGGGGGGGGAGGGGAACCAGGCTACACGAGCAGCGGGCACACACATACATGGATGCACATACAGTTCAACTGCAGGTTGAGCTGCACATGCATGCACGCTGTTCCACCACTCACACGAGTTGAGTTGCACCATGTGTGCATGCCAGCTCGCCTCTCACATGGCCCCGTTCTGAATAGGCCACCTCCCGGTAGTGGCCAGTGCTCTGGGGGTTGGGGACCCCTGTTCTATTGTACTTAGCAAAGACTATTAACTACATATTTGTGGTTGTGGGACAGAGGGACAGAAAGTAAAAGGAAATCATAGTTACATAAAGTATATGAAGTGCACACACTGAAAATTTCCCATAGACAATAATTGATTTTCGATATGACACACACAGATGAACTGATTAGTATAGATAGAGTGATAAAGAATATTTTCAATTCCATGGGAACCACTCCCTTGTACTTTCCAAATTGAAAACACACAAACATTTTTTTCTCATGCTTGTTTCCCGGATTACTGGACCATCTGGAATGTTGCCTGAAATATTAAAGTGCTTTTTGGTAACCTAAAGTATTGTCTAGAATAAAAAAGCTGCCATGCTAAGTATGGTATATACCATAAGTATAATACCATCAGATGAGATAATAAGATTTATTTACATAATGCTACTTCTTTGAAAGTCACTTGATTCTTTTTTTAAAAAATTAACAGGAAACATTCCTACAATGAAGTTGTGGTGGTTGTTATCCTCTTTGGATCACTGTCTAATTAACTGTGCAAGCCATGTTATGCCTTTTTTAAAAAGTTGGTTATTAAACAAAACGTTAAAGCAATTGCCAATAAAACTGAAAAGCTCAGAGAAGCAAAAAAAAAATTTTTTTAAAAAGGAGAAAGAGCAAATTGAAAAATGTGTGGCAGCAAAATGTCACTATGTACTGGGTGATGGTGATTAGGGAAATGTGCCTTGAGCAGGCCCCAGCAACATTATTTTTTAATCTCTTAAAAGTTGCCAAACTAAGTCTTGAAATGAGCTCCCTCTGCTTCTTAAAATTTCTTTTCTTGTGCTTTATCCCATAGGAGGAGTTCATCCCAATCAATAGCAGCACAAGTGAAGGTTTCCTTTTCCTCTTTCTGTACAGGTGGCACAAGTTAAGAAAAAGGAGAAACTTTCAAAGTGGTTATGACTAGTGGTGGGATTCATTTTTTTTACTACTGGTTCTGTGGGCATGACTTGGTGGGTGTGGCATGGCTTGGTGGGCAAGGCTTGGTGGGCATGGCAGGGGAAGGATACTGTAGAATCTCCATTCCCTTCCCACTCCAGGGGAAGGTTACTGCAAAATCCTCAGAACTGGTCAGAACCTACTGAATACCACCTCTGGTTATGACCAAGAAAATGTTTCTTTGTTCTTACGTCCTTTAGAGAGTATGCTGAATCTTGAACAGGGGCTCTACCCAACCCCGTGGACTTCAACTCCAGAAAACTCCAGGCAGTATGTTTGGCTGAGGGATCCTGGGATTTGAAGTCCACAGGACCTTAAAGTTGCCAAGGTTGGACACTTTGAGTAGCTTTGAGGAAAGAACTTAGCTGGAAATGATGGTGTAGGGGTGGAGTCTTCTTTTTCATTGTACCTCATCTTTCTGCAGCAGAATTTATTTTCACCATCCTCTTTTGCATGATGTTGCCTTTCCTGCTTGTCCTTTTATCTCTGGTTTGTATCTTGCTTACAATATAGGGAATATATTACTGTTTTTGCTGGTCTTGTAAAAAGTGAGATTTTCTTTCAAATGAAAGAAGAGAGGCTTATTTAACAGATATTAGAATTTAGAATTTATTTGTTATTTATAGGCCGCCCTTTTCCCTGAGGGGACTCAGGGCGGCTTACAGTTCATGGGAAGGGGGGTGCAAGATAAAACATAAGACAGTGCGTAAATAAAAATAAAACAATAAAACACAACTTTCATTCAACATTCGGGTGGGGCGGATTAGAATCTTATCCCCAGGCCTGACGGGATAGCCAGTTCTTAAGGGCTGTGCGGAAGGTCTGGACAGTGGTGAGGGTGCGAATCTCCACGGGGAGATCGTTCCAAAGGGTCGGAGCTGCTACTGAGAAGGCTCTCCTCCGCATAGTCGCCAGTCGGCACTGACTGGCGGATGGAACTCGGAGGAGGCCTAATCTGTGCGATCTAATCGGTCGAAGGGAGGTAATCCCTTAGATACAGTCTCATTGCAGAGTGGAATCTCAACAATGTATGGTTGGCATAAGACAACTGCAGATGCAAGATGGCTACAATGGCGATTCTGGGTAATCTCTATGGGTTAAATATTGGCCTTACACATAGCTTTAGACAAAATGCTTTTTAAAACGTGTGTTGCAACAAAAAAATCTAAGTAAATGGGTTAGTTTAAATGTGTCTGTGTCTGTGTGTGTATTCATACACACACACACATTAGTATATGTGTCTACCTACATTTCTGTAAATGTTACTCATTGGCAGAGACTGCTATGTATAATTATGCTGTTTGCTTCATAATATTTTAATGAATTTCCCCCCTCAAGATAGCAACAAAAGTGGAAAAGTAGAAGATTCTTAAAGAGGGAAAAGATGGTCCAACTCTTACAAGCTGGGAAAAGAAGCACTTAAGTGGAATGGCAACAACACTGCTAATATATTGTGCCAATTAAAGTCTTGAAATAAATAAGAAACTACTTAATATGTGTTGTAAATGTCATGCTGATTTAAATGTTGTTATGCATAGATTACATCTCTTTGGAGGATTAATGCTGAGGTTCGCAGAGGACTTCAAAAAACTTTACTTTGCTGAAGACTAGCAGTAAACAGTGGAAGATTGATAGTGGTGGGAGAGCTCAGTGTTTTAACACTACAAGCCCTATATGGGATATTTACCTCCTGTATCTTGGTATATCCAAAGCAACCAGAACAAAAATCCTACACCATAATAATCCCCTCGAACTTTCCAGCATGACTTTATAATTGATCAATTAATCAATCAGTCTGAGTTTTCACTATAAGAATCTGAGACAGAACTGCATTTGTTCTTGAGTCTTGGGTAAATTGGATTTTTTTCTAGTAATTTCCCCCCATTTTCCTTTTAATACAAAATTATTTGTACTTTATCTGTACTTTATCTATACTTCTGACCTTTCTGAAATCAGCCTCTATCAATATAAGAAACCATTGTTCTTGGGTTTTCAGCCTGAAAAGAGAAGACACGTAAGAAATGTGGAATGGAAGGGAACCGAAAAGAAGGAAAATCAGTTCTTCAAAGCCAGAATAAATTGATGAACTCTGTGTTGACATTTATATTACTTTGGGCCAAACCAGTCTTCTCTTGCCAGAGTTCTTAAATAGCAATTCCATGCCCTTGATCCCATAGCTGATGGAAGAAGCCAGAATATGCTATCCATCTACCCTCTAGCCTTAAAGCAACTCAATTGGGTTCAATATATCCCATCTTGAAATTGGGTGGGGGGGTTCAAGAGAAACAACTTTTAAACCTTTATGACCACGGCTCTGTGTTTCTTCTTGGATTCAAGGCAATTGGCTGATTTCCCTTCGATTTCTTTAGGAGAAAGGAGTAGCAAGCCAAATGAAGTAAACACATTCTACTTAAAACTACTTGGTTGAAATGGAAACTAACTACAGGAGAATTTGGAATCTACAATTTGGAATCCTCAACTACAGGAGCTGGAATCACCCAGGAATGTAATGTGAAGGGATTTTTGTGAGGATCAGGTTCCAGCTTTGTAGACCATTTGGAGACAGAGCATAGTATCTCCAAGAGCTGCAACATTTATCATGGAAAGAAGTGGGAGATGACTTCATTACTGTTCTTGGGAGTACTGGTCTCAAGTCATGAGAGGTTGATTATCCAGTCATATCCAGTTTATTTTTAAAAACATTTATTACATATCGTCTTCGACTTACAACCACAACTGGAACCCAAAGTTCTGTTAAGAAATATGGTCCCTACATGAGTCACATCCAATTTTATGACCTTTAAAAAAAATCTCTCAGTCACTGTGAGATAACAAATCTGGTTTGCTTCATTAGTTTGCTTGTTGGAATTACCCGTGGAAAGATTGCAAATGGTGATCATATCATATGACCTTAGGAATGCTACGATATTTGTAAGTGCAATGACTGACTGTACGTCACTTTTTTCATTGCTGTAACTTTAGTTGTAGACCTTCAATTATTTCTTGTTCAAAGGGATTGATCAAACCTGTGCCTTCTTAAGGCATCTGTAAATCATTGGCTGATAGTTGTATCTTGCAATTCATGTTAAGGCAGCTTCATGGGAAACAAAAAAAAATCAGGATGGGAGCCACAACTACACAATTGAAACCCCACCCTTTTAACATATATGTTGTATCCCTGGGTAGCTTATAACAATAAAACACAAAAAATCTATAAGTTGTTAAACAGTCTAACTTGTGAGTTAGTGAAGCAGGCACTGCCTGATGTGTGATACAAAGAGAATCCTTGAATTTGTTTGAATCTCTTTATTGGCTTTCCCTAAAAATTTAGAGAGAAAAAGTTATTCATTCCAAGTTCAGCTGACTCACAGGTTTGCAAAAACAAATTTTTCGAGAGCTGTTTTGGTTATTCCATGTAATCTTTATGTTTTTTGGTGCACTGAATCCGAAAATGACCTCCATTTTGTCATAAGACATCACGTTTCCTGACAATTTAACTATGTTAAATAAGGCGAAACCTCAAAATAAATGGAAATAGATTTATAAAATTAAAGTTTTATTACAATATTTTCATGAAAATCCTTTTTTGAATTGAAATGAGCAAATCTACACACACTAAACTCGATTCTTCTTCCTTGTGAGGCTCCTCTGGGTGCATTTACACTTATGAGTAGCATCTGGAATGTGTCTCTGAACCATCCAACAGTAGTCTGCTATCATTGTAATGCTCCATTTTCCCTGGTATCTCCTTTCCATCTCTTTAATGTCTTGGTGGAATCGTTCACCTTGTTCCTCACTCACAGCTCCCAAATTTTCAGGAAAGTAGTCAAGATGGGACTGGAGGAAATGCACTTTCAAACTCATCAGGCAACCTAAAGCTTGAAATGCTTTCAGCATTCTTCCAACGATCTTTTTGTAGTGAGGATCTTTGTTATTGCCTAAAAATTTCTGTACGACTTCTTTAAATGCAATCCACCCTTCTTTTTGAGGATCCATCATGGTATTGACAAACTCTTGATCAACTATAAGCCTTCTAATGTCTGGTCCGATGAACACACCTTCCTTCAATTTTGCATCCGACAGGCATGGAAACTTGGTGACCAAGTATTTGAAGCATTCTCCATCTCTTAAAAATGATTTTACGAATTGCTTCATCAATCCCAATTTTATGTGGAGTGCTGGTAGAAGAACTTATGGGAAAGTACCAAAGTTTCTTGGAGAACATTTTTTTCACCGACTGTTAACACCCTCGGCTGCCAACTCTTCTTGGTCCAGTGATTTTGTCGGTCTCGACTGTCCCATAGACACAGAAAACAAGAGTATTTGGTATACCCAGCTTGTTACCCGAGCAGCATGCACAAGACCTTCAAATCCCCACACACTTGCCAACCATGGTCTTCATATTTAAGTTTATGAAGAACCAATTCCAAGTTCTCGTAGGTTTCCTTCAAGTGTATGAAATGACCTACAGGTATGAAAGCGTAAAAACCGTTGTGGAGTAAAACTGCTTTGAGACTTCTTTTTGAAGAATCTATAAAAAGATGCCATTGCTCTGAATCATATTGGATTTTAAATTGACCCATCAGACCTTTGACATCGATGCAATAAACCAACTTGTCTTCCTGGGCAAAGTAAGGAACGAATTCCTTTTCACGATGAACCATGAAGATGACACTCTTGGCAACAATAAATTCCTGCTTTTCAGCCTTGATCCGAGTAACTCAGCGGCATCTTTGGGAAGATTCAAGTCTCTTACCAAATCATTCATCTCCTCCTGAGAAAACAATTTTGGTCTTGTATCATCTTCAATGTCAGAACTTGATTCGTCATCTGGTTCAGGTATGACTTCACCTTCATCGGAGCTAGGTATCTCTTCCAAGGTAGCAGGGGGCTTGGGTACTGGTATATCTGTGCCATAGGGGATGGGACGAATTGCTGCGTGAAGATTGGGATATGAAATGGAATGTTTCCATTTGGAATTAAACCCTTTCACATCGCATGAACAAAAGTAACAGTCATCACTATGATTCTTTTGCTCTCGCCATACCATAGCATACCATAACAGAAATATTTTTTCTTACCCTTGAACCAGTTTCGGAGGTCCTCAACACACCATTTGCACACTTTATGAGGCACCCAAACTTTACCTTGATCTCCAATTTTTAGTCCAAAGTATACAAAGTATACTTTTTTCACAAAGTCTGTAATATTCTGCTGTTGCTTCAACACTGTATATTCACCACAGATGAAACAGAAACTGTCTGGTGAATTAATATACTTTCGCGGAGCCATAACATAATGGTTGAAGAATGACGAGCTAACATGAATTGCGATGAAAAAGTGTGAACAGCCTAGAAACAAGAACCTGATGATGATTCATGCACAAGTGTGGCATGCAGGAAACAGCAGCTCTGTGTCTGTACATGAGACGTCACAGTGGTGGCCATGGCCCCTGCACTGACCGGAGATGCTGCTATCTACCCTGTGTCCCCCTCCCACTGGATTCTTCAGGAAAGATTAACCCCTTCTACCATTAGAAGCACAGACTTAAAACTTGCTTAGCTTATGTATATATGCTGACCATCAGATTTACAGTGCTATATTTTTTTTACATAACTCGGACAAACCCTTTAAGGTTTTTTGTTGGCATTTTATATCTTAAATGCACTTATGTGAATTAATTAATAGTAATTTGGACTTTAAAATTAGTTAAAAACCCATAATATAAAAATACCAAAAATTAAAAAAAATGATAAATTTGAAGACAATTTTGCATGTTGTGGTAAATCACGACATCTAGGAGTTTTTTCAATATTTTATTTGTTTTCAGCACACCCAAATACATGGAAATTAGATGAAAATAATCAAACAACTTTTTAGTCGCAGACCTGTGAGTTAGTGCAATATACTTCTGCAGTGTAGTATCTGGAGATGTACAATTATGTCTTTTAACATTCATAGTAGGTCAAGAAAGTCTGCAATACTGAATTGCAAATTCAGATGAAGAAACTTCAGTTTTTTATAGGTGCAGCAGACAGGAAAAAAAATCATCCAAGCAAACAAATAGAACATATATATCTTTTTTTAAAGCTACTTTTTAGAACTTGGCACTCATTTATAAATAAATGAAGTAATATTTTAAAAGTATATGAGCAATGGCTAAGTTAAAATATCTGTTTTAAAGCTTAAAGTTATGGAGGAGTTTTTGCTGTTTTCCTCTTCTTTCTGCTAGATGCAAAACATTACTTTTTATTATCCATTAGGGTAGAACCGCGGATTTTCTCACTTCCGAAACAGGATGACTTAAAATATAATGGCCTCTTATTTGAGAAACCAGAAGCTCTTGGGAATACAGAAAGAATGGCATGCTTTTTTCGTTTTTGACCAATGAGTTCAAAGTGGCTGAGGTTTTCATGTCTTCGGGATTAAAATGAGATACTGAGTGGTGGGATCAGGGGTGGGTTCCTGCCGGTTCTAGCCTCTTCTATAGAAGAGGTTCCACAAATCTACAGTGCCATTTAGAACTGGTTCCAGCTCAATTCCTGAAGTTGTTAAGTTAGGAACATGGTTGTTAAGTGAATCTGTTAACTTTGCTTGTCGGAAGGTGGCAAAAGGTGATCACATGACCCTGGGTTACTGCAACCATCATAAATATGAGTCAGTTGCCAAATGACTGAATTTTGATTGTGTGCTGCAACAGTCCTAAGTGTTAAAACCAGTCATAACTTTCTTTTTTCAGTGCCGTTGCAACTTCAAACGGTCATGAAATGAACACTTGTAAATTGAGGACTACCTGTACGGACCTTATTTTTTTACATTTACAGCACAGCTGTGCCAGAAGTCACGAACGCTGATGCACTTGCTTTTCAAGTTAGCTTTCTTCTCTAGGAAGTCAAACTTCTGGTAATACTTAATAAGTTCATTGTTTTAGCTTCTTTTCCATGCCATTGTATCTATGGCTGTGTCAGGTTGTTAGTTTCACTTTGCTTTGTTTTAATGGCTAGCACAATTTGACAGCTGGGCATCAAGGCAGAGTTAAAAATAATGGTTGTGTGATTATTCACAGCTATACAGTTGTGCAGGTATGCAATCAAAAATAGCTGTAGAAAGGAAATGGGGGGAAAAAAGGGAAGTCACTACTGATTTTCTTTCCACTAAGCATTTTGCTGCTGCTTAAGGTCACGAGAGAATATTGTAAAATGAGCTTCTCTAGCTGAAAATTACTTCCAAGGGTAATAGCTAACAAGTCTGAAATGCCTGTGGAAAAAGTGTTACATTTGTTTAATAAACAACATGCAGCGTTATATAGGATTGCATTCTTTGCAGCTGGAGCCACTGGAACATCCGATTCAAAATATTTAGGTTAGGAAGGATAGCATTATGGTGGATGAGATTATCAAGTTTGGAGAGCTTTTTTGCACGTGATTGGAAGATAAAGCAAGGAAGTAGTTCTGTAGTGCCTTTAGCTTTCTTATTTTAGCCCTGGACAAAGGTCAAGGTTATTGGAAAAATGATACAAACTTCATGAAGATTAGAATATAGAGCCTTTTTTTTGGTATTATTTACACAGCTTGCTGTAAAAATTTCTCTCAATATTTTATATTTATCTAAGAACTGAATACAACAGGAAACCAAGTCAAATACTTAATATAAATATACATAATAAATATATAAATATAGTCGACTACTATAGCTCCATGGTGAGATAGGTGGCAAACAAATATAACAAACAAACAAATAAATAAAAGAAACATGTAGGTATTTTCTATCCATTTTCTGTCCATTTTGGAAAAAAGGTGAATTTCTGCAGATCTGCATTTTTATTCACTTTCTTTTTAAAAAATTTTTTGTCCCCACAAAATTTCAGTTCTTTGGTCTTTCTGTTCAGCTTTTTTCAGTCCCCTACAGATATTCCTGGCTTGCCAACTGCCTCATTTAACAACAGACGACTTGAAATTACAATGATGTAAACAAAAGAGCTTTATGACAAATCCTCACATTTATGCTTTGCAACCGGCACACGCTCACAACTATTGCAACATTCCATATCATGTGATTGGCATTTGTGTGCTTCATAGAGACAAGCAAAGATAATAGAGAAGGCAGAAATAAAGTTGTAAGTTGTGAGCATGCTATGATTCACTTAATGACCAATGTTTGTCTCAGTTGTGGTCACTAAGTTAGGACTACTTGTATTTTTGTACTGATAAAACTTGTGACTGAGACTAGAGGTAGCTTTCTGGCAAAGATTAAATGGCATTATTGTCCTATGAAATGTATTTTTAGTGACAATCAAAAACTATGACCAAAAGTGGGCTAGATATGAAGAGTGATAAAACTATGAAAATGCCCACAACGTATTATCTGTTTTATATTACATATATTATGAACATGCCATTCATTAAAAAATATTATAGGATTTCCTAACCTCCGTGTTTCCTCAAATGTGCACATTATTTGCTTAAAAAAAAATATCTCAAAAATTCTTAGTGAAAACTATTGCCTAAATCACTACATTTTGTTTCTCTTTTATCTCTATGTTGAAGTTGCACATGTGTTAAGTAAGCAAAGAAGATGCAAGGGCAAAAAAAAAATTGATGTTATGTGGCTCTCTTGATTTTTTGGAAAGTTTATTTATTTAGAATATGGTATATCATATATGGACTAGCAATATATACCTGGTCATCATGCACGATATGCGTGTGTGTGCGTGCGTGCATGCGTGTGTGTGTATTTGGTAACATTTCACCTAGATTAGTAAAACACTATAAAATATAAATGTTAAAAAGATCTATGTTCAAATACCAATGTCTAGGCCATCTTAACTATTGAATGGCAGCATCATTTATATATTTTTTTAAATCAAATACTGGTCTGGTATATGCCCTCAATTTACAGCCAATCATGATGTGACCTACAGTTTGATGTGGGCCCCTGTAGTTGCACTGAGAGGAAGATACTAGGCCTCATTTATATAGAGAGTTCTGACGAAGGCCCTTTGGGGTGCAAATCCTATTCAGGATTGTTCATTCCTGGCGTGGTAGTTCAAAGCTTGGCATTTTTTTGGGGGGGGTGTGTCAATTATGGGTTTTCCTATATCTGGGCATTCAGCAACCCATTTTGTTTGGCTTTTCCATTAGGAATCAATGCGCAAGTTGTTGGGCAGATGCTCCAGGATCTGAGTCTTCCGGCTGATAAGTGTGGAAGGTTGGCATGCAATGGTAGGAGTGAATTGTTGATATTTTGTTGTGTTTTTTCTCTAGTGCATCTTGCCTTTGTAAATCTGGCAGTGCTAGATAGCTCAGAACAGGTAGCCAACAAGTCAGAGTGGTTTTAATACATCCGCTTATAATCCTCATGGTACTGTTGAGTCTGGTATCTAACTTACTAGTATGGCAGCTGTTAAGCCACAGAGGGGCCCAGTATTCTGCTACAAAGTAGACCAACCCTAGTTCTGATGAACTGAGGGTGTAAAGTATAATTTTTACAGGAGGACATGAACTATGATCATCAGGACTGGATGAGAAGGTATTGGCCCGGAAGGTAACAGCCACAAATGCTATTCATCCATTCGAAAACAAAGGTAAAAACATGCAAATCTTCACATTGGTGGGAAAGTATGTTAATGAGAAGATTTGTCGATGTGGCCTGGGCTGCCATATTCTCTTGAGCCCCACATTGATGATCACTATATGAAGAATGCCAGCCATTCTGAAGACTTCCTGTTGACCATGTAGCCTCCAAGTCTCTTTTTTCCTCTTTTCGTCTTAAAAGATTGACTAGAGAGACAAACAACCCTGTAAATCATACATTTGGCACAGCATATAATTTAGTCCTGTCTATATCTGTAACTAAAATGTTACTTTTAGTGAATGTAAGCCTAGATTTTCTTCCTTTTACAATAATGTTATTATGTGGCATGTCATTCTACTCTTTCCTAAAACCTTGTATATTGCAGTAAAAACACAGCTGTGGGAAGGAAATACAGACCAGAACACCTATTATAGCAACATCTTGGCTGTTTCCCTCTGGATCGAGTGGAAGAAAAAAGTTTGTTGCAATTGTGTTAATTTGGTGTTCAAAACACAGACCAACTGTCATGATCTGTTTTTCTAAAGTTGTGGGGTATTATTTAAAAAATCTTAACAAGAAGCAGTAAAGTGAAGTTATACATCAACACATTGGCAAAGATGATAACAAATAAATAATAATCACTGGAAAATAATCTTTATTTGGAAAATTAAAAGGCAAATTAGTTTCTAGTAAAATCCCAGTAGATATTTGCTAACCTAAAAGAATGATGTTGAATAAAACTAGTTTCTGATTATTGCTTCATATATAGTACTGTAAATTTTCACTGTTTAAAAATAGAAAACTAAAAATAGTTTATTTTTTTAAAAAAATGGTTACTAGAAATATTAGAACTCCATCAATGAATTTACAGTCTGATATAAATGTGCAGGTAAATGCATTTCTACTGCAGCTTTTTTGTATACTATGTGACCGAACTTAACTTGATTTTTTTTATCTTGAAAAAACGCAGTGGAGTCAGGCCAGGTTAGTTCTTAGATGAAGACTACTAGTGGTAATCCTAGGACACCAGAAAGCAAAAACACAACGAGCAAAAACCCATCAACTGTCAAGAGAACTCAGTGACAAGTCACATCCTATTTTTGCCAAGAAAACAGCAAAGACATAAGACCTCAAAGAGTGAAAAATCAAGTCAAGAGACTCATTTTTAACTATCAAACATGAGTTGGAATCTTCTGGAGGAAGCATCCAGAAAAATAGTACTTGGGAAAATCTTAACGGACTGTAGATAGTTAGCTCCATCCCTCTTAACATGCATTTCATTTTCCTCTTAATATGCATCTCATATTAAGAGGTAGTCCTCAACTTAAAATGGTTAATTTAGTGATTGTTCAAACTTACAGCGACGCTGAAAAAAGTGACTCATGACCATTTTTCACACTTACGACTGTTGCAGCAGCTCCATGGTCACACAATCAAAATTCTGATGCTTGACAACTTGTTCATATTTATGATGATTGCAATGTCTTGGGGGGGGGGTTACGTGTTCACCTTTTGCAACCTTCTGACAAGTAAAATCAATGAGAAAGCCAGATTCATTTAATAACCATGTTACTAACTTAACAACTGCAGTGATTCACCTAACAACTGTATCAAAAAAGATGGTAAAATGGGCAAACCTCACTTAACAAATGTCTCCCTTAGCAACAGAAATTTTGTGCTCAATTGGGGTTGTAAGTGGAGGGCAACTTGTAGTTGAATGTCGTGTTTTCTGAATATTGTCTGCATATGTTTTCTATAGCTTTGAAAATGAAGGCAGTGAAGCTAGATACCGTAGCTAAGCATGGTAGTACGGTACATATTTATGTTTATTTTGTAGAATGCTGTTTCTGTATAATTCTACCAATTTTTGTTAAAGAATGCATTAAAATATGAGAATATTAATATGGGAAGATTATGATCTTTTGCATCTCCGGTGCAAAGCAGAAGGAGGAATTTGATGTCTGGAGAACTGACTCTCTAAATGCATTGGGGGAAAAAGAGTCTGAACCAAGAATTCCCATGAAGTGGGAATGTGAAAATAGAAGAGGGAAACTAAAAGTCTGCCTAAATATGTTGATCTATTTATTAAACCAAATCAAGATGACCACTGGTCAGATTGCTTAACAGAAAATTCCAAAACTTGAGCCACTCTGCTCATAATCACTAACAACCTGACACAAAGGTAATACATGCTTACCTTAGCTTAACCAGGCTGCCTTTAATGATTCCAAGGCTAAACTAGATATTGTGTGTTTACCAAAAAGCAAACAGCCATGAAATTAAGATGATTTCCCTAAAGAAAGTTTATTATAAATCTAAACAAAAGTCCTTTGCATTGGCAGGCTTCCCTACTTTTCAACCAAGAATTGTCAACTACAGCTAAAAAAAATAAACCTTGATAGCCACGCCACCATTCCCCTGGACCCCCAATTAAACTATGTCTATCTAACATACCTGATTATATATCAGGGGAAGTCCCAAATAAAAAAGGCAAGAAGAGAATACGAGAGGAAACGTGGAAAGTAAAAACTGGATAGAGTTTTGATAAGGGTTGTGGTAACTGAACCTGAAAGAAAAGAAAACCTTATGTAGGGTTCACAAGTGGGTTAAATTCACCAGGGAAACCACTTCACTCAAGCAACAGAAATCTTCATGTTAGTCTTCAAAGAAATCCATGTTCCGCAGCAGTGATGTTACAGCCATTCCTACAGGTTGTTCATTCCTGTTTCTGGCAGTCTTCGCTCTTACTGGTGATGTTGGACTACCTTCATTCACAGGCCATTACTTGAAAGAAGTGTCTTTCTATTGGTAGGCTATATACGTTTGCTGATCATTAATTAGCCCAGAGATTACGGGTCCCAGAGGAAATGGAATAGGGAATTGTGAATTACTAAATTTGTTTATCTTTGTTGTGATGAAAGTTGGACAATCACATCTTTTTTTTCCTTTTCTAGTTATTCTTACTTCTCTCTTTATCTCTTTCTTTTCTTCCTTCTCTTTCCTTGCACTTTTTTACTCTTGCCTATTCTTTTTTCTTTAAGTTTAATAATCTTTGTATTATTATTTTTTCTACGTTTCTATTATATTTTACTATTAAAATCCAAATTCTTGATAAAAGATATGCATGCGTGTTGCGATAGAATGTAGTGAGGAGGGGAGTACCCAAGAGGAAGGGGATGTATTCCAGAGGACTTAACAGGCAACTCAGGCCAAATATTTTGTGTGAGAGAAAGAGGATGAAGACAGCCACTCCCTAATAGTTGACATAGAATGTAGTAGATGCAGATAATAGAGTTCTCAGTCTGGCAAGATTTTGCCTATAAGTTTGAAATAATAATGAAGTCAGCTTGGAAGAACTGCTACATGACATTCTTGGTTTTGGAACACACACACACACACACAAACACACACAAACAGATGATATACATTTGTGCAGTTGTTGTGGGAAGGGGGAGACAGAGACATGGTGGCTCAGTGGCTAAGATGCTGAGCTTGTCGATTAGAAGGTCGGCAGTTTAGTGATTCAAATCCCTAATGCTGTGTAACGGAGTGAACTCCCGTTACTTGTCCAACTTCTGCCAACCTAGGAGTTTGAAAGCATGTAAAAATGCAAGTAGAAAAAAAAACCTTTGGTAGGAAGATAACAGTATTCCATGCTCTTTTGGCGTTTAGTCATGCTAGCCACATGACCACAGAGACATCTTAGGACACCACTAGCTGTTTGGCTTTGAAACAGGGATGGGTACTGCCTCCTAGAGTCAGGAATGACTAGCACATATATGGGAGGGGAATCTTTACTTTTACCTTAGGGAAAAAGACGTTTTTACTTCCTTCTCCTATCCCACAATCATAGTATAGCTAGATTTCCTCCTTTGTGCCAAGCAAAACAGGAACCATGCAAAGGCCAACTTCATGACTATATATGTGACATTTAATTTGGTTCTTAGTGACAAAATAACCGATAAAAGAATAGAGGTAGGAAACCCTGTTCTGAAGCATACTGAGACTTTACAAAATGAAATAAGTGCTTTAAACTGTAACTGTATCATGAAATGAAATCCCATCTTTCTTGGTGCTTATGTTGAGAATTATGTGCTATGCTGTGGATTAGTTGTAGTTTCCACTTATGCCAAGTTTTATGATTGGAGTCAATAAACAGAATCAAGGGATTTGTGTGTGTGTGTTTGAGTTTTTTTACGGGAGGTGAATAAGAGAGGAAAATCTGGTGAAGAGCACACTTATCACCTATCTCTAGAAGATATCTCAAGGTGAATTGAGCTACAGAGGGAAACCAAATTCTGTGGCATAACTCTACAGAGTTTTTAGGTCAGATTGGTCCATAAGAAAAAATAATGCAAGAATATAATGCTATAAAAAATAATCATAAAAAGAAAGCCAGTATGTTTGCAGTTTATTGCATAATGTCAAATATGCTTGTAAAGTTAAATCTCTCTCTCTCTCTCTCTCCCTCCCTCCCCCCTCTCCCTCTCTCCCCATCCCTCCCGCCACAGTTTTCAGAAAGGACGTTAATTCCTTTGAAACCAAGGTGGCCAAATTGGAGATGTTTGAACAGCCAAAAAGAAACGTAGCAAGGACTTTCTACTATGTGGCATCTGCATTACATTCCCACGTGACCTCTCCTTTGCTATCAGAGAAAATAAAAACTTTGGGGAAGGAAGGCATCACATTGGGGGTAAGAGAGATGTTCTCGTAGGATGGACCCAATCCTTTCGTAATGAAATCATTTCCCTTTTTACTCTGCATCCTTTGAGAGGAAGGTTTTCTCTCTGTGGGTGATTTGATCATTAGAAACAGATGTGTTTGTGATGGATATGTAAATGATGCAAAGGTTGCACACATCATGCTCCATCTAAGTACAGTAGCAGATGGTGTGGGCCATCTGGACAGGTAGAGCAGAGGGGTCTTAATACATGAATGAGATATATCTAGACATTTTAGGGTACTGGACAACACTTTGTTACAGCTGATTATAAAAGAGAAATGGGTTCCACTTGAACTGTAGTGGAACCAGACTGCTGGTGCATAAAATCAAAAAGCAGCAAAATAGTTTTTAAGTTGATCCTGAGAAAGAGCCACAGGTTCTAAACAGCACACAGCTCTGAAGAATGTAAGCCAGTGATGGCTGACCTTTTCCAGACTGAGTGCCCCCCAAATGCAATGCGCACATATGCCCTGACCCCCATGCATGTGTGCCCCACATCTGCAGCTGCATGTGTGCCCCACTGCACATGCGTGTGCAGCCCCCCTGCAACCCATGGATGCACACCCCCACATGCCTCACCCCTGTGCGCACATGCCCCCTGCACTGTACGCATGCATGCCCTCCTCATGCACCCCACACTCCTGTGCATGCGCCGCAGGGACCCAAAGACCAGATGGCTGGTGGGAGGCACACACGCATGTGCAGCGGAGTTGAACTGGGGCGACGGCTCACATGCCATCAGAGAGGGTGCTCCGGGCCACCTCTTGTGCTTGTGCCATAGGACTACTATCACAGGTGTAGACCTTTCAGGAAATAATATAATGTATGGGACGTAGGTGGTATTCAGCAGGTTCTGACCAGTTCTGGAGAACCAGTAGCAGGAATTTTGAGTAGTTCAGAGAACCGGTAAATACCACCTCTGAGTGGCCCCACCCCGATCTATTCGCTGCCTCCGGAGTCCCAGCTGATCGGGAGGAAATGGGGATTTTGCAGTAACCTTCACTTCCCCTGGAGTCGGGAGGGAATGGAGATTTTAAAGTAGCCTTCCCCTGCCATGTCCAGCAAGCACGCCCACAAAGCCACACCCACAGAACCAGTAGTAAAAAAATTGAATCCCACCACTGCTATGGGACCAATGTTGGAAAAAGAGATGGTAATATCAATCAGAAGACAAAAAGACCATAAAAAAGGCCCAAGCCAGCAGTTTAAAAAGGGTAAGTTGTGTAGATATCAATATAACTATATATCCAGTAGAGGAAACCTTTATATTAAGATGGGAAAATTATTGTACTTGTCAATGGGAAGATGGAGTCTAATGGAAGCCTGGTGAAATGAATCAGAGGAATATGCTAATTCATAGATACTTTATAGAAAAACTAGGAAAGATGCACTGATGGAGGAGTTTCTTTTTTATTGATGGGTCAAATTCTAACATATCAGAAGACTAGACTTCTACATGGAACCACTATAACTAGCATTATCTTGTGATGGGTGTAAATTAGCTGTAAGAACGTACTACTGTCCACTGATCAAAATATTAGAACAGTCTCGTGATGTCGAAAGAATTTAGGGAAGCATGACAAGAAGAAGCTCTTGTAATTATGGACGTCTTTTATCTTCTCATAGACTAAGTAAAATTATGTTCATGCCAAGCCAAAGAAACTAAAATTGGAGAGACCCTGTTGTGCCTGACACTTGGTCCTGGAATTAATCAGAAGGGAGGGAAGACTTAATCCTAAGTAACGGTCATGATTTGGTGCAAGATGTCACTGTTGTTAAACAGTGACATTTAACAAACCTATAAAGGCAAATCTGTAGCAGAATCTGACCAATCAGATTTAATTTCCAAAGGGGATTTTTTAAAAAATAACAGATTAGTAAGAAAGAGACTGACAAAAAAAGAGGGCCAGATCTTTTCATAGTGACTGCATGAAGGTTATTTAAAATCACAATAATTGTGACCCATCTAGAATTTATATTCTTCTAAAACTCCCCTGCTGTGACTTTTAACTGGGCAAAACTGTGCCTCAAAGGTCAACATTTTCCCAACCACAGTTCTCTCAAATGGACTAATTTATAGAATATCAGAACCCATTAGTCTCGTAGGAATGAAATTTTGGAAAGTTCTTGCCACTTAAATGCTGCTGTGATGTTGCCTTCAGCGCGTCAACATGCTGCTGCAGTCATGTGATCCTCGTTTACAAGCTTCCCTGACACTTTCCCACAAATTAGTAAAGAACGCTGGGAAATTTGGGGGGAAAATGTCAGTGAGGTTCTCATGACTGCAGCTGATGATGGGAATCCGGCAAGGGTTTTGGACCAGCATTCTCTGTTTAGCTAAGGAAATATATCTGAAAGGATGACCCAGAAGGTCACAAGTTGTCTAGTGTTTTCCAAATCCCGGAAGACACCCAGCATGGCTTTTCTAGCAGGGTCCAGGAAGCTGTCAACATTAAGAAGGTTTCCTTCAGGAAATGGAAAACATGTCCTAACAAAAAAAAAAGTACAAAAAAAAAGGATCATAAGGTGGCAAAATCATGATAATGGTAATAAAGAATTGTTTTAAATAATGAGGAAGCCATATGGTAAAAATATTTTTAAAAGGCAACACAAAGTTATTTACTTTTGAAGTAGAACATTCTCACCCGGGCCGTTAAACAGCAGAGGAAGGAAAGGCATGTTCTAGTAAGATAGGGAGATTGGGGGGAAAATAGAAGGAATATTTGTGTCTTTCATTAGAACAAAAAAAAAATACAGTGGATGCCTAAGCTTTTATTATCTTTCTTAAGAAGGAAATTGGAACATCTAAAGTAAATTGAGACAATGAGAATATATTCTAAGGCATTTTGAGACTTTGTTGTTGTTAGTTGCGAAGTCATGTCCGACCTATTGTGTCCACATGGACAATGTTCCTCCAGCCCTTCCTGTCGTCTACCATCTTCTGGAGTCCATTTAAGCTCATGCCCACTGCTTCGGTGACTCCATCCAGCCACCACATTCTCTGTCATCCCCAGCACTGTGACAAATCTTTGAGACATGATGACATTCACCCAAGAGTTCTTAACTCAAATAAAAAGTTATTGAGCTCCTAGGAATATATGTAACTTGTCATTTCCACATGCCTGAAGAGTAGAAGATACCTAATATACCTAGATTTTTTTTTAAAGTAACCTGGAGCAGTTTGGGAAATAGGGCAGATCAGCTTAACATCTGTTTCAAGCAAATAAATAAAAATGGTAATCAAATAATATAAATCTAGGTACAGAGAGGAACAGGTTTTGCTGAAGGACAATCAATATGAATTCCATAAAGGTGAATACTGTGTTGCTAATTTTTAAGAGGTTTTTTAAATCTAAAAGTTCCTGAAAGACTTGGTTGTTAACTCAGTGAAGTTGCCGTGTCAGCTTTGAAAAAGGGAAATTCCATGCTAGGGATCATTAAGAAAATGACTATATAAAAAAAAGTCACAATTATAGCACTGTTATACAAATAGATGGTAGGTAAACATTTGGAACACAATTACAGTTCCGTCACTGCATCGGAAAAAGGTATAGAGGTAATCCTTGATTTAGAAACTAGTCATTTAGCAGCCATTCAAAGTCACAATGGAACTGAAAAAATGACATGACGGGCTCTTTGCACTTATGACTATTGCAACATCCCCACAGTCACATGATCAAAATTTGGGCACTTGACAACCGTCATGTATTCAGAGTGGTTGCAGCATCCCAGGGTCATAAAATTGCCATCTGTGACTTTCCCATCTGGCTTCCAACAAGCAGGTCAATGGGGGGAAGTCAGATTTGCTTAATGAATACTTGATTTGCTTAACAACTATACTGATTTGCTTAACAACTGTGGCAAAAGTCATAAAATTGTGCAATTCACTTAACAACTGCCTTGCTTAGCTAAAGAAATTTTCATCCCAAGTTGCTGTAAGTTGAGGACTATCTGTAATACAGGTAGTCCTCGACTTACAATTGTTTAGTGACATTTCAAAGTGAAAAAAGTGACATGACAATTTTTCACACTTTTGACATTTGTAGCATCCCCATGATCAAAATTCAAATGCTTGGCAACTGGTTCATACTTATGACCATTGCAGCGTCCCAGGAACATGTGATCCCCTTTGCAACCTTTTGACAAGCAAAATCAATGGGGAAGTCAGATTCACTTAACAACCGTGTTAACTTATCAGCTGCAGTGATTCACTTAACAACTATAGCAAGAAAAGTTGTAAAATGGGGCAAAACTCAAATGTCCCACTTAACAACATAAATTTTGGGCTCCATTGTGGTCATAAGTTGAGGACTACCTATATAGTTTTAAAGAAGGCAGAAGGGGGTAGTTATAACAATCAGTGATTGAAATAAATTTTATAAGAGAAAAAGAATGTATGGGACATTTTAGCTTGGAAAAAAGGTAACCAAAAGAGGAGATGATTGAAATATATAAAATCATGCATGATATGGAGTAAGTGGATAGTAAGAGGTTTTCCACCTCTCAAAACATTAGGGCCAAGCATTGATTATATTATAATTTCAATTTTATTAGTTGAAAAGAGATTGAAAACAGGGAACACTTTTGTTTAAGAACTTCTGTAGGTATGAAATAGAGATGTCTGCAAAGAAGATTCATATTCTTTTCTGGAGAAGGAGCAAAACGAAATCCCTTTCCCAATTACCTTCAAACTTCACCAAAAAAGATTTATAGACAGGTCAAAAACGTATCCTCTGGTCTTATGTCCCGGAATCATGGCTTTGCTTTTTAAGCTAGAGAATGTCAGTATTATTGTATGTTTCCCTCCCAAAAAATCTGAATAAATAACGGAAGAAGATCTACTAATTAAAATTTGGCAATAGATAAGGGTGAGCTTGAAGGTGCAAATGAAATTTGAGTTTGGAAAAAAGCAGTGGGAAGTCCTGTCTCCTCCTGTGCATGTTTTCAGAGTCAGTAAAGCATATTTTAAAATAAAAATAATGATTAAAGTTGGTTTGAGTTGACTTGTAACATATTCAGAGAATAAATGAATGAGCATGCACCATTGCTTCCATCCGTGTGTCATTTCTTAGTAGGACTAATACCAAGCCTTGAAGCTTTTTTTAAAAACATAAATAGGATGACAGCTCAAAACAGTTGGGGGTGTTTTGATTGCCAATTTAACTTGTGTTTAAATTGGTGGTTATTTAAGTGTTACTAAAACATTTAGGGCCCTATTCACCAAACCATCAGTTCTTTTTGCATTTTAACAGTTTGGTGTGTCATCTCCTGTTTGTTTTTCTGATGCCATATTATTTGCAAGTGTCTTTAACAGGATGCCAACTAATTTCAATTAAAACTTACTCAGGAATATTAAATATAGTAAGATTCATGGCAGTGTGTATGGGCATATTCTGCATATATATGAAAAATCCCATTAGGTAAGTCTTTAAAAGGCTCAGATTAGACACTGCAATGTTCCTAGGATTAAAACTGGATTCTTAATGCCTTCTTTCCTCCTCCTCCTCCTCCTCCTCCTCCTCCTCCTCCTCCTCCTCCTCCTCCTCCTCCTCCTCCTCCTCCTCCTCCTCCTCCTCCTCCACCACCACCACCACCACCACCACCACCTCCTCCTCCTCCTCCTCAAGAGATTTTCCAGTTGAGCTATAGGGCATCAGACAGTTAACATTTATTTATTAAGTTGACATCTGTTGTGGCCCGCCAGCGGCCAGTGGAGCTGACAGCAGATTTGGACAGTGAGGAGGTTGGGGAGGAACATGGGCCAGTCCTAGTGTTTGGGGAAGACTCTGATGAGTGCTCTGGGTCAGAGGCAGAAATGGGGCCAGGGCAGTGGTGGGTTGCCAATTTGTTTACAACCGGTTTGGACACGCTTGCACTCAAGTATGATGCTTCTGCACATGCGCAGAAGTGTCCAGGCAGGTGCCACTACTACTGGTTATGAGTTATGAGTTATGAAAATTTATTTATATGCCGCCCTTTTCCCTGGGGGGACTCAGGGCGGTTTACAACTCAAGGGTGGGGGGGGGAAACAGACATTTAACACATGAGAACAATACATAATTAAAAAAGCACAACATTCATACCATTCGGGCGGGTTGCAATCTTTAGCCCCAGGCCTGACGGGATAGCCAGATTTTAAGGGCTGTGCGGAAGGTCTGGAGGGTGGTGAGGGTACGAATCTCCACGGGGAGATCGTTCCAAAGGGTCGAAGCTACTACCGAGAAGGCTCTCCTCCGCGTGGTTGCCAGTCAACACTGACCAGCAGATGGAACTCGGAGGAGGCCTAATCTATGTGAACTAATTGGTCGCGTGGAGGTAATTGGCAGTAGGCGGTCTCTCAAGTACCCAGATCCACTACCATGAAGGGCTTTATGGGTGACAAGTAGCACCTTGAAGCGTACCCGGAGATCGACAGGTAGCCAGTGCATCTCACGGAGGATAGGTGTTATGTGGGTGAACCGAGGTGCACCCACAATCGCTCGTGCGGCCGCGTTCTGGACTAGCTGAAGTCGCCGGATACTCCTCAAGGGCAGCCCCATGTAGAGCACATTGCAGTACTCCAGCCTAGAGGTCACAAGGGCACGAGTGACTGTTGTGAGGGCCTCCCGGTTCAGGTAGGGGCGCAACTGGTGCACCAGGCGAACCTGGGCAAATGCCCCCCTGGTCACAGCTGACAAATGGTGGTCAAAAGTCAGCTGTGGGTCCAGGAGGACTCCCAAGTTGCGGACCCTGTCTGAGGGGTGTAGTGTTTGACCCCCCAGCCTGAGAGATGGAACACTTGCCAAATTAGTGGGAGGGAAACACAACAGCCACTCGGTCTTATCTGGGTTGAGCACAAGCTTGTTAGCCCTCAACCAGTCCCTAACAGCTTCAAGGCCCTGGTTCATCACGTCCACCGCTTCATTGAGTTGGCACGGGGCGGACAGATACAACTGGGTATCGTCCGCATATTGGTGGTATCTTATCCCGTGCCGCCGAATGATCTCGCCCAGCGGTTTCATGTAGATGTTGAAAAGTAAGGGGGACAGGACCGAACCCTGCGGCACCCCATATGTTAGGGGCCTAGGGGTCGATCTCTGCCCTCCAACTAACACCGACTGCGACCTGTCCGAGAGGTAAGAGGAGAACCACTGCAAAACAGTGCCTCCCACCCCCACCTCTCGCAGTCGTCGCAGAAGGATACCATGGTCGATGGTATCGAAAGCTGCTGAGAGGTCAAGGAGAACCAGGATGGAGGCATGGCCTCCGTCCCTGGCTCTCCAGAGGTCATCGGTCAATGCGACCAAAGCGGTTTCTGTGCTGTAACCAGGCCTGAAGCTGGACTGGAATGGGTCAAGATAACTAGCTTCCTCCAAGAACCGCTGGAGCTGGAAGGCCACCACCTTCTCAACAACCTTCCCCACAAAGGGGAGGTTGGAGACTGGACGATAATTGTTAAGAACGGCTGGATCCAAAGATGGTTTCTTCAGGAGGGGTCTCACCACCGCCGCTTTAAGTGCGGGGGGAAAGACCGCCTCCCGAAGGGAGGTGGTAACAACCACCTGGATTCAGCCCCGTGTCACCTCTCTGCTGTTAGCCACCAGCCAGGAGGGGCACGGGTCCAGTACACATGTGGAGGCACTCACATCTCTCATGGCCTTGTCCACATCCCCAGGGGCAACATTCTGAAACTCAACCCAGCGATGGTCTACCAGATTATCCCCTTGTGCCTCGGCTGGATCTGCAGAATCGGAGTCCAAGTCCGACCGAAACCGAGCAACTTTGTCCGCTAAGAACTGGACGTAATCCTCAGCCCTACCCTGCAGGGGGTCCCCCGTATCCCTCCTATTTAGGAGGGAGCGGGTTATCCTGAACAGGGCGGCTGGGCGCGACTCAGCGGACGCAATCAAGGTGGCAATATAAGATCTTTTTGCCGTCCTAATTGCCCTGATGTATTCCTTGATGCAAGATGTTAAAAGTGCTCGGTTCGATTCGGATTTATTGGACCTCCATGAGTGCTCTAGGCGTCTCTTCCAGCGCTTCCTCTCCCGGAGTTCCTCGGTGAACCAAGGTGGCCTCTGGAATCCACTGCCTCGGAGCGGCCGTAGTGGCGCAATCCGGTCAAGAGACTCCGTCGCTGCCGAGTTCCAGGCAGCAACCAGAGTCTCCACCGGACTGTGGGCGAGGGTATCAGGAATAACCCCAAGCTCCGTCTGGAACCTCAAGGGGTCCATAAGTTGCCTGGGGCGGAACCATGTGGTCGGTTCCTCCTCCCTACAGTGGGGGTTTGGTCTCCGAAAGTCAAGCCTCAGTAGGCAGTGGTCTGACCACGACAGGGGTATGATCTCATTACCCCTCAGACCAAGATCACAAGTCCACTGCTCCGAGAGAAATACGAGGTCGAGCATGTGACCTGCTGAGTGGGTTGGGCCCCGAATTACTTGGGTCAAGCCCATGGCTGTCATGGAAGCCATGAACTCCTGCGCCCCATCAGAGTGTTTGCTGAGCGAAGGCAAATTGAAATCCCCCAGGACCATAAGCCTTGGGAACTCAATTGCCAGCTCGGCTACCGACTCGAGGAGCGAGGGGAGGGCTGCTGCAACGCTGTTGGGAGGCAGGTACGTTAACAGCAAACTCACTTGACCCTTGAGGTCAAACTTCACCAGCAGGGACTCACACCCGACAAGCTCCGGAGCAGGGATCCTACGAGGTGCTAGAGACTCTTGGATAACAATAGCCACACCCCCACCCCTTCTCTGAGCTCTCGGCTGATGAAGCACCTGAAATCCTTCTGGGTACATCTCTACGAGGGGGACTCCTCCCTCCGGGCCCAGCCAGGTTTCAGTAATACATACCAGGTCTGGTTCACCCAATCTACGCCAAACCAGGAGCAACCCACCTCTGCGCCAGGGCTGTCTGACAGTTATCAGCTGCCTTTGGAGTCAGACATCAGTGAGAGACAAATAGCTGGAGCCTGTTCCTAGTGTGTGCATGCGCAGAGTTGCTAGAGGAAGGGAACAGCTAAAGAACAAGGGTCTTAGGAGTAAGGCCAAAAGTGGACAGTGAATTGCACCTCCTTTAGGGAATAAAAGAGGAGCAAAAGGGGAGGGGTGTTTGCAGGAGACAATTAGTTCATTCCTACATTCTTGCCAAGTATTGCAGTGTCTGAAAGATATCGGCCTGGTCACTCTCCAGGCCTGACAAAGGTCAGTAATTGTGAACTATCTTGAAAGACTGTGGGCTGGGACTTTGCTGGAGAGGAATTCCTTGTAAAGTAAATAAAAGGGGTTTATCGGGATGACTTTGACTTTGAACTCGACTTTGTGTTGTTGGGGAAGTCTAGGTCAGAACAATATCCTAAAATTCTGTTTTTAAAACCTCAAAAAATGGGTTATAATATTTAAAATTTTCAAAATGCAACATTAAAGCTGTTGCAATGAAAAATCAATCATG
Source organism: Thamnophis sirtalis (assembly GCF_051295495.1). Classification (NCBI taxonomy): domain Eukaryota; kingdom Metazoa; phylum Chordata; class Lepidosauria; order Squamata; family Natricidae; genus Thamnophis; species Thamnophis sirtalis. The sequence goes on along the minus strand of NW_028261385.1, from coordinate 77,615,087 downwards.
ACTAAAATTGTGGCAAAAAGGCGCTATTTTTTTCCTTAATATTTGTGAAATAATCCAAAGCCTCTCCATGCAAGTTAGACAAGTGAAAGAGATGGCATTTCAAACAGATCCTCAATTAAACTTGTTGCTCAAGTGCTTGGAAGCTGTAAGGGTCTGGATGGCAATGAACTAACTTTGGTTCAATCCTGGTAAGACAGAGTAGCTTTGAGTTTTTAGCCCTCCAGGGTCTGGTGATTTGTCATCCTTGACTTTGGATGAAGTTACACTTCCCTGGACTGAGTGGGTGTGCAATTTGGAAGCAACCCTTCTGGCTTCTGTTTGTTAAGTGGGAGGGAAGATTTTGCACAGAGTTGTCTGGTACACCAATTATGCTTCTTCCTGAATTGGAAGATTTGCTTACGGTCATTCACACCTTACTCACCTCCTGGTTGGATTTTTGTAAGACACTTTACATGAGACTGCCCTTGAAAACCACTCAGAAGTTACAACTAGTCCAATATATAGAATAGAATAGAATAGAATAACAGAGTTGGAAGGTATCTTTGAGGTTTTCTAGTCTAACTCTCTGTTCAAACAGGAAATCCTTACAACATTTGAGACAAATGGTTGTCCAATCTCTTCTTAAAAACTTCCAGTGTTGGAGCATCCACAATTATGGAGGCAAGTTGTTCCACTGATTAATTTTTCTAACTGTCAGGAAATTGACTTAGTTCAGGCTGTTTCTCTCTTTTATTAGTTTCCACCCATTGCTTCTTGTCCTACCCTCAGGTGCCTTGGAGAATAGCTTGACTCCCTCTTCCTTGTGGCAACCCCTGAGATATTGGAACACTACTATCATGTCACCTTTAATTCTTCTTTTCATTAAAAGTCCTTCTTTTCATTAAATATTGGGTGCTTAGTGGTTTGCCCATGTAATATCTTTATTCTGCAAGTTGTATTGGCTCCCAATTTATTTCCTAGTGCTGGTTATCATCTTTATTTTTCTAAATAAATAAAGCTAAAATAATTTATTCAAGGTGCTGGTTATCATCTTTAAAGTCCTACATAGTGTGGAAGCTGGTTAATTGTGGGACCACCTGGAATATCTGCCTATCCCACTATTTCAGAGGGGATATGCAGCTCCAGGTCAGTTCCTTGAAATCATGTCACTTAGTGGGGCCTTGGAAATGTGTCTTTTCCATAGCTGCCACTACCCTCTAAACCATAACAATTATTCTGATCAACATATGTTATTAGAGAAGTCAAAGCAAAAAAAAATTGTTATCAAAATTATTATTAATATAATTTAATTAATGAATATAATCATATCAATATAAAAGTATTTGACCTATTGTTTTAGTAAAAATGTTTTCATTCTGTTTTATTCTAGTGAAATATTTATGGTAAAAATCTATTGATTTATAACTCATCTGGATCTAACCTAGCTTCAATTTGAATACTTCAAATTCAATTTAGATCAGTTTTCTATAATAAATGGAATCATTTGTTCAATCTGTGCTGCTTGATAATATATTAACAAATTGGGCATATCTGTGGGGATAGTTGGTTTTTCAGTAGCTGGCAAACCACGTTGAGGAATGCAACATCAGCACAGTGATCCTTAATGATTGATCCTTAATGATCCTTCCTTAAGAAGTGAGACATGAGATCTGGCACGTAGGCACATCATATTGTTTGTAGGAGGAAACCATGAGCCGTTCATTAACTGTAACATAGCCATAAGCTTTGTCTAGCTAACCATTATAAGTGAACTTTGATCGATGAATCAGCTTCTGCCACAGAGGTGTGTATGACAATAAAAGGGAGCTCCCACAAGCTGTTTGGAGTGCCTTCCCATTAAACTTCTTCCTGCCTGTGCGTTTTCCTTCATTACAACAACACATATCCCACCCTCTCTATTTCTCAGGCCTAAATAATTTTTTTTTTAAATTTAATCTCAGTTTAATTATTTATTATTTTGCCAATATCTAAAAGCATATTCTGGAATTTCCACTGGGAACATTGAAATAAAAAATTAAGCCTGCAAGAATTTCATTCTTACTCTGCAATTTGTCCTAAAATACTGAAATGTTTTTGAGCCTAGTTCTCTAATTTTTTTGTTTAATTCCTTCCATATTGGTACATAATTATTTGCATTTTTTAAAAAAAATTTTTTATAACAATAGCCTAAATTTTGTAAAGATTTAAAGATCTTGGAATTCCTAAAAATGTAGAATTTTTTTAAATTTTTGGGTATGTATGAAAAACATCAAATATTGAGTTATAAAATTAACTGATATTCCTAACACCTGTGACAATTCCTCTAACTCCTTAATGTAGTGGGCATATGAATAAGAAGCATATGAGAATGTCAAGATCATATCATCTGCAAATAGATTTAAAAGATAATGTCATATCTCCCATTTTTATCCTGTTAATCTGATTATTGGATTTAAGTGCTACTGACAGCAGTTCTGTAGCTAGGTTGAATAATAAAGGACAACCTTGGAACCTCTTAAAATTGTGCTTTAATATGAATCATAACTATTTTATCTGAGGTTTAGTTGATCCATAAATATGTGCAATCATCTTACAAAAACCAGCCCCAAATTTAAATTTAACAAATATTTATTTTAAAGATTGTATTTCCAGAAAATCCGAGGCTGCTTCATTTCAATTGCAATAGATTATACTTTTGTATTCTTTATTTATAGTGTAATTTTTCAAATATACAGTGTCTGTCTTATAGCTCTAGTTATCTTTTGCATTTTCTATCTTTTTTGTTTGTTTCTCTATATCAGGGCTTTCCAAACTTGGCCCCTTTATGACTTGTGGACTTTAACTCCAGAATTCTGGGAGTTGAAGTCTACAAGTATTAAAATTGCCAGGTTTGGAGACTCCTACTCTATATGTACCTTGGATTTATGTTAATGTATTTACCCGATAATGTCTATTTACCATTTGTTTTGATACAAGGAACTCATTGTCTCACTGTATATTGTGGGGACCAGCTTTGGCAATATGGATCTCACAGGTCCCTAAACATTCAAAATTGGGAAGCATATTTGAAATATTGAGAGGGATTATTCAAAAAATGTCTACAATCATGAGCATCGCCCATTATAAAACAGCCACTTATCAGATAAGAAATTGGCCAGATTGTGACCCATTCACACTTCCTTTTTCCTTTGAGCACATAGGTTCATTTACAAGCAAAAATACTGGACTGTACCCAACGTTTTAGGGGGGGGGGTTGCCTCCTCGGGCCTCTAGTCTAAGGGTAGCCCAAATGCATTGTGGGAAATATTGACTATTCTAGGGACTGGTGCTTTGCAACATGTCACCTTCCCACTTTTTAAACAAAGGGAATCTTTAAAAAAGAAAAAGATGGGCCAGGAAATCTTGTGTGTAGGAAGAGAGATTTAATTTGCAACATTGGCACTACATGGTATTACGACATTTACTTTGTTGATATAAATACTTTTGCAGATTATTATTATGCAGGCCAAAATTCAGTTACTATAGGCTATACTGTATGTTATATGTGAACATGTCTTTTCAAATGTGTAAATATTAATTGAATATTATTACTTACACTAATATTATTAATATTCTTTTTCAGGTGAAGAGGCAATATTAGTCACTCAGCCCATCTATTGCCAACACTTCTTCTACATTATCTCCCACTCTGTCCCTCCCTCTCCTCCTCTCCGTCTGTCTGTCCGTCCGTCCGTCCATCCATCCCTCACTCCCTTTCCTTCTTTCTCTCTCTCCATCCCACCCAGAGGTGGTATTCAGTCAGTTTTGACCAGTTCTGGAGAACCAGTAACGGCAATTTTGAGTAGTTCAGAGAACCAGCAAATACCACCTCTGGTTGGCCCTGTCCCATTTATTCTCTGCCTCCCAGCATAAATATCAACTGAGTCCCAGTTGATAGGCTAGGTCTTCTTCTGTTGCCCTGCACAGGGGAAAGGAGATGGAAAGCAGGTTGGTGGGGTGGGGTAGAAATTGAGTTTTTACAGTATCCTTCCACTGCCACGGCCACCAAGCCACACCATGCCCACCAAGCCAAGCCAAGCCACAGCCACCAAACCACGCCTATAGAACTGGTAGTAAAAAAAATTGAATCCCACCACTGATCCCACCTGGATTTGCATAATAAGTTTGTAAACAATTTCAGTCCATAATCAAACTATGGTAAGAAAAACAAATGCTTTATACTGTAATTATGTATTTGCATTTGGGATGTTGTGAGTACTCGGTAAGTAAATGCACCTATCATATGAAATGACACGTGTGGGTTCCTGTATCATTTTCATTCATGCATTAGCAATAAATGCATTTGCTCTCGCTATGGTACTGAGCCACTAATGAAGACGGGCTTTGTAGCTCCACAGTGGCGGGTGGCTATTGCTGTAAGTCAACTGGTGGGGAAATGCTCTGGGTGACATCGCTGTGAAACCTTGACCGTCAGTCACTCGTGATAGAGTCAATTTCCATAACAAGAGAAATTCATGCTCTCTGTCTGGCATTCTATTTTCCAAGCTGGTGCCCTCTAAATATGTTGGTATTACAACTCTCGGAGGCCCCAGCCAATACACTGTAAAAGGTCAGGTTGGGAAAAGCAATGGTAAGGAACGGAGCAGTGGTGTCCCTCAACCTGATACCTTTTCCATGGGTTGAGACTGTCATTCCAAAAAAACCCATGTTGGCTAGGAATTCTCAGATCTGCAACCTCTACATACCTAGAGAGGTATGCGTGGAAGCTTGCTATAGCTTTAGAGAAGGACTCCACCTTCCCCTTAAAATGAAGGAGAATCAGCAGTGATGAGAACACATCACTTTCTCTTCGTTAATAAGCGCAGCCAGGGACCAAAACAGATTGATGCTGACTTCAGCTCCTGCTGTATCTAAAACCCACAGTGTTGGTGTGATCAGCCAACACTTATAGCCTGCCTTTGTTTTGTGCTACCCTGAGGGTGAATTATTCATAAGACTCATTTTATATGCCTATTATGTCTGGTGGCAATAGCACCATGGCTCAAGGCACCAGGAAATCTTGGCACTCGGCTAGAGGCACAATCTTGTACACCATCCAGGGGCTTATTGCACACTCTCTGGGTTAGTGAAGCAAACCTAGGGAGTTAACAGTGGCATCAGCTGTGGAGGCAGCTGTTTCGCCCACCCTCTGCGCAAGAGGAAATGTACTGCAGGGATCACTTCCCTTTCCTCCAAGCAGCGTGCAAATGAGGAGGAGCAGGGGAGAAATTTGGGTATCAAGGAAAAAAACAGTTTGCCCCTGTTGTTTGGCTCCCATTCCCCATCTTTGATTCTGAACTTATAAGGCATTTTTAACCAAAGCAGATCTAGTACAAGTCCACGGCCAGCTATGGTATTCACAACAATGAGCATCACATTCATAACAATTAATAGAGATAATAGCAATAGCAGGGAATGTACAAATAATTCTGGAAATCAGGCAATAATTTTTCAAGCTGCATAGGCACCTTGACTAAGCGGTTCTCTTAGAAAGCTCTTTTCTGAATCTAATAGAGCTTTTCCATAACAATGAGAGTTATTACAATTCCATCTGGTATCATTTATCTGCAGATGAGAGACGTGCAGGCGGAGAGGTCCACAATCTAATTTACTAAAATGGCAGCCTTAGATTAACTCTTGCTGTATATGGCGATGCAGCCCATTTTAATTTTGAACTGGAGCCATGCCACTAGAAGAGAGTTAAATGATTGTTGTGAGGTTGGAGGCTTCTGGGCACAGAAATGTTGTGAGTGCTTTGTGAATATCTGGTGGATTCATTTTCATGGTCTTGTTTGTTTATTTTTAATCTCTAAGGCAGCCGCTTCGAGCAGCACGAAGAAAACTTTAGCCACAAGGTTATTTAATTTGCAGCAGCCAAATCTCTTTAGTACAACTTTTGCAATTTCTTGTTAAGCATTCCTCAGGGGTGGGGTGGGGGAGGGACTTTTGCTGGAGTTTTGACAGCAGAGTCAGGATGGGCAATGGTGGCAAATGAAAGTGAAGAGAAATTAGAGTTGAGGCTCATGAGGCTGAGCTGAAGTAATTTAAAAGACCTGCAGATGGGCTCCCAGCATATCAGGATCTGCAGATGGACAAAGACCATGTTAGGCAAACATAATGCAACAGGAAGTGAAGAGAAGTAAGGAGCTGAAAACTGCAATAACAGACTGACCAATCAAACAAGGGTGTAGAGCAAAGGGTGCCCTTCGGGGTTTGAGCCTGATGGGGGTAACATTGGGGTCTAGGTTGAATGATATGGGTTTCCCTGTATATTTACCTAGGCCCCCATCGAACACATCCCCAAATTCGGCCAGTAGCAGATCCAGATCATTCCATGTGATTCAGCCCATGATTCCAAACTTCAGAATCTTGAACCACTCTATGCCCAGCAGGGATGGATGGTTGTTTGGGACGACAGTGAGGGGTAGCCAGCCATTGAAATCTTTAAAGCCCACTTTGACTTCCATTCTGCCTAGTACTTGGATGCTGTTTCCCTGGAAGTCATTGACATGGACGTTCTGTGACTTGAATTGCTTCCTGGTGGCGGTTCAGGGGCTTTAGGGTTTGCCAGGACACAATGGTGAAGAATGATCCTATGTCCAGCTCCATTTGGAAGGGACTTCCCTCAGTGGTGACTATTGCGTGATATTGCCCCTCGTACTCGTCTGAATGCCCCACGATGATGTGGTTGATGTCTCTGGAGGCTGGGTACTGGTCCTCTTGGCACTTGGCTTGCTGCTGGCCAGGTCTCGGGTTAGCTCGGTGATGGCGAACTTATGACACCCATGTCACAGGTGGCACGTGGAGCCATTTGTCAGGGCACGCGAGGCACTGCCCTGTCAGCTGGCCAGCATGCATGCGCACGCTGGCCAGTTGAGTTCTCCCTTTTTAAAAGCCATTTTCACCCTCCCCAGGCTCCAGAGGCTTTGTAGGAGCCTGGGGTGGGTGGGCGAAAAGAGCCTCCCAGCCCCCTGGAGGCCCTCCAGAGGCTTCATGAGCTTCCCTGAAGCCACCGGAGCACAAAAAACCGGCCCTATGGGCAAACCGGAAGTTCAGGAACTGACCTCCGGTTTGCTCGGAGGGTCATTTTGACTGCTCTGGAGGCTTCAGGGAAGCCTCCTGAAGGTCTCTGAAGCCTCCTGAGGGCTTCCGGGAGGGGGGTGGCAGAGGCTTTTTTTGCCCTCCCCAGGCTCCTATAAAGTCTCTGGAGCCTGGGGAGGGCGAAAAAAGCATGCAAAAAATGGGGGGGAGTCATGCCTGTAGTGCACGCATGCACAGTGGGGGGGTGTCATGCATTGCATTATGGGTGCAGCACACCCACACATGATCCCCCCTGTGGCACACAACCCAAAAAAGGTTCGCCATTGCTGGGTTAGCTGGTTTGCGTTGCCCCGTGGTGGGCTTGGGTTGGTACGGGGTGGGCTGTGTGGCTCTGAATGCCTTGGCACTTTCACTGGCACCAACAGCAGATGGCTTCTTTGAAGTGGCAGGCTGCTCTCATGTGGAACCCCATGCAGCCGGAACAGCGGGGCTGCTTGCTTTCATACCTGGGGTTCGCTTGCTGGTCTGTGTCTTCCCACTCCTCTTCATATTCTGGGACTTTTGTGGCCCAGTCGGGTTCCCTATAGGCATGATGCACCTCACTGGCCTTCCTGATGTCTCCACAGAGTTGTCAGAGGATTCCGTGTTTCTTGCTTCCTCGACCACGTCCTTAAAAGTGACCCGTCTCCTGGCCAGTAACTTCCTTTGCAATGAGAGGTCTCTCATGCCCAGAATGATCCGATCCCTCATCATCTCCTCTGGGTTTATGAATTCGCACTTGGTAGCAATCTCCCTGAGGCTGGCAACAAAGTCATTTACCATCTCCCCCTCCCATTGCTGCTGGTGATAGAATTCATTTCCGCTTACCATGGGGGTGGCAGTCAGAGCATAGTGATCTTCTAAGGTGTGCTGCAGGGTTGTCCAAGAAATGGATTCCACCTTGGCAGCGGTGATCAGTGTCTGTGCCAGCTTGTATGTCTTTGCGCCACAGTAGATTAGATGAGATATATGTGTGCCAGTTCTTAGAGTGCGGATCGAAGATCACCGGTGTGGGGGATGTGTGCAATGCCATCCTGATGTTGACCGGTGCAGGGTCATCCTTGCTGTATGGCTGTGGATGCCATGAGGTGGATGGTCAGTTTCCTTTGTCCTTCATCGCCAGTGTTAGATCGGCGTGGGAAGAAGAGAATAGGTTCAAGAAACTTTCAGCACCTTTGATTTTCCTAGCTGCTGCAATACGAACTGCCAGCAGGCTGCCAGAGTTCTCCATTTAGTGAGCTCTGGCAGACTAGCTGGCCAATGACAGTGATTTAAAATTCCCGCAGTTTGGCGAACCAATCTGCGGGGACATACAAATCTGTACGTAACAATAATATTTTATGCATGAGTGTTATCTGGCCTAATACCTTCATGAATCCTACAAATATCTGCATAGGCTTTCATTGGTTACTACAGTGTCTGAGTCAGCGGACTCAGTCCCTGGAGAAATGATAAACTACCAATTTTGATTTTTCTGATTCTAAAGTAGGACCAATAAACAAAAATGGATCTTTGTCTTGATTAATGTTGTACTTGTCTGTATATTTTGTAACACTAATTTATATTCTCTCTTATTGTAGAGTACATATTTTCTCATGAGTTAATTCATGCCGAACTGTTGATTTCCATATTTGTATTCCCATTGTGGCATGCAAGGATCTTAAGCAGATATGTATCTGAATTAACCCTTTATTAAACTTGGAATGGGACCACCTGGCCATGCCCACTTCTTCTGAGTCTCTCAGCCTCAGCTGACCTACCGTGAGCATTCATCCTCAGCTGCCTCTCCACCGGTGTTCTTCCTCTTCCATTGTTTCCCCCATCTCTCTGCTCAATTATCCCGGATGTGTCACCAAAGCACACTTGCCCCGGGTTCACTGCACAGGACAATTAGTTCCCCTCCCGGTGGCCAATCCATGCACTCACAGCAATTCTACAAAATGGCTTTAGGTCAAATATTATTGGTCAATCCAAGGTTGTTCAGTGAGCTTCTGGGGTCCACATTAGTTTGAACCCAGGTCTACTGAAAGATGCTTGATCATTTTGACCGTGATCATGTTAAAAATTGTCCAGAGTCTTTGTTCATTGCTGAAGTAAAGATACTAAAGAGGATGACAGAGGAAAAAGAAAAAAAATAGTACCAGAGCAAATTATCATCTGGGGAGTTCCAGGCTGTCAAGACTGATCCTGATTAAATTAACCATCCTTTTGCTAAAGCCACATCTGATGTAATAAGATGAGTAGAGCCACTGATATATACCCCAAATTGATTATCTTTGGAATGAGCTGAGATGGAATGCTTGCAAGATCTCATAAAAATAAGGTTTGCAGCTGAATGTTGCAGGCTGCACACTGGCAGAATGTTCATTGCCAATTGCTGACTGAAATCTTTTGGACCTCCTCCCTCCCCATTAGATAGGATAAGAGTAATATCTGATGGGTTGCAATAATGACCAAATAAAGTAACTATGAACTATTAGGAAAGAAGTTAATGCCAAGACCAATCCTTTTTGATGGGACTTAATTGTAAAGGAGACTGATCAAATAACCACTTGTATTATTCCAACCCCATTACCAGGACCTCAGCATGCCCTATGCATAACCAAGGTCAACATAACCCTACATAAACATTTCCATAAACTTTTTAATTTCTTGATACGGTATTTGAAAAATCCCCCAGCCACTTGCAAAAAAAGGACCCATTGACTGTAATTCAATAGCAGTTTTTGTTATTGTAATTTAAGAGCTATTGAGCATTTGTGTAGTCTTCTTATATATTGAAGGTAATACTTTTGTTTGTAACTGAAGGAAGGATTTGCAATACATAAATAGTTGCAAGAGTGCCTGTCTCACTAACTACTACTAGTCCTACAAGTTTGTGAACTACACACTGCAATAAGATTCTCATTTTACTTTGGCATACTAATTTTTTCAAGCAAAATGTTTTTAAACTTTTGATCATTATATAAAGGGGCATTGGCAGATTTTCATGCAGGTAATTTGTAATTAGATATTACCATTGGTGCAATTAGCATTTGTGGAGCTTTTAAAGCATTCTACATATATAATCTTGCTATAATCTTGATGACAATTATATAAAATAGGATGGGCTTTTTTTTCCAGCTGCGGGGACTTTGACCACAAATGTCACACCACGAGCTGCACCTTAAAAAGTGGATGGTGGTGTGGTAGATTATACAAATGTTTCCAGAGGAAAAAAAATGCTTAAATTAAAAACTCCTAAAATATATATAAAGGGGAAAAAGGCATGCCGCTTAGAATTGAAGACAAGAAAAGACAAGTATGTTTTAAATGCCCCTGGAAGTCATAAAAATATTCCACACAAAGAAATGAACTGGTGTGGAAAACAAGATAACAGAGTAGGTTTATTGTCATATTACAGATAGAGATTACTATCTAGCTAAGCCAAGTGGGTTAAGATGTGAGAATTTCTTTCTTCCAGGACAGCATCAAATTATATGTGGCGTGCAAGCATTGTGATTAAACACCTGTTACATGCACATTGTTGGGTTCAGCTTATGGTTACTCACACACCTAGAGTTCTTGAAAATAGCTCACTCAAATTGCTTTCAATTCAGCCAGTTCACACCACTTTGGGAGAACTGGTTGTTAACTTTCTGGGTTAACAGAAAGTTATTTTCTGGAAGAAATAATTATGGCTGAGAACCAGTTGTTAAACTTTTTGAATCCCACCATTGGGTACAACCTGTACATAAAGATAGAGTGAATTTAAAGTAATACCAAAACTTTATTTCTTGCAGTGTACTTTTGCTCTTTCTCACACATGTGCACATACACACACACACGCACACATGCTTATCTTTGTCCTTCTCAACTAGGCTGGCAGGTACTAGCCAGAGGGTTGGAAGCTATCAATCCAGATTTAAAGATGCCTCAAAGAGTGGGCTTTTAACTCTCAAAGTCCTTGCTTGCTTTGCTTTGTTGATTGACAAGATTGGCAACTATGCTTGCCTTGTTAATTTAATTTGCAATTAATTTAATTTGCAGTTAATTTACAAATCTCAAGTTTTTGATTGGATTTGATTGGATTTCCCATGTGCCCAATTTCTTTTGTCTGGTTCAGGTACATTATTTCTTTGTTCCTTAATGACTTGGTTCTTCTTATCTATCTTTTGAAGGCATAACATTCCTGGCTCTTGGTCCACCCTGCTTACATGGCAGCTTCATCTTTATATATGGCAGCTTTGGCCTCACCTCATAAACCCTAATATCTGTTTGATTGGTAAAATGCTGGGGATGTTGGTGTGGTACAGATTGCTGGAAAGGAAGCTTACCCTTCAATCTGCTGTAATTCCTTTACTTAAATCATGTTTTTCCAGGCACATTTGTTAGCTTCAAAGGGAGAGATAAAGATTTAGGAATTCAGTTCTACATTAAGCACAATGAATAAGTTACTTCTATTTTACAAGGCTTAATTCTGAGTAAAGGTCCATAAACCTATATGTAATTTTGCAGTCTTTGAGGTGCTTTCCTTTGAGGAAGTATTGAAGATTATGGAATATTACTGAAGATTATGGAATCTGCTCTGTAAATGCACATTGGCTGCTCTGTGTGTTTCTTGCTAGATTTATGGATATGCAATGCTGCCAATTTTGGAAGGGGATGTCAAGAGGAAAGCACTTCAGATGACTGTCCTGTTTCTGAATTTATCTCTTGAAAATGTTCTTAGGTATATCAGAGGGAAAAAGATAGGCTTATCCAACCCACCCTTCCTTCCTTCCTTCCTTCCTTCCTTCCTTCCTTCCTTCCTTCCTTCCTTCCTTCCTCCCTCCCTCCCTCCCTCCCTCCCTCCCTCCCCCTCTTTCTTTCTTTCTTTCTTTCTTTCTTTTTAAATGTATATGCTGCCCATGTCACTATTATAGTGACTCTGGGCTTACCACATTGTGTCCTTTAACTGTTCCTATCCTGTGTTGATGTCAACTGGGGTATATACCAACAACTTAATAAAATGCTTTCCAGACACAAATGGGAAGGTGGTTTGGCAGTGAATTTCCAGGGGTTTAGTCCAGAATACTGGCTTCTTGCCCCCTTAGATCAGTTTTTCTGTTGGGCATGAACAACCAGACCTACACATGAGGAATTTAAACTAGCTACTTTATTGTTTTGTTGCCTATTTCACAGAAATCTTCCCATATTGGCAATTTGCCCCTGAGAAAGACTAGATAAGGTTCAATGACATTCAAGGCGGGTCTGATCTTGTCCTCTTGTGTCTCTAGACTATTTTGGTTTGACCACTTCTCCCGAATGGGACAGCTTCTCTCTGACAGTTTCTCAATCTCATCAGCTTTAAATTGTGTGGACTTCATATCCCAGAATTCGTAAAGTTGCTGAGGTTGGGAAATACATTTTAAAGCTGCTGAGATTGAGAAACATTATCTTAGATGATTCCCACACTGCTGTGCCCTTCCAAATTTCTGTGCCAGGAAAGCAATCGCTGGAACTGTTCTTTCTGTGGCCAGATATTTTGAGATGTATATGCATTTATACAATATACTTTATAAGATACACAAACATATATATGGCATACAAAGTGAAATAAAATACCTAAATATGAAGTTAAAGCATGAACATGCATACATAATACACAACAGTCAGCTTCAGAATGAAATTCCTTTCTTGCATTTTCTCAATTTTCCTCAATAACATCTGCTGCAGCTTGTATTGATCAATCAATTTTATTTTGGTCATAGACCACCTTAGTACAAATGGCATGACAATTTTTCTAAAATGGAAATAAAAATAAAAAGTCAAAAAGTTGATAGAATAAAATAAGTTCAAGATACAATTATTAATCATGGAGTAGAGGTATTAAAACAAAAAAGAATCCTATACAATTACAATTAATTTTACAAGGCATTAGTTACATTCTATAAATAACTAGGACAGATAGCTATAAAAGGCCATAAATAATAGCAGAATCTATAAAACACTGCAAGAATGTATACTCAATTATCTTAAATCTAAGATTTGCTGAAGCCGTGCTAGGCTTGTTGGAATTAAGACTGTTATGTTTCGGCCAATTATAACAACAACAACAAAAAATCAAAAATAAAGCATAGTGTAGTATGTATATATTTAAAAAGACAAGAGGGAGAGAGGGGAAGAAGGACATTGGGGGAAAGAGGAAAAAAATATATTTTAAGTTATGGAAGTCTAGATAAGACTCAATAAGAGCTGCTGAGCTTGTATTACAAATTTTTGTCAGCAGTGGAATGATTACACATTTAACTGTAACCCAGAGTTTTACTGATTTGAAATCTAGCAGGGACAGTTTTTATTTACTATTTTTTAAATTCCTGAGTTATCCACTGTACCACTTTTTCATTTCTTAAATAAATCCACTAGCATGTCCTTTCAGCATTATTCCAGTCACCTTTCTACTTCAAATCAATCCAAAACAGTACCATTATCTATTGGTGGACTTATTTCTTTTTTTTTGGGGGGGGGGGAGAAGTTGGTTGTATCATTATCAATTGTCTGCTAAATTTTGAATGAGGGATATTCTGCATGCTGGAAAGTGTTATAGCCACCATGCTACTAAGAAAATCTGTAAACAGATCGTATTGAAGTAAAACTGGAAAAAATAATAAGCGAGTGGTAATTTTTTGCCTCTGTACAGTAGCTAGTAAAAGTGCAGCAAGTTTCTTTGAAGAAAATAAAACACAGTAGGAAAACTTAACAGCAACACTTGAGAAGATAAAAACCAGAAAACACTACTTTACTTTCAGCTTGGAGTAGGAAATTACAGACGCAAACAGACATGTACAATATGCCAGGATCAAGGAAAGAATGACAACATTTTCTCCTGCCCTCCAGACATTTGGGTGGGTTGGTTTCGCATACTTGCAATGGGGCAATCCAGGAGTGTAGATATTCCCTAAGTCTATTTTTCCTTGCAATTATATTCACAAGGTCATATGCATGTCATTTGGGTTGAGTGCATAGCACAATGAAAAACAAATCAACTCTTTGGGCCCTGTTGAAATTGCTCTCTCTGTAATCAGGTGGCCTAAATTCCACATTGTGTGCACAATTTTTCTTAGATGCTATCTTTTCCATAAGACCTCTGCTTTATTTAGGGGCCTCCAAGATTTCTAGTTTAAGCACCTCAGCTGGGCTGCGATCTTAGTGTTTGCATAGCAGACACTTTAATTTTTTTTCTCGGTCAGTCTAAATTGGACCTTCAAATTATCCTTGGTGCAAATTATCCATTGAGGTCAATGAAATATTTTTGCTAGTGCAAATGTAGGCATGATGTGTTAATTTAAAATTAAAGCATGATGAGGTGGGGCAAAATGTAAATATCTTCTTGATCCCATGATATGATCCTAACCTGGATTACCAACTGGTAATGTATAGTGGAGAAAACAACGTAGAATTCTTCTTTTAATACTTGTCTTGTTCAGAAAAGAATAAATGGGATATGCTTCTCTCTGGTGTTTCATTAAGGGCAAGATTGAGTATCAGTGGTTCTGTAATCAAGGCAAGCCCAGTGTCAATTTAGGGGAAGAAAAATCTATAAACTACCTACATCATTAACATTTGCCATTATTAACCCATTGCCATGGTGGCACAGTGGTTAGAGTACTGTACTGCAGGCTACTTCTGCTGCCTGCTGGCTGCCTGCAATATGGCAGTTCAAATTTCACCAGGATCCAGGTTGATTCAGCCTTCCATCCTTCTAAGGTGGGTAAAATGAGGACCCAGATTGTTGGGGGCAATATGCTGACTCTGTAAACTGCTTAGAGAGGGCTGCAAAGTATTGTGAAGCTGTATATAAGTCTAAGTGCTATTGCTATTGCCACTGCATCCATTGAAAAGCTGAGGTAGGTTCCTATTAAGGCTCTATGCATAAGGATAGATTTTCTGCTTAGGGTTTTTCCTAATTCATCCATACAAAATAATGATCCCTGGAAGTAAGAGGTGAAAATGCTTTAAGGTAGAAGGAAGAAAACTCCATATCAAAATTGGATAGGGCACCTGGTTTCTAGGGGGAGATTTGGCTGATTGTCCCTTTTAGAGTAAATGTAGTTGTTCTTACAACCTCGATCTTTGCTTCATTAATCCGAGAAGTAGATGCTTTAAAGAGAGACTGGACAGCCATTTGCCTGAAATGGTATAGGGTCTCCTGCTTGAGTAGGAGTTGGATTAGAAGACTTCCAAGGCCCCTTCCAACTCTGTTATTCTGAAAGTGTGTTAAAGATAACACGGAGTGGGTCTCTTTGCGTATCAGAAATTCTATGGTGATTACTTATAGGTTTCATGCTATAGCAGTAAACCAAGGGAAACCATGCAAACCCCATTTTGGAATTGAACAGCCTTCTGAGCCACTGCCCAATTGCTTTTCTGATAGGAAGACATGGGGGTTTTGAGCTCTGGGTTTTTAAATTCAATCTGTCCTCCATTAGCTTCTCTCCTCCCATCCATACCAACCTCTGTTTTGTTTTCAGGCACTTAGCCTGCTAATGGACAGACAGAGGTAGAGTCCTCAGCCCCTTTAAATGTAAAGGTTCCCCTAGCATATATGTGCTAGTTGTTCCCGACTCTAGGGAGCAGTGCTTGTCTCCGTTTCAAATCCAAAGAGCCAGCACTGTCCGAAGACGTCTCCGTGGTCATGTGACCGGTATGACTTTATAGCGAAGGCGCACGGAATGTTGTTACCTTTCCACCAAAGTTGGTTCCTACTTTTCTACTTGCATTTTTACATGTTTTTGAACTGGTAGGTTGGCAGAAGCTGGGACAAGTAACGGGAGCTCACTCCGTTACATGGCACTAGGGATTCGAACCACTGAACTGCCGACCCTTGTGATCGACAAGCTCAGCATCTTAGCCCCTGAACCAGTACATCCCTCTCAGCCCCTTTACATGAATTAAAAAAGTAAGGTACGTATAAAACATTTGGCTTGCAAATTTAAAGAGTTTGTTGGCCCCTTCATATAATATACAGTATAAAGAAAAGCCATCCATGCTTTATAACTGGCTCATACACTTCAGATTGTGACAACTGATAATTCTTTGACCCTGAATCAGTGTTTCAGAAATATAGCATGTACACAAATCCTTTGCTGGTTTTTTTTAACTTCTGAAGCAATGTATTTCACTAGTAGGATCCCTGAAGATTTTCTTCTTCCTGTTTCTTCAAATTGGGGACATTAGACTGTACTAGTTACTACAGTAGCTTCCTCCTACTTTCTATAACATGATGGGATGTGTACCCAGAAGTGGACATCTTTGGAGGATGGAGCTCATGGCATGTCATATAAGGGCCTCATTCCAAAAATCTAGGTGGGACAAGACAAAAATAACTTAGTTTGATTGCAATGTAATTCAAAATAAAGTCATTAAATACAGCTTTCTTAACTACTGCCCGTGTTATTAATAGATGTTTTCCTTCTACTACATTCAAAATTGTAATTTCTACATTCCAAAGGGTTTTTTAAGGCCACTTGCAGCCCCGGGGACTCGGTTTTTGAGTTCATATCAGTACTGAAGGAGGTGACCTCAAAATCAAAGATCAGGCAGTGTTTTAGAAGATAGATAGATTTTATTACAGATAATAGACCTATCTACATTCTGCAACAAGCCTCCCAGGGTGGGAACGCAGAAAGAGATGTTCAGGCAGAAACATGAAATGAGAATGTTGCAATCTTCTCCACCTAAATACATGGAATTGTACGTCATGCCTGATATTGGAGAGATGGTTCTGGAGGAGTGGGGCACCACCAGAGGTTCAATTCAGGGCACACATACATGTAGGAACTTATTATACTTCATAATCTTCTCTGAAAGATGACTACGTGATCTGAGTTCTTTTGCTCCAGAGCCATCTCAATCAGCCTTCTTGAATTTCTTTGACACAGGATCCATCAGAGCCAGCTAACCAACAGTGTTAGAAGTTTGCTTTCTTACAGATCTTTTACATTCTTAAATGTTCTTTTGGAATTCTTCTATTTGTAACCATTCCTTTGTCTTACACTCTCTTCTTTGTTGCACAGTAGCAGCTTTATCTCTGTTACTCATTCAACTGCTTGGGAGTAGCAAAACCACCATGTTCCTCTAGCTTTCTCATGTCACTGCAATAATAATAATAACAACAACAACAACAACAACAACCTCCAGCCATAGCAGAATATATCACATTGGTCTGAGTTTAGAAGGCAGTGGGATCCACTCTTTCTCTCCACTGTTTCTCATCTACCACAACAAAACGAAGTCATCTTGTCTTCAACTGTGCTCCATTTCTCCATGTGGCACCATCCTTTAAATATTATAGCATTTCTACTTTGGTTCAGAGAAGAACAATGAAGCACAGATATTCCATCTTCTCTCAGTCAGACCTCACATTCTTCTACTTACCCTTTTACTTGGACAATATGGACTGCTATCATGTTTCCAAATTAAAGCTATGTTGGTGACAACTTGAATTATGCTTGCTTGCATGCATGTGAGAATACAGAGACTCATGTTATACAAAAGCTCATTATTCTCATATAATATCTGGCAACTAGAGAGATTATCTCAGTTTACATTTACATGACTTGGAAGATGGTCAAAGTGTTTAGCTGCTTCATATTCTTCTCTATCTTATTTCAGTCTGACCTAGTCTTAGTTCAGATTTAATCTGATCTTTTAAGCCTCCCTCCTTCCTTCTCTGATATTTTTACTGCTGTATCAAGGGCATTTAAATCCCAGGAACTCTGAAAATGTATATTTCCAAGGTACTTGAGCTTATTATTTGTATGTTAGCTGTATCGTGATCCTAATGGCCTTTACCCCATGTGTATAATCATTGACCTATTCTGTAGGTCAATTATTATAAGCATTCTGTTATAATAATTATTTGCATATGCATATACAATATGCACATTTAGTAAGAACTGGAGCAGTTGTCTCACTTTACCATCCCAATTCACAGGTGGTAAAAAAGGAGTGGTTATTTTGATTCCCAGCTTAAGGGCATGAGTAAAGCTATGAAATAGAGTCATTGGATATGAGATAAATTTCATAATAAAATAAATAAATAACTTAAAGGAATGGAGAGGGAGGCCTTTAGAGGCTACTTTTGTTGCTTGTTGTTGATGCTGTTGTGATTATTTAGGGTGCCAAGCTCCCCAACTGATCAATGGGATATCAAAGAGCGTTATCATATCCAGAGGTGGGTTGCTCCCGGTTTGGCTCGGCTCGGCAGTAGCAGTGGCTGGAAGCTATGCCCACCCTCCCGGACGCTTCTGCACATGTGCAGAAGAGTCATGCATATACGAGTGAACTGGTAGTAAAAAAATTGGAAACCCACCACTGATCATATCTCTAAAACTCTTCAGCATAATAGCATACATTCTGCGGCAAGCTGTTGATTAGTTGGTAAGAGGATGACTAGTTGGTAGAAACTCAATCATCCTGAACAAACTTGTTGGGACAAGAGGGGAAGTAACATGGATTCTCCCGCCTCTCAGAAATTATAGTTAAATATGACTAAGAATTACTGGAAGTAGTAAAGTTGGGTGGGGTTGTTGATTATGAATGGATCCATATACCTTTGCATATTGCTTCAAATGTGGGAATTAATAGGCTTGTAGGAAGTAACCCTACTAATATTCTTGGTTCCCCCCTCCCCTTTTCTTATATTTACAACTTAAGCGCTATATCATTCCAGAATCTGGAAAGATTCTGACAGTATTTACACTTCCCTCCCTCTTATAGCAAAGACACTGGAAGTTTCTTTCTAACTCTATCTTCCTTTCCTGGATTTAATTCATGTTTTACTGCTTTCCTTCTCCAAGGTCATGACTGTGGTTCTCGCAGAGAAGTATTTGGGCCATCTCATGGGAGCAACACATTTCCAGGCTCTGAAAGGCCTTGCTTTAGTAAATGCAATTTCCTACGAACTGCAAGCCATACTTAAGTTTTTCTTGTCTGTGTGTATTCCTTTCAAGCTGTTTCTTCTTTGTTAACCACTGGCACTAATAACTTACAGAGGACCTTTTAGTTGTGTAACTAAACATTTCATCTTTCTTGTTGGTTGGCCTGATGCCCAAGGAAGCAACCGGAAAATAAAACAGGTCTTTGGGAGCTTTATGGCCCCAAAGCACATCTGGCGATGGTAAGAGGTACCACAACCTCCCCTCCCACAGTCACATGATTGCATTTTGGGTGCTTACTCACCTTTCTCATGGATTGCAGCATCCCAGACTTACATAACTGCAATTTATGAAGAATTTTGCAAGTTTCCAGCAAAAAAAGCCACCACTTAGAAGAATGGCTGCAGTGTTCACTTAACAACCACAATGATTCCCTTAGCACCACCAGAAAAAAATGTCATAAAACCTGTTGTAACATGGCTGCCTCAACTTAAATCAAGGCAATGAGGTTCAATTGTGATTGTAAGTTTTATTCTTCTAGAGTTGTCAGATTTCAGAACAGGAAAGGAAAACATGGAAAATTGAAGAGGTGAACAAATGTGAACAAAAGGATGACACACTGATTATTTAACTTTCTTGGCACCCATGACAAAAATTACAAACGAACACCTGCAAAAAAATCGTACTTAGGCCTACATGTATGTGAAACTTCTTTTCCAGAATTAGAAAAACTGTTTTTTTTTCAGTTGCAATATTTTTCCAACAAATCTTCAGACTACAGTGATCATAAATTTAAAGGGGCAGAATTCAAGCTGATAGGTGCAACATAAATTAAATAATGTAAATCTAGGCTATCAAGACTATTGATGGATGGGGGAAAAAAAGAAACAGGCAATTTACAATGTCAAAATACATGCAAGTTTCAATGACTTCTATCGTGAAAACAGTAAAAAGAAAAAGTCCGAAACATTCAAAAAGTTTCAGGCATGAAAGACCAGATCCACATGTGAAGGTTTCATTGCTAAAATTCTATGTACAGGAATCTTCTCAACTAATGGACAGCATCTGGTTAGAGTTAGAAAAGAGTCAACAGTAAAGGGAGTTAGACTTGGCTTGTTTGTGACTACATAGTGATTCTAGACTGATCTTTCTTTTCACACCTTCCTCTATTTTGCCAGTCCTTTTCCTACATAAAGCTAGGACATGAAGACAAAAAAAAGACATATCCTCTTTTTGCCCAATGTCTGGTAATTCTATATTCCACTCCGTGTTAGCCAATTGGGATCCTTTCTAGCAGCAAAACCTACAGCTTCTGCAATGGGGAAAAAACACCTTTCCCTCCTTTACCTGGTTTTTCTATTTTAGGAGATGTATATGCTATTGTATATATACATTCTAATATTTTCTCCTGTCTACCAATGTGCTTTTGGACTTTTGGTGAATCAGTTGCCTTCCCTAAAAATATCCATGACCTTTTGATTGGATATATGTTGGCGTATACCCAACAATTTTCCTTTTTGTGAAGACTTCCAGTGATGAGTCATGGCAAACTAGACAACTCTGAAGGGACAGTGATGACATTGTGGTGAAATCAGTGATTTTTGGCCAGCATTGCCTCTCTGGGTAAAGAAGAGATGTTGAGATTGCCCATTAGCACTCTGGACAGCTGCTCTTCGTGAATAAACAACATTATGGTTTCTGCAGCTTGTGAGTGGAAAGGTTGGGAGTTCAGGGATTCCCACCTAGCTTACAGCCACAATGTAGCCATACAGATACACAATTCTGCCTAACCTCATTTCTTAGTCTTTTTTTAAAAAAGAAATGAATTTTAATTACATTTCAACTATTAATAATTTTCTGATTGACAAGTTTGATAATATGTACCAGGGGAATCTACTTCATTCCTAAGCAAAATAAGTTTCAAATATAAGTTTAAAGACATTTAAAAAAAACCAGGCTCTTTGGGAGGAATGGACAGTAAAAGTGTGATTATAACATTGATTTTTGAAACTTATAAACAGAATAAGGGTCCAGATGAATTTGAAGTAAGAATTTGAAACTAATCAAAATTATTCTTCCTGTGAGGAAATGTTCTTTTGAATTCTTATCAGAAAACACGTTAGAATGGGAAGATGAACATTGGACAGTACCCTGTTTTCCTGAAAATAAGACCTCCTGAGATAATAAGCTTAATCGGGCTTTTGAGCGCATGCACTAAAACAAGTCCTCGCCCAAATATAAGCCCTCCCTGAAAATATTGCAACACAGCAACAGCCACACTCACCACCTCCTGCACCTCAAAAATAATAAGACCTCCCCAAAAATAAGACCAAGTGCTTATTTCAGGGGTCAAAAGAAAATAAGATCTTGTCTTATTTTTGGGGAAACACAGTAGGTGGACTAAAGATTGCAACTAAGAGAAAAGAACACTTAAATTTGACTGCTCAAATGGAGCAAAATACTTTTAATGTTGAATCTATTGTACAATATTTTTATAATAGATCCAGACATTTATCTTAACATTTGGCATTATAGACAGACTGCTTTTAAAAGATATTTTGGAAATTTTACCAGACAAGACTGAGAAAATCTGAAAGTGAATTTGAAAATGCAAAATATAAGAATGATATTGAAAAAAGGGGCTGCATTGCATATACAAATGAAATAGTCTGATAACTTAATAATTAAAAGAATACACAAAGGACAAACCAAAAGAGTGATTTGAATAATTTTCTCCTATTGGATTTACCAAAGAGACTTGTTAAAGTTCTGAATGATTTTGTGAGAAGAGACAAATAAAAAATAAAAAGAAAATGATATTTGGAATATTATTTGAAGGGATTAAAGATTAAGAGGGTTAAAATAAAAGAATATAAAATAGGTTTATTTGATCAAGATTACACTTAATATGGTACCATTTCTGGGAACCCTTAATGGATGCTTACTCACCAGGACTGAATAATGAAGTTTTAACTATCTTTTGTAGATAAGAGATGAGACATGGGATGAAGAGATAAGTTTCTTATATTTTATAAGAAGGTGCTAAATTATTATATAGATAGTCCTCAATGTATGACAATTGTAACTAAATTTCCACTGCTAACAGATGGCATTTAGATCCTAAAAAATTGGCCTGCATGTATCCGAATTTACAACCTAAATGCTGGAGATGTGATTGTGTTGATGCTACATATTATCATATATGGTGGACTTGTAAAAACGTTAAAGCATTTTGGATAAAAATATGGTGGATTATGCAAAATGTGCTTAAAAAAGGATAAAGTTTACCCTTCAGTTATTTTTGTTAGGTATAACTACTGATTTACTGTTATAGAGACTAACTTGATTTTGTACTTAATAACGGCAGCAAGACTGTTGGTGGCACAATACTGGAAGAAGGAAGATTTGCCTACTGTTCAAGAATGGACAATAAAAGTAACAAACTTACCAGAGATGGCTAAAATATCAGCATATCTTAAGGACCACTCAAATGAAAAATATAAACTGGAGTGGAGAAGATGGATTGACTATATTCAAAATAAATACGGGACTAAGACACTCCAGATAGTTTTTGATTTAAAAAGCAAGGAATGATATAATCTGTTTAGAGTTAGCCTAACAATAGAGGAATTAAAGCTCAAATGAAAGATGATACTAACTTTCTTTAAGTTTATTTTAGAACATCTTTGTTAAAGATTTATACCCTGTATTTGTTCTGGGAAGTTGGGGGGTGGGTGGGAAGGTTGGGGGGGTTGGGCGTGGGTGGAGAGGGCAGGGGAGGGGAGCTAAATATTTGTAAAAGCCTTTTTTTAAAAAAAAATCAATTAAAAAATAAAATAAAATTTCCACTGCTAACCAAGATAGTTGTTAAGTAAATTTAGCTCCATGTTACACCCTTTCTTGCCATAGTTGTTAGGTGAATCACTGTCGTCATTAAGTTAGTAACATGATTGTAAAGTGAATCTGGCTGCAAGGGATGCTGCAATGGACATTAAGTGTGAAAAATGATCATAGGTTACTTATTTTTAGTGCTGTTGTAATTTTGAATGGTCATTAAACAAATGGTTGTAAAGTCAAGGACTATCTGTACAGTACTTGCTTCTATTTATTGTTTTTACACTCGTGTCAGAAGCTCTCAGGCACTTCTGAGTTGAAATGATTAGCCGGTGACACCACTGTCACCTGGGGACATCCAGTTGGGCACTCCTTTCATGTTCCCAGCAGATGCTGCAGTGAAGGACATGAACTCAACCCTGCCCGATGGCAACTCTCAGGTCTCGAACGTGGGCTTGCTAACCTCCTGCTCAGAGTTCCAACCACTCGAGCCACTATGTTCCTTTATTGTGGCAAAGGGAGGAAAGGGGTAAACATGAAATCTAAGCTAGAATTAAGTCTAACCCAAGGCTGTCAAACTGGCAGCCCACAGGCCGGAAACATCATGTGCAGGCCATACCCATCCCAGCTCTTCAAAGGCAAAAAACCCCATTGCAATAAGTCACGATATGTCACATAATGTGATCGAGTTTGACACCTGTGGTTTAGCCAGTATAAAATCAGAACTGAATGCACTATACGTCTCATCTGGTGTGTGATCATCACATGGAAGTACACTTCTATGCAGGGGTGGGCTGCTACGGGTTCGCCCAGGTTTGGGAGAACCAGTATCTAATGTTATGGCCAGTTCGGAGAACTCCAAATCCCACCCCTGGCTGGCCCCTCCCACCCTGCCCCTCCCAGAAGTCTCCACACAGCCTGTTTTGGATGTGAGGTAAGTGCAGGACCCACACAGAGGCTCTGGGAGGGGAAAAATTGGCCTCCTGGAAGTTTTGGAAGGATAGAAATGGGCCCATTTCCAGCCTCTAGAGGGCTTCCGGAGCCTGGGGGAGGCAGTTTTCGCCCTTCCAGAGGCTCAAGGAAAGCCTCCAGAGCCTGGGTGAGATGAAAATGCCTCCTGTCACCATGGTTCAGGAGGCTGGCTAAGCCACGCCCACCATGGCCACACCCACCCAGCAACCAGGCAGAGAACCTGTTGCTGAAATTTTTGAAGCCCACCTCTACTCCCATGTACAAACTGGGCCTAGTATACTCATTCCTTAAATTCCTGCAAATACCGTTTGTGAAGAATTTGCATGGTTAAAAAAGTAGATGCCAATTTTGGTTGTGGCGGAAATTCTTATAAAGCAGCAGCTCACTTTAATGTTTGTTTTGTACCTATCAACTATGATCCAAAGTAACAGTTCTAAGAAACAAAAGCATTCATTATATTATATTAAGGAAATATTTTCTGGAAGATTATAAAAGATTACTCTAGCCCACATGACTTACCTCGAGTCAATGCCATTTGACAACAAGGCTTACCTCTTAAACATTTTGTAGAGCAACTTGACATATTCCGGGAAAGTTATTTGCATATTGATGAATTTATAGTTAAATATATTCTAATTTTACAAGGAAGGAGAATGCACAATGATAAAACACTTTTTTATAGAATCCAGGGAACAAAACATGACCGACGGGATATAAATTATGTAGAGAAAAATTAACAATTGGTGTTCAGATGATATACAAGGAAAAGTTCAATATACCAGTTCCACAAGCTACACAGCTCTATGAAGATTTATAGTATAGATTAGGTACATATTTTAAGAAATCTCCCTCTAAGTTAAATATATATTCAAAAGAAAAAAAATGGGAAAATTATTTTTCTTGGCATTAGGATGGCAGAAA
Source organism: Thamnophis sirtalis (assembly GCF_051295495.1). Lineage (NCBI taxonomy): Eukaryota > Metazoa > Chordata > Lepidosauria > Squamata > Natricidae > Thamnophis > Thamnophis sirtalis. The sequence goes on along the minus strand of NW_028261385.1, from coordinate 77,590,362 downwards.
TATTGATCTGAGTCAGATATGTGCTTTGGTATTAAGTGGTTCACAAGTCTGCCAATTTCAGGTCAAGGATGAAGACAGCTTGAAGCTATGGACAGTGTCTTCTTGAACTTTCTCTATTGTGCTAAATATTTTGAGAATGCAGAGGGACTAAGATTGTGGTGCCGACATGTTCTTCTCTTTTTCCAATCAATATTCCCTGCCTTAAGTAGAGGTAGTCTTCGACTTACAACCACAATTGAGTCCAAAATTTCTTTACTGAGACATTTGATAAGTGAGTTTGGCCCCATTTTATGACATTTCTTGCCACAGTTGTTAAGTGAATCATTGCAGTGATAAGTTAGTAACCCAGTTGTTAAGTGAATCTGGTTTCCCCATTGATTTGCTTGTCAAAAGGTTGCAACCAGCAATGGTCATAAGTATGAACCAGTTGCCAAACATCTGAATTGTGTTCACATGATCATGGGGATGCTACAATGGTTGTAACTGTGAATAATGGTCATAAATCACTTTTTCCAGTGTTATCATAACTTTGAATGGTCACTAAATTAACTACCTGAATTTGAAACATTTGAAGCAGGCATCTCTTCAACTATGGACATCAAATGGCTTAACAATTATTTTCCTTTCTTTGAACCCTGAGCAGTGTGCAATTCTGTAAACATTCATAGAAAATTTAAACAAATATCCTAGAACTGTCACCTAGTCATAATTTCTATCAACCATTTGTAATAGCTATGAGAGTTAAACCAGAATAAAAGTAATGTACATTTATGGTACTCATGGATATGTCCAAAACCATATATTCCGTATTCCATTTTCTAAGAACTTACCCTGACAAATTGGGGAATGGCATTTAATGAAAAAGCAGTGGTGACTAATCACAGGAATCATTTCATAGTAGCTGTGAAACTTGCCAAAACATTGGCGTGTCTTCCTTCTGTGTAGCTTGATTTAAAATGTCAGCTTCACCATCAAATTAATTTTTCATAGAACAGTTCTTAACACTGTGCCCAGTGTCGTCTCCTAATTTTTTAAAAAATGATAAAATTGGTTTTCCTCAAGAGATTTGACTCTTCTTTTGCAATGCAAATATTTTCAAGTGTACTAAACATGTTCTAGCACCTCAATAGAGACACAAAACTATTTGCATGCAAAATTACACAGAGTAGGCAGGCTGGCACAAGTTTATACTAGCACCATATGTGCTAAAGAATTTGAGCCAGGAAACAACTAATGTCTGGACATGATTTACAATTAAAATTTAATTAGATATTGTAATTCAAAAAGAGCTTAAATTGAAAGTTCCCATGAAAATTAATGTTGCAGGTGAAATAAATCTTAAACCCTCTTAAACCCAAATCATAGATGTTTTGCACATATTAATCCAGCTCAATAAAATAAGATGATTGTCTCAAAATTTCTTGTTTCTAATAGAAATGATCTTCAGAAGACTTGAATGATTGTATACCTTAAACCAACCTTGGTCACTTTAAGACTTGTGGATTTCAAATCCCAAAATTCCCCATGGCTGGAATTCTGGGAGTTGAAGTCCGCAAATTTTAAAGTTGTCAAGGTTGGACACCCCTGCCTTAAAGTGTATCACATTTTGAGCACCATCACGAACAATAGCACCCTTTGATCTTGATACTTAAATCTAGAGACATTTATTTAGCTTTATTTCTTTTAGACAAAGTACAATAAAGTACAGATTGTTTGTAGTAGCCATCCATTTAATATGGTACAAAAAGCCAAAAACTAATGTCTTACAGAAACCTAGAGGAGGGTTGGGACAATGAACCTATTCTGAGATAAATAAATACCGTATTTTCCAGACTATAAGATGCACTGGAGTATAAGAAGCACCAAGATTTTGAAGATGTAAATAAAAAAATGGTTTTGCCCTCCTTGTCCCCCAGGAGCACTCTGCAGACCTCCCAAACCCTCTGCACGCCCTGTTTTTTTGTAAAAAGGGGCCATGCAGGGAGTTTGAGAGGCCTGCAAAGTGCTCCTGGGGGGCACGGAGGAGAAAAATGTGACTCATTGGGTTTTGGGGTGTGTTTTTTTTGCAAAACATTGGCCCATTTCCCACAAAAATGGGGCATGGAGAGGGTGTGGGAGGCCTGTAGAGTGCTCCTGGAAGCTGGGGAGGGCAAAAAACAAGCAAAAAATGGCCTATTTTTCATGAAAATGGGTCCATCTTTTGCAAAGATGCAGAGACTTTGGAAGGCCTGCAGAGTGCTCCTGTGGGCTTGGGAGAGCAAAAACAGACCAATTTTTCTCAAAAATGGGCTGTTTTTGCCTTCCTACTTCGCAGGCCTCCCAAACGCTCTGCACGTCCATTTTTGCTAAAAATGGGATACGTGAGGTGAGATTTTGGGAGGCAAAAAATGCTGTATTTAGTGTATAAGACACACCCAGATTTTTATCCTCTTTTGTGGGGGGAAAAGGTGCACCTTATACTCCAGAAAGTATGGTAGGTGTGCTAGCTAATCTATGACTGTAGTCCAAAATGGATATGGCTAAAGTAAACACAACTGGGTAGAGATATCCTGGGGTATATAGCTCTCAATATGCTTTCTCCTATACTAACATACGTGCTTTATATCTTATCACGCACTCCTTCACACATCTTATCTATCGTACACATTTTCACACTCCAATGATTATTATATTCAAAAAGAAATAAATGCAGCTGTTTGCTTTCCATTTAGCTTCTTAAATATTTTTTGTGCCCATTCTTGATACAATCAACTCTGGAGATACAACTATAACATCCTAATGGGATTCTCAGGACTTCTCTGGGAATTTTCACCTAACACTAGAATTCTGTGATATTCAACAGATTTTTTGAGGTCTTTCAACAGAATGACCCCTATTGAGTGTTTTCTATCTGCCCTCCCAGTGGCCTTCTTGATAGGTGCCAAACCTGTTTGAAACCATGTAATGTAATTTTACACCTAGCTCTGCTCTAACACTACATCATGAATATGCTGCAATGAAAAATACATATTGCAGCTGTCCAGCGTTAACTGCAAGACTGTATTATGCTATTGATAGTTTGTGAATTGCTGGGCACTGATAGCTGTTTGAGGAATCTGCTTGTTTATTGTGAGTGTAATCATTGTCTTCAGGTGTTAGGTAGATGGCACACAGGTTAAGACTGTCAATCCATCTTGGTGGTGATATCCGATGGTGAACTACTCCAAACCTGGTACTTCTTATTCAATAGGTGGTATTCAGCTGGTTCAGACTGGTTCACCCAAACCAGTAGTGGAAATCGCAGCTGGGCCTATGCCATCCTATTTAGGCACATTTTCAAGCCTAAGCACATGCACGGAAGGCTGAGCGCATGCATGGACGTGCACGCTCACATTTGTGAACTGGTAGGGAAAGCAAGTGAATATCATCCCTGCATAGGAGCTAGATGAAGGCAACAGCATTGTCTCAATTTAGAATTTTCTGCAATTCTGGATAAAATTTTCTGGAAAATATTGTAATGATTTTTCAAGAGGGATTGGCAATTGTTTTATTGCTATGTATTTTAATGATATGAATTTGTTCCCTTCAAGATATATTAATTATTATTTCATTTTCCTGCTTTATTTGGTTTCTTTAAAAGTTGCTTTATAAATGCTCTGCATATTGATTGGCTATTTTAAGATTAGAAATGTTTCAATAGAAGTGAAATTTATTCTTATTATAAGGGCTCAGATCTTGCAATGGGCAAATTTAAAGAGGAGTGGCTGCGTTTTTACTCTCCTTGTCCTATTCCAGAAGAAACAGGAGGCTTGAATATGGACTAAAGCACAGAGGCTGCTGGAGAATTCAAAATTTGCACTCAAATCAGTTTGGATCCTAAAAGGTTTACTGAAGCTTAAAGAAGGAATAGTTGGTATTCCTTATTCCTACTGAGAGCTACCAAAATTTTATCCCTCATTATTCACGAGGGCCTTTAATCTTCTGGATAAGTTGTTTAGGAATTGCAACAGAGGTGGATTCCTCCCAGTTTGCCCAAATCAGTAGTGGTGGTGGTGGGAGGCTTTGCCCACCTGCCCAGATGCTTTGTGCATACACAGAAATGTTGCGTGCAAGCAGAAGCAAATTGGTAGTAAACCAGTTAGCAACCCACCATTGCAACAGATGGTACAGGAGTAGTTACATGGAGAAAAAAATATTATTGTCTCTACAACATACCATATTTTTTGGAGTATAAGACGCATCAGAGTATAAGATGCAGAAAGGTTTTGAAGAGGAAAATTAAAAAAAGTTGTTGCCCTCTGCAAACCTCCCAAAAATGGCCTGTTTTGGGGCCATTTTCCCCCCCAAAAAGGCATGAATATTCTTAAGGGAGCTTGCAGAGTGCCCCGGGGGGGGGGGGCAAAAACAAGCAAAAAATGGCCCTTTTTTTGCAAAAACGGGCCTGTTTTCATAAAAAAAGGGCATGGATTACCTTTAGAAAGCTTATAGAGTGCTCCTGGGGGGGTTAAAATTGAGCAAAAATGGGCTGTTTTTTGCTCATTTCTGCCTCCAGGAGCTCTCTAAAAGCTTCCTAGAAGCTATTCACGGCCATTTTGGTGAAGGGGGCGGGGTTTCGGGAGGCCAATGCCATCTGGCTACCTCCGGGTTCCGTCTACCAGCCAATGCCATCTGGCTACCACCCGGGGGAGGGCCTTCTCTGTTGCAGCTCCGGCCCTTTGGAATGAACTCCCCGCGGAGATTCGGACCCTCACCCCTCTCCAGGCCTTCCGGAAAGCCGTCAAAACATGGCTGTGCCGGCAGGCCTGGGGTTGATGAGTTCCCCTCCCCTCTCGACTTGTATGGCTGTATGACTCTTGTGTATTTTAATTACGTGTATTGTGTTTGTATCCCCTTTCCCCTTTGGAGTTGTTCGCCGCCCTGAGTTCCTCCCGGAGAAGGGCGGCATACAAATAAATTAAATCTTAATCTTAATCTTAATCTATATTCAGCATATAAGATGCACACAGATTTTCAGCCTCTTTTTTGAGGGAAAAAGGTGCATCTTATACTCCGAAAAATACGGTAGATAGGGTAGGCAATAGCAGAGGTGGGCAATTATGGCCCCTTTATGACCTATGGACTTCAACTCTCAGAATTCCATGCTGGCTCAAAAATTCCAAGACTTGAAGTCCACAGGTCACAAAAGGCCATAATTGCCTACCCTGCCTAGTAGGGTAGACTGAAACAAGTTTTCTCTCCTGAATGGCAGCTCCAGGCCTCTTAGCTTGCAGGAGCTGACATGCGGTCCCCTACCACGGAGACAGAATCTGGGGAGCTACGAATTACCATTAGTTAGAAGTTGACAGACCCCTTTCTCCTGGTTTTGTGGGATGTCTGCGGTGGAATCTCGCTACCAGGTGGGGTGCCCTACAGTCCTTGCTATGAACCCAAGATGACCCAGAGGATTGGTGTCTGGGCTTGCCAGCGGCTCAGGACCACAGAGGCTTACCACCCCATGCTCCCCAGCTCACCTCTTTTGGAACCCATTTTGCCCAATGGCCGGAGCTGACATCCATTCAATAAGTTCTTTCTCTCAGCTTAAGACATAAAGGGTGCAGGTAGTCCTCAACGTACAACCATAATTGAGACCAGAATTTCTGCTGCTAAGTAAGTGTCATGAATGATTTTGCGACTTTTTTCCCTGCAGTTGTTAAGCGAAACCAACAGTCATTAAGCAAATTCAGCTTCCCCCTTTGAATTAGCTTGTTAGAAGGCAGCAGAGAAGATTGCCAAATGCCCAATTTTGATTACATGGCTGTGGGGATACTGTGATGGCCATAAGTGCAAAGACAGATAGTAAGTTACTTTTTTCAGTGCTGTAGTATCTTTCAATTGTCAGTAAACAAATAGAAATAGCACTTAGACTTATATACTGCTTCACAGTGCTTTATAGCCCCCTCTAAGCAGTTTACAGAGTCAGCATATTGCCCTCAGCAACAATCTGGGTCTCATTTTACTGACCTTGTAAGGATGGAAGGCCAAGTCAATCTGGAGCTGGTGAGAATTGAACTGCTAGCAGCAGTCAGTCAGCAGAAGTAGCCTGCAGTACTGCATTCCAACCACTGCACCACCATAATGGTTGTAAGCCGAGGACTACCTGTAAGGGGATATGCACCATTAGCAAATGCTTTCCTCTTACTTAGCTCTCTTTCAGTACAGAATCAACAAGTCCAATCTTAACTCTTTCAGGAACATTGTCCTTTTGGCTCAGAGCTAAGCTAGGTGAGAAGAAAGAAACAGAACATCGCTTTTGTTTTGCAGTTTTCACCCTTTGGAGAAAAGAAAAAGTTATATAACCCAGCTCAGGTTTTCAAGGATCTCAGCCTTTCTCTGCCATTTTAAGTGCTAAAAAATGCTTTGTGTTTTGAAGTGAGAAACGAAGCCATCCTATTCCAACAGCCCATAATATACTGTAAATACCTCAGTTTGGAGAGTCAGAATGTAAACGAGGGCCTTCTGAACAATACTGGGAAAGAAGAATTTGGAGCACTTGACAGGATTTGTATGCAGATGAAGGAGACTTTCTCAGCCTCATCCTTTTGCAGGTATGGCATTTTTTATCTCCTGTACATCCTAGCCAGATTTTTAGGTAAACATAGTGAAATAAGGCAAATGAAGTTTTGTTCACTTTGTGTTTTCCATCTCTGTTCTTAAAGGAGCCTTTTGTGAATCATGTTTTACTGAGCGTGTTTAAGACATTTTTAACTGGATCCAATTGTTTTACTTAAAACAGTTAATCTACCCAGCCACTTACCATATACAGGTAGTCCTCGATTTACAACAGTTCATTTAGTGGCCGTTCAAAGTTATAATGGCAATGAAAAAGGTGACGTAATTACTGATTTTCACGTTACCACTTTTGCAACATCCCCATGGGCAGGTGATCAAAATTCAGGTGTTTGGAAACTGGTTCATATTTATGACGGTTGTCAGGTCCCAGGGTCACATGATCACCTTTTGCAATCTTCTGACAAGCAAATCAGTGAGGAAGTCAGATTCACTTAACAACTGCGTGAGTAACTTAACAACCACAGTGATTCATTTAATGACTGTGACAAGAAATGTAAAAGGGAGCAAAGCTCATCTAACTAATGTCTCACTCAGCAACACAAATGTGGAGCTCAATTGTGTTTAGCAACTGTTCAAGGTCACAATGGCACTGACAAAGGCACGTATGACTGTTGCAGTATCGCCAGGGTCATGTAAAACTACAAAATGGCTTGGCAATTGGCATGTATTTATGGCAGTTGCACTTACCCAAGATCATGTGATCACCATTTGTGATCTTCTCAGCTGGCTTCCAACAAGCAAAGTCAGTGCAGGAGGGAGGGAAACTGGATTTGCTTAACAACTGCATGATTTACTTAACAACTCTTGTAATTTGCTTAACAACTGTGGCAAAAGAGGTTACAAAATTGGGTATGTCTCATTTAACAGCAGCTTTGCTTAGCAGTAGAAATTCTTGTCCTCACTGCAGTCATGAATTAACGACTTCCTGTAGCATATATATAATGCATTATGGTTAGATGGGTACTCTAGTGCAGATATATGAATGTGCATGTACATAAAATGTAGGTGCATATCCCTCAGTGTTTTGATTGGAAAAAAATTATGGGGTTATGGAAAATTACACTTTTCCATAGATAGAAGCATGTGTCATTGATATGAGGATCACTTGCATCTCCCCACAGAGACCAAAATACACTAAAACAAAAAGCACAAGCAGGCTTTATATTTACATATTGTTTTTCTTACTATTTATCCCACTTGGTTGGAAGGCCCTGTGTTGTGTTGTGTACGTGCCTTGTTCTTACAGTAAAGATGATCGATGCATAATACAACAAAAGGTTTTGTTTTCCAAGCAACCTGTTACATAGCTTTATGTTGCTTTAGGGCTAGGAGGGAACAACTTGCTCAAAGTCATCCAGGTGACTTCTGTAGCTAAGGGAAGTCTAGAATTTGGCTTTCCCAGCTCCTAATCCAGCACTTTAATCACTAGGCTACAATGGTTCTCTAGCTATATGTTCATATAACAGTTACATATGTTGATCTGTAGACCATGCTACGAATTTGTAGACATTTATTAATGAATAATTGATTTTGAGGAAGACAGTGAGCTGATGAAATCTGCTGTTCAGATGCTAAATGTTTCTCCTGTTCTTTCTTTTGGCTTGTTATCTTTAAATCTAGCACTTGATGTGGATTGTTGGTCCAATTACAAGTTTTCTGTAAAGTTGACTATTTGGTGATTCTAGCGATGAATTGAATTTTCTCCATCATCCAAGAATGTAGTATAAGAGAATTGTCCGGGAAGTTGGTAGGAATAATTAAGGCTGCAGAAACACTCCAATTAATAATGTCAGTGATCTGAAATAACCTTGTCTGTAATGCAAATGCTACCAAATGACACCTATACATATTGTTCCCATGTCTGATTAAAGAGTGGCCATGTCAAACAAGCAGCACAGAAGGATGTTTTCCCAGGATCTTTGTCCTATCTGGTTAAAGTGGATCTGGAAAATTTAGATGAAATGGCAGGCTTCACATAATATGAATGAATGAATGAATGAATGAATGAATGAATGAATGAATGAATGAATGAATGAATGAGTCTGATTACATGCGCCCTTTTGAGGGAAATGCCTGGTATTTTATTTTGAGGGAAATAAGGAACATTATTGTCACTATTGGCCTCACATCATTTCACTATTGGTGTGTGATTATTAACTCACCAAAACGTGTTCCCGTGTCAATATTTAGCAGGTGCCCAAGTGCTTCTTTTGATCCAAAATCAAGATTGGAGGTACAGTAGCTTTCTTTGTGTATGGATTATAGCAACTTGTCCTTCCCACTAGGTAGACCAGACCAGAAAATCAACTCCATAAGAAGTCTAGAACTATACTTTATTGAGATAAGTTACAATAACAGAAATTTGGAAAGTTTGATTATACTATCCTAACTTTTGCTTTGATATCCCAGTGAATCAGTGAGGCATTTGCACAAGATGCTTCTGAATGTCATTTTGTTTCTCAAAGCTCAAATAATGTTTTGACCTTTTTTTGGAGGGGGGGGGCTTGGTAACAGTTCTTGAATATTTTTTCGGGGTCATTTTTCCTTACTATCTACATCATCTTGTTTGACACATAATGGTTTATCTGACTAACCTAAATAAGACCTGGATTCTGCCATTTGTCTCAGTTACGTCCTAGGCCAGGAGCATCTGTGTGGGAGTGTCAAATAAATGAAGATGATTCCCCTTCCCAGCAGACTCCTCTGGCCTCGGCTCCTATCAATTCATGTTACATTAGATGAGAAGTAGAAGAGAATTGTTCAAGACCTAAAAAGCAACAGCAGCAGCCATAGCTAAAAAGTCAAATCCCCAGCAAGTTAATCTGTCTCTTCCCACTACTTTTTTCACATTACTTTTGAAGTGATGTCTGTTCAACACTGTCCTTTCTGGCTCCCTCCTAGCTTATTAGACTTCTGTGCTCTACAAAAGGGAGAAAGCAGGAATATTCAATTGGCTGTAAAATTGGCTACTTTTAAACCTGATGTCCCATTCCAAAATAATATGTGAAAATGACATGCATCTGTGAGATTTACTTGTATTATTTCAGTAAACGAATATGATTCAAATGGCATGTTTTTGGGTGGGTATAAATTGGTCTCAGTCCATTGACAATGACAAATTGAGCTAGTGGGCTTTACTAAAAGACGAATGTGGTTTTGAACCTGCCATAAATTTTACCTTCTTAATAATCCCCCAAAGACCCCCCAAAATAGAACTGAAAATTCCGGTGCTCCTTCTGATCCCGCTTCAGAAACTGGGGGGGGGGGGGGGGGAGAATTCCTAACTGACAAAACAGCTTAAGTTCATTTTCTTCAGTTTTTAAAAGTGTACGTTATTCTTTCTTTCTTTTTTGCAGAGTGAATCAGCTAAGAGCTTCTTGTAATTAAAATAGCCAATATTACTAACATCCGAACGTAAATGAAAAATAAATAAAAATGTCCCACAAAAACTTCCTGAAATCTGAAAGAAACATTGAAGGTTTAGAGGAACTTATCTCCTTTTCCATGTTCCATTTTGCATATTAATGCCAGTGTATTTAAAACTGTGGCTTGAATTCAAACACTGAATTAAAGGACAAAGGAGAACAGGCAACAGGCAACCAGGGCTCCAAAACTAATACCAACAGCTCCCTCTACTGTCTGTAAATGCTAAAAATAAATAAAAATAAAAGCTGTTTGAGAATAAGAGAGCTGAGTGCTTTAAATCACACAACACTCTGAAGTTTGGGTAAAACAAAATGACTTGTTTGGGAACTGTCTAGGCTTCCCTTGGCTTCCTTCATCAATAATCAAGCACATATCTTGGTATAGTTTTGAAATGGGGGAAAACGAGGGGAGTGAATGGGATCAAAGCAGCTATTATAAGTTGCTGCTGAAAATGTTTTTGACTCACAGAGCCTTTATCAGGTGACCAGGCCTGTGAAACATATGACCCCTTCTCTGAAGTTGAACACCGTCCAAAACTGTATAATATGGATTCCAGATGGTTGACCATTTTCCAAGCTTATGAGAAGCAGCAGAAAGCAGATTACCAAACTCTGGTGGTTCATTAACTATGGCTGGTCCTCAGATCCCAAATTCCATGGGCCCCATTTAAGGTTCTTCCAAAATACCTTTCTGAGTAGCAGATAGTGGTGGGGGGGGAGTGCAAACAGGGCCAACACTGACATCTAAGATGGAATGGAAACTAATCCTCCTAGGACTGAAATTTCTGACTGCTGTGTCTTTTTAACAGGCTCATTATTGATACCCATCTTTTAAAATTCTTACTTTAAAAACAGGGTTTTCAATGGCTCAGTGAGCTTAGTCAGCTGGTTTGAGACCCGAGCGCTTTGCGATGGGGTGAGTCCTATTCCTTTCCCTAGCTCCTGCCTACCTAGCAGTTTGAAAGCATGCAAATGCAAGTAAATAAATAGGTACATCTTTGGTGGGAAGATAACAATGTTACGTGTGCCTTGGTGTACAGTCAATCTGGCCACATGACCACAGAAATGTCTTTGGACAATCCTGGCTTTCTTGGGCAAGAAACAGAGATAAGCCCTGCCCCTTAACTCAGACACAACTGGACAGGGGAATAGCAACAGTATTTAGACTTATATACCATTTCACAGTACTTTACAGTCCTCTCTAAGCAGTTTGCAGAGTCAGCCTATTTCCCCCAACAATCTGGGTCTTTATTTTACCGATCTTAGAAGGATAGAAGGCTAAGTCGATCTTGAGCCTGGTGAGATTTGAACTGCCAAATTGAAGACAGCCAGCAGTCAGCAGAAGTAGCCTGCAGAACTGTACTCTAACCAGTGGTGGGTTCCTACCGGTTCGGACCAGTTTGGCCAAACTGGTAGTGGTTCAGTGGCCTGGGTTGCTGGAACCGACAGCGACCCAGGCCTGCCATGCCCCCAAACCGGTTCTCCGGGTGGTGCTGTAGGCACCGCCATCTTGTTTTTCACTTCTGAGCATGCACTGAACAATTTTTATTGTACTGCGCATTCGCGCAGCGCATCCACGAATGAATTGGCAGTAGTGCCTGCCAGAACCCACTCCTGATTCTAACCACTGCGCCATCACGGCTCTTATATCCTTTACCTTTACCTTTAAAGCAGTCCAACTTTTAAAAAATACATGTGAAAGCTTTGTCTGCTTTAACAATTGTAGTCTTTGCTTTACAACCCATTCATTTAGTGACAGTTTTTCAATGGCACTGAAAAAAGTGACTTAAGACCATTTTTCATGCAACTCTTGCTGCATCCCCATGGTCATATGATGATCAAAATTTGGATGCTTAACAACTGGCATTTATTTATGATGATTGCCCAAAGAATTAAGGATATGGATTATGGAAGCACAAAATGATATAGCTATTCTTAGTAAGGTGGGTAACGTGAAATGTCTGACCAATTCAATCATACTTTTCAAGTAGACAGCTATTTGAAGTTACAACTACCAAAACCTCTTAGGGAGATATTTACGCGAGTGAGATTCAAACAGCTTGACACCAGGTCAGATATGGGAGATTCCATTCTATACCCTACAATGAGCGTTTCTGCATTTGCAGAACGGCAGAGGTAGAAGACCTGGCTCACATCCTTTTGATTGTTGCTTGTATAAGGGGGTGAGAGACAGGTACCTTGGTCTATATATCAAATGAATGACCCATTGGGATCCCCATATCAAAACTTACTTTATGTGTGGCCAGAACCTGAAAATAGCATTTAATACAGCACAGTACAGTCCCACTCTGATGACCTTCAGGAAAGCTGTAAAAACCTGGCTGTTCCGGCAGGCCTGGGGCTGTTGACCTCATTGTTGAGGTCCGGCCCCGACTAGAATGAATGTATGAAGGGTGTCTGTTGTTTTAAATTGTTTTGTCGTTATATGCTTTTTATATTTCTTGTAAGCCACCCGGAGTCCTTTGGGATTGGGTGGCATATAAAAACTCCAAATAAATAAATAAATAAATAAATGAATGAATGAATGAATGAATGAATGAATGAATGAATGAACGAATGAATAAATAAATAATTAGTACTTAAACAAAATGGTTCAGTTGAGATCTGCATATGTGGGACTGATTGGGGTAGATTGTAAGGGTGACATCGAAATATAATTTTATGTCATTTTATTCTATTTAACTTATTTATATATTAAATTATATTGTATCTTATCCTATAACTATTATATTTTACCCTACCTTTATTTTAAATTGTTTGCATAGGATTTTATTGGTGATATGTGTTTGAATCTTGTGCTTTGATATAGCCTATAGGCTAATCAATAAAGCTATAATAATGATGATTGCAGTATCCCGGGGTCACATGATCACCTTTTGCGACCTTCTCACAAGCAAAGTCAATGGGGAGGGGGCATGTTACTAACTTAACAACTGCAGTGATTCACTTAACATCTGTGGCAAGAAAGGTTGTAAAATGAGGCAAAACTCACTTACCAACTGTCTTGTTTAGCAATGAAAATTTTAGGCTCAACTGTGGTTGAAAGTTGAGATGTCTAAAAAAAGCGCTGTCCTTGTAAAACTGTTTAGTCTGGGTCCAAATGACAAGTTCAATTTTGCCCAGTGGTTTACACATTGTACAGGTTCTATTTTTAGTTATCTATATACCTTTATGCAAAGAGAGTTGTTATTATTCATGCCTTATCTTTCAGAATTATACATTGCCTAAAGACACAATAAAGAATGGCTGCTATTCTAACTACCACATCTTACATGGTTGATGAGCTAACATTCTCCTTTTTTCATATGAAAACATGTGCATATTCCCCGGAGCACATACGAAGATGCGTGACTAAGAGCAATCTTGAAATTAGTACTAATTTGCCAGATAATCAAATATGTAGAGAACATTATAGTATCAGTGTGGAGTACTCCTGCGTAAAATTGGGTCCAGAGTGGCCAAGGATTTTCTTTTTTTGCCAGCTATACCTAGTGTTATTAAATAGAGATATTTTATTGTTTAGTTTTTGTTTTTCTTATTGCTAAGATTGTGCTGCATGGAAATACTATGAGAATGAGAAGTGGTAAAGGAAAACAAGCAAAGACAGCATTTCATGTCATGGGAGCATAATAATTGGATGTGGAAATCCTTTTGTGCACTTCTGTAATATTTTATATTCATCAAATTCAAACTCAGGGCTGAGAAAAACCTGTCTGAGATTTTAACTATTGATCTCAATGGACCAACACTGATCAACAGAATAGCCATAAGCAAAGATATCCTATTGCCTCCCCCTCCAAAACATGGCTAATCCGTATGTTCCCAATTCTTAGAATGTTATCTCTTTCTCTTCATGTGGTTAAGGCATTCCATTTTAACTTATACATATAACTAAGTACACAGAGAGAAATTACTTGGTAAGAACAACATTTAAAGTAAACCCTATGATCTATTTCAGGCATGAAATGCTCTAATCTTTGCTACCAGATCGGAACTAGGAGTGCGCGGGGTGCTTCTGTGTATAACCTTCTGCACATGTGCAGAGCATCCTTGATGTTCTGGGTGGGTGGGTGGAGCCCCGCCCCCCACTGCTGCCACTACTGGTTCGCCCAAACCGGGGCAAACCGGCAGAATATCACCTCTGATCTATTTAAAACATAGAATAATAGGATTGGAAGGTACCTTAGAGGTCTTCTAGTCCCACTCCCTGCTTGTGGCAGGAGATTCTACTATTCCAGACTTTCTTTGGGCTTGATTGGATATATACATTTGATTATAGAAATAATAACAGAATAATGGAGTTGGAAATGACTTTATCTGGATTCAAGCTCAGTGCTTGAATCCAGGTAAATTCAATTGAATCCAGGAAAATGATTCAAACTGAGGTTGGAATTTACCTGAGGACGAGCCTTTTTCCTTTTTCCATATTTTTATTTTCTTGGGAAATTCATTCAAATTCAAATTCATGCAAGGGGAGAGATTTTAATGAATAAGCTTCTCCCTTTTGAATTCTCATTCTGCCCCAGAGCACATATATTTGTCTCTCTAGCTTCACTTTTTCTGGAACTGATCTGCTTCTTTCTTTTGGCTTCATTTTCCTGCTACTGCATGGATGCTCGGCATACATCAATGAAAAATGCATCGCAGCACTTAGTAGATTTAAAAAACACAGCCAATCTTCATTTAACTAAGTGGGGTCAAACAGGGTAAAGGGCTTCCATAAACATGTCACTCCAATGGCAGATGATAGCAGATTTCACGAAAAGAAGAAGGAGGGGGGGAGGAGAAGGGGAGAGGGGAGGAGGGGAGATGATTCTCTACATTCTGACTTGCACTTCAGACTTGAGTTAGCAAACCTTAACTGCAAAGTAAGGCTCATTGGAACAACAACACTTCAGACTTGGCATGTACTTTAATTAAAAAGGTAAAGGTTCCCTTTTCACATATGTGCTAGTCGTTCCTGACTCTAGGGGGTGGTGCTCATCTCCGTTTCAAAGCAGAAGAGCCAGCGCTGTCCGAAGACGTCTCTGTGGTCATGTGGCTGGAAAGACTAAATGCCGAAGGCGCACGGAACACTGTTACCTTCCCATCAAAGATGGTCCTTATTTTTCTACTTGCATTTTTACATGCTTTCAAACGGCTAGGTTGGCAGAAGCTGGGACAAGTAACGGGAACTCACTCTGTTACATAGTGCTAGGGATTCGAACCACTGAACTGCTGACCTTTACCGTTTTATTGAATAGTTCAATGGGAAGATTATCCCAATGTGTTACTGCTGTGGTGTGTGTGTGTGTTTTAAAAGATACATTCATTGGTAGGCATAATTGAACATTGTTTGTCATTGCTTTTGTCTGGATTGTTTTTTTCACGTTTCCAGTCTGGCTTACACAGAGATGGAGATCTTTCATCCATGTCTAATCAGATCTGCTCCAACTTAATTTCCCAGCCTTGACAAGATCAGGGATTTAAAATAAAGCTACCATCCTATAAATAAACAAACAATATGATCACATTTGGAATAATGGATATCAAATGTGAAAAAAATGCCCAAAACATTAAGGATTAGAGAAGCTATCATAATAAGAAAGACTACAGCAACTGGGACTTTTTAACTGGGAGCAAAAGTGGTTAAGGCAGGATTATGAAGGTATCTGGAAATATCTGTTTCTGTCTGTATCACCTAGAGAGCTCTATAAAATATTATGGTAGAAAACGTACATTTTTTTTGTCTTATAATATTAGCTCTTAAATCTTCCATTGAAATGAAATGGGTTATTTACTCCTCTAAGAAATTGTTTATAGATGAGTGATTTGACTACTTTCTCACAGAGAAAAAAAGGAAAGCGAAGCCACATGTATTTACAGGTCTCTATGATTTATTCAGAATGTGGCTTATTAAAAATAGTCCCAAACGTGGACTGAATCCATTTGATAGCGATCAAAGTATTTTAGCTTGAGCTGCTTCAGAGCTCTGAGAAATGTGGATATATATTTTTTGTTAAGTCTCCATTTTATGCTATCAAATTATATTGGCCTGATCTTGTCTTCTAGAAAACTCCATCACCCTCAGTTCAGTCAGTTCTATCTGGAAGTCCTTGCAAATGGATTTAAGGAAGATTTATTATGATCAGATAATCTGGAAATTAGAAAGCAGGACTAATGGAAACCATTAACATCCGAACAATCAGATAAAGTGGAGATCAATATAGTATATTAATAGGCTGGAAGCTACTGGATATAATGTAAATATATTTCACTTAGGATAGCTACACAATAAAGAAAAGGGGAGAAATGAAGGAGTCCTTACACATTTCAAAATCTGCTTTCTCATAGCAAAGACAGTTTGGTTAAGATCATTTAATGATATAAAAATATTAAAGTCATGTGATGAAAGTAGCTAAGTCTGATACCAGAGTAAATTTTCTAATGATAACAAAATTTTCAACAATAAATACTGTCTATATATGTCTATTTAAAATGAAGACCCATAAGACCCAAGGAAGCTTGTTCCCAGTGAAATGGAATGTAGCTAACAACTATCTTTTATCTACAATGAAAATAAAACTATTGCCTGTAACAGTCCAATTTGATATCCAGTCCTTTGCTGTACTGTTTGTGCTTGTTACCAGTTCAATTCAAAGTACCAATTGTTATCTGTAAAATCCTAATAGTACACAAATTAAGGCAAATGTACGCATACCAGAATAATGATACATGCTTGAATTTGGCTCGATCACCGGGTTAAGAATTTTATTCTTCCAGGCTTTCGGACTCATGCTGGAGCCCATCTTCAGGGAACTTCTCTCTACTGGAATAGGTACTTTGGGCTGTTCATTGAGTCGTGTTTATGTGGTACCTTCCTATTAGCTGATTGGTGTGTTGATGGCTGGCAATTGGCTAATAGTAATAATAATAGTACTGTGCCTTCTCTGAAGGATTTTCTAGGTCAAAGAGAATATACTTCCAATAAGGAAGTATAGGACCACAGAATCCATGTTTTACAAAGAGGTGATTTGAAAGGCCCCTCCATAACATATTAACCTGCTTAAGATCTCCTAGAGATCTTCAAGGAATCCACTTGAAGTTCTCTCTTAAAACATTTTGTTCCATGCTGAAGATCTGTAGTCCTATTGGACCTCAGACCAAAAGATTAATGAAGGGTATCTTTTCACTTCTTTGTTGTTCGTTTCTGATTTCAGCCTGCTTTTTAAATTTGCTATAGTAGCTTTTGTTCAGTGTTTTGTCCTATTTAATCTTTCATCATTTTGAGTTGTGTTTTGTTTCCACAACACTGAGACAGTAAAGTTGGGATAGGCATGCAATGATTAGGAAGGTATTGGTTATTGTTTATAAAGTCCTACATGGCATAGAGCCAAACTACCTATGGAAATGGCTTGACACCATCACATCAGCTCGTCCCAATCATTCAGGCAGAGGAAGTATGTTAGCGCCCCAAATATAGTCTGCTACTACAGTGATGATTGGGGGCTGGACGCTAAAACATATGAAGAACAGGTGCAAGGTTTGGGTATATCTAATCTAGTGATAAGAAGATTTGGAGGGACATGATAGCAATCTTCTAATATTTGAGGGGCTGCCACAAAGAAGAGGGGGTTAACCTATTATCCAAAGCACCTGAAGGCAGGACAAGAAGCAATGGATGGAACTAATCAAGGAGAGAACCAACCTAGAACTAAGAAGAAATTTCCTGACAGTGACAACAATTAACCAGTGCTGCTGCTGCAACACAAAAGGTTTTTAAGAAGAGATTGGACAACCATTTATCTGAAATGGTATATAGGCAGGAGGTTGAACTAGAAGACTTCCAAGGTCCCTTTCAACTCTATTCTATTATTCTGTTAAAAATGCTAGTCTTTTGAAAATAAAGAAAGAAAAAGAAAGAGAATGAAAGCGGAAGGTAGGAAAGAAGGAAGGAAGGAAGGTAGGTCAAGGATTTCACTTTTGTCATAGTGAAGCAGAAAAGTAGTACAGTGACTATATTAATTAATAATAAGCCATACACAAGACTATAGAAATAATGTATTTTCCTTTTCATACCATGGCCCTTTTCTTTTCAGAAGTGATATTACATCATAAAATTTGAGGGAGAATGTGTGGTTATTTATGTCTAGTAAAACAATTGGACTCCTTGTCCTACCTAATCCTCATAAGGAAATCTCAAAGAGGAAAAGAAAAACCAAAGACATTGTTGCGGAATTCCTTTGTGTTGGATTCACATTATTTATTAGCCAGAAAAGGGTCGCCTATCATGCTACATTATTGATTTTGATAGATCAGTGTTCAATGCCTATTACTGAATGAATAAGAATGAATAAGAATAAGAATGAATGCTTAAGGAACTAATTATTACTTAAATGTGGTCACATTCCTTAGAACTAATACAGACTATGATTCAAGGAAACTTCTTCCAATTTTTTTAAAAAGAAAATTTAAAAAACAATGCATTTGCATCTTTCAAGGGTAGGTTTTTAACTAAAAATATAGTTAATGAGTTCTCCTTGGATGTTTTCTTTTTTCTTTTTACCTAGGAGAATATCTATGAAAGCCAAGATGTCTTAAACCAGAAGGGACTGTCTTGAGTCTTTTGGAGAGTTTGCTTTTGTGTATGCCCATATTTTTTGGACTATAAGACACACCTAAATTTACAGGAGGAAAACAAGAAAAAAATAGTTTTTGGCCTTCATGTGTCACCTTTCTGCCCTCTCAGGCGCCCAGAAACACTGTGCAGTGTTCCACATGGCCCATTTTTGCCAAAAATGGCCCTGTTTTCACCAAAAAATGTGCCTGTTTTTGACCTGCAGAGTGCTTCTGGGGGCCTGGGAGGGCAAAAACGTGATGCACAGAGGCCTCGGGAGCCCAAAAATGAGCCAGTTTTTGGCAAAAATGGGATGAAGGGAACACTGCAGAATGCTTCTGAGGTCCGGGGAGGGTGAAAATGCAACGTGCAGAGGGTTCAGGAGCCCAAAAACGCCCATATTTGGTCTATAAGATACACATAAATTTTTGCCCACTTTTAGGGGGGGAAAGGTACGTCTTATACTCCGAAAAATATGGTACATACTGAAGACTGCATACTATAGTTCACACAATTTAAGAAAACATTAAGTAAGAATTCCTATCAGACTTTAACAGATAAGACAACTAATTTATGTAAAATGAAATTTTATGAAAAGGAGCAAGCTCACATCCAAAGCAACCTTAGACCCAAGTAGTTAGCATACACTGCAAAAATCTCACATCTGGGTGGTCCACCCAAAATTAGGTAGCAGTTACTGCAGTTTACCTTCTGCCTGTTTTGCTTTAACTATCACATTCTTTCCAAGAAAGGAAAGCAGAAAGGATTGGGTGAGAGAGAAGAAGCTACCTGTCACTGAGTAGGCAGTGTATTCCGTTTTACATAAGCCATCTGCATTCATTTCCAAACAATTCTGGAATTCTCCTGAGTGATTTTCCTTATATGGATTTCATTGTATGGATTTCTCCATATTTTTAACGATCTGTATATTGTCAGATTTGCACCTATGTCACAATAGCAATACAAGTCCAATCAGAAAATGTATTATCAGATAAAGGCCTCAAAGAACATCGGAATAGCCAGTGTCAGACGAGGGCCCATTGAGAATGCAGTGACAACAGCTATTATTCATTTTTTCTTATTGGTTAAAGTTTATAATATCTTTCTTCATTTTATACCCAGAGCAACAAGCCTGTAAGTAGTTAGGTGAGGGAGTTTCCACTAATTTTGAAACAGGACCTTGAATTTTCCTAGTTCTGTTCCAGCATCCTAACCACTACTCCACATAAAGATTTGCATTAAAGTCTACTTATGAGGGGGCATATAAACTCAATAAATAAAATAAAATTTAATAATAAGTAAACACAAATGGAACTTCCAATACACATGTCTCCTCCCTCCCTCCCTCCCATAAATACTAAAATTGATTATCAAATATGCATAGATAATTTCTCCCAATAATTCTGTGCCAGACAATTCCTTAATAAGGATAGAGCAGGACTGTCAAACTTGCAGCATTACGTGACATATCAGGACTTTTTTCTGGTTGTGGCCAGCATGTGATGCATCGGGCCCGTGGGCTGCAGGTTTGACACCCCTGGGATAGAGGTCCTCCCTATGAATAGCTCTCTTAACTTTCCTCAGGTACTTTTATCCACAAAGCTAATTACCCAATACCCAATTACCAGCAAGTGCTGCTGTTAATAAAAATCAAGTGTTCCTTCATAAAATTGCATTTTAAAAAAACCTTTAGCCCTCCCCCTCTGCTTCCAACTCCCTCCCTCCTCCTCCCTCTCTTTCCCTCCCTCTTTTTCTTGACAAAATTAAATTTCGAGTCTCAATTTCTGGAATTAATTTTGAAGTTGATAGGGAGGAATGGTGGCAAGTCTTCTAATTACACGTTCCAAATCCCATATTTTTCCTTCAGAGAAACACAAATGCATTCGGAGAGCAAGGTAAAATGAGGTGAAGAGTGGCACTTACCTACTCAATGTCCTCTCCTCAGTCATTATGAATATATTTTATAGGAATGTGGGGTTTTAAATGTGATTGATATTTTGAGTCTGCTTCACTATTAGTTAAGTGTACCATTAAAACTTTCCATGGCTGACACAACCAATATTTGTTTAATTTAATGGAATTGAATGGCATATATTTCAACCGGTAACGGGTAAAATATAGCCTGATCTTCTTGATGGAAGAAATGTTTGTAGCTAATGTCGGAAGAATTCAAGGTCATGGATCTATTCCCATCAGTATAATGACTGTGGACATTTTGAAATGAGGCAAATTAATGACAAGTTGTAGTAATGCTCTTGGGATGTTCTTTCTACAGAGATGACTCCTGCAGTTCTTCTTGTTAGCTGGTCATTATTTCTCTTAGAATGAAGATAACATTTAAGCAAGAATTTCTTTGGGACCTTTCTACATTGGCTCCAGCTACAGAATATTTTCTATAGTTAGTCCTTGACTTATGAATGACAATTGAGCCCAGGATTTCTGAGGCTAAGTGAAACAGTTGTTAAGTGAATTTTGCCCCAATTTACAACCTTTCTTGCCACAGTTGTTAAGTGAATCAATGCAGTTGTTAAATTAGTAATATGGTTGTTAAATGAATCTGTTAAAGTTCCATTGACTTCGCTTGTTAGAAGATCACGAAAGGTGGTCATGTGACCCTCAGGACAATCATCAAAAACATGAGTCAGTTGCCAAGCATCTGAATTTTGATCATATGACCACGGGAATGCTGCAACACTCTTAACTGTGAAAAATGGCCATAAGTCACTTTTCCAGTGCCATTGTAATTTCAGATGGTCAGTAAATGAACTGTTGTATGTCAAGGACCACCTGTACTTGATGGCCCTTGGGACAAGTCACCTCTTGAATTCCCAATAGCAATAGTCCTTATAAATAAATGTAAATAAATGATTTTCCCCTTCATCACAATAAGTATAAACAATTTTAGTAACCTATCACCTTTTCTTAAAATACAACAAATTATTTTTCTTCCTATATTCCATCTTTTACCTATAAACAAATCCTTAAAGCCTCTTCATTCAGTTCTGATGAGTCAGGGGTGAAATCTTCCCGGTTCGGCCTGATTTGGCCAAACCAGCAGAGACGATTGGCATCAGTTCTCCAAACCAGTGGCAAAAATCCCTGGTGGCCCTGCCCATGCCCGCCTGATCTCCCCGTCACTGCTCACCTCTCCCGGCTGCTCAACCCGCCCACCCACTCCAAACATTTCTTTCTCTGTTCACAGCAGAGCTGCTGCAGCCTGTCCCTTTAAGGTAGTCCCTGGGAGGGAGGGGTTGGGGGGGAACCATAAAGGGAGCAGCAGCTCTGCTATAAACAGAGGAAGAAACGCTTGGATTGTCTCTGCCATAGAATTCAATGTTAAATGCAACAGAAACAATCCAAACATTTCTTCCTCTGTTCACAGCAGAGCTGCTGCAGCCTGTCCCTTTAAGATAGTCCCCGGAAGGGAGGGAGCCAGGGGGGGACCATAAAGGGAGAAGCAGCTCTGCTGTGAACGGACTCATACACACATTTTTTCCCTACTGGGTTCAGTAGGCGTGGCTTGGTGGTGGTGGTGGCATGTGACTGAGCGGGCATGGCCATGAGTGACATCGAGTTGGCCATGCCCACTCAGTCACAGGATCCCACCACCAAGCCACACCCACAGAACCAGTAGTAAAAAAAATGTCAATTTCGCCACTGAGATGAGCCATTAACAAATCACAAGAGATAACAACATATGTATTTTAATCTTGATCAAATACATCAACTTAATATTCCTTCCTCTCACTTTTAACAATCTTCATTTTTAATTCCTTCAAATAATGTTCTAAAATTTAATTTCCTTTCAGTTTTTGTCTCTTTACACAAAATTAGCAAATTGTTTATACTTATTGTGATGAAGGAGGAAATTATTTATTTATATATTTCTTTTATCTTTTCTTACCACTTTTTTCTTTTCTATTTTTTCTTTTCTGTACATTCTATTTCTTGTTTTATTCTTTGATTTTTTTAGTTTGTATTTGCAACTTTTTAATTGTCATGTTTAATAAAATTACTATAAAACAGAATAAAATATTTTGTTTTTGTTTTTTTCTTTAGGGACCTTCACTATAAATCCCACTACAAATCCCAATTCAAATATTGGGATATTCCAGGTAAACACCTTATTATTCATTCTTTTTGCAGATGTCAGAATCCTGAACATCTTGAGAATTAGTTTATAATATACAACATTTAATATCTAATCTAAATAATAATAAAATAATAATTTCATAGTCTGAGTTCTCAGAATCTCACTGGGCTAAAAATGACAGAAAAAATTAAAACAATGAGATAATTTTCCTTGG
Organism: Thamnophis sirtalis; assembly: GCF_051295495.1. Lineage (NCBI taxonomy): Eukaryota > Metazoa > Chordata > Lepidosauria > Squamata > Natricidae > Thamnophis > Thamnophis sirtalis. Next base: position 77,567,425 of record NW_028261385.1, on the reverse strand, counting down.
TATACTGCTTTTCTGCAGTATCCACAGATAATATACACATTTTAATTTATCATAGGAATGGATTTTCTATTTCCTCTTTACATCTTAATTCATAAACTAAACCAACTACTTTCTCAACTTTGAATTCAAGTCTGCAAATTCCTTTCTGGGTAAATCTGGAATTCAAAACAAGAAGTCAGGCTGGTACATTATAATTTCTTATTTCTTAGAGGGGTTTTTTGGGGGGTGCTAATACTACTACAAGAAGAAAGTTGAGAAAATGTTTCTCAAAAATCCAAAATCTCCAAAAATTACCAAATTATTAGAGAAATCATTCACAATATTTACCTTCGTTGCTATGGTAGTCTTCTTAAAATACCATTCCTACACAATAAAATAAGAAACATGTGTTCCTTCTATCATGCATTAAATTCCTACCCAACCATAAATTTCAGCCGGTGGCCTTGGGTCAGCTAAAATCTTTCAGAATATTTGAGGAGAGACACAAGTGAAAGAAAAACAAATCAGTTGTCATTTCAACGTCATTCAGCAGAAAAATCATTAAATGGAGGACATTGTAAATTAACTGATCACAAGTATTGTTTTTTTTTAAAAAAAGGATTGAACAATGTATAGTAATAATTGATGTTATTGTTAGCAAAGAAATACAGCATCTGATCTTAATTCTGGATGAGTTAGGAAGAGAATAGAAGCATAGTGAGTCGCATGAGAAACATACTACTCAAAATGAGTTGTAAATAACTTGAGAAGATAAATGATTTAGTTGTGCTCACACTCGTCTAGGTTTTCATTCTTCTGGAAGCAACCTCCCCACATTTGCTTCCAAAGAAATCTGTGGAGAAATGATTTTTCATCTTAAGATGGGACCACCCAGTGAGTTTGTGACCAAATGAAATTTGAATTAGCAACTTTCCAGTTCATAGCTCTTACCTAATGCCTTATATTACGGCTTTCAATGAGCTAAGACAAAACACAGCTAGATATTATAATAATAGTCCTGGAAATAAATTTGAAATACCTGAAATAAATGTATTTCTTGTCAGCATCAAATTTATTTGATGGCTGCAGTTGATGATCAGAAAACTTGAGGTCCTGTCCAAATGAAGTTCCATCTCACAGCTATGCGTGCACTCCTTACCCCTAGGCTTAGTTTCCATTTTTGTTTCTTAAACACAAATCATGAGCATAAATTCAATTATCTTCTTCACTGAACACTTGATGGATGGATGAAGACAATGTGTTCAATAATATGGACAGTTTCTCCTTCATCTTCATCTGTGGTTCCAATTCATAATTGATATTGCAGTTTTGAAGTTACTGTATAATCATAGATCTACTGGCAAAAATGAAACACAAAATAGGGAAAAGCAGGACTTTATTAGATTCAGTAATATTGGTATTCAGCAGGTTCTGACCAGTTCTGGAGAATCAGTAGCAGAAATTATGAGTAGTTTGGAGAACCAGTAAATACCACTCTGACTGGCCCCGCCCACATCCATTCTTTGCCTCCTAAGTCCCAGCTGATTGGGAGGAAATGGGGATTTTGCAGTAACCTTCCCCTGGAGTGAGGAGGGAATGGAGATTTTACAGTATCCTTCCCGCCATGCCCACCAAGCCACACCCACAGAACCGGTAGTAAAAAAAATTGAACCCCACCACTGTAAAAACGCTGAACATCAACTTGACTGCTTTAACCATATAGTTAAGTTTCATAATTTCATGCAAATACACGAGTAAGGCATTCAACATCACTTATGGGAGGCTGATTCTCAGCCTTGTATTGTTACTTGTTGTATTGGATTGTCCAGGTGCAGGATATTATTGCCCCCAAGGGTATTTACAGTATCCTTCCCCTGACACACCCATCAAGCCACACCCACAGAACCAATAGTAAAAAATTTGAATCCCACCACTGAGTAATAAGCCTATTCCAAAAACTGATGGCTAGAATTATTATTTCTTGTTAGATTGTTTTTGAGAAAGAGACTATTAACTATAGTGTTATTTTCAAGAGAAATATACATAATGCAGCAAAATACTGCAAACTCATTGCCAGTGTTCTTGACAATTTTGCAGTGGTAGTAAGGCTGTAAAATAATGGCAATAATTTTTTAATTAACTAAAATTTAAAAATGGCAATAAGAACAACTATCTCTCAATAATAATAATAATGTTTAGTTTTTTAACAATAATTTATGTTAAAGTCTAGAAATACAATGATTAAAAACTAATACAAACTAAGAAAAATATAAAAAGTAAAAAAGTGTAAAAATAATTAAAAATAAAAAGTTATATAAATAAATGATTCCTCTCTCCTTTCAAACAAGCACAAGATGGGCAGAAAACAAATTTAACCAACAAAGATATAAATAAAAAAGTAACTTATCACCTCCCGATAGCTCAATAAAATATACTTTTGTCTATTATCTTATCTTTTATCAATAAACAAGTTATACAACCTCATCACTCATATTAAATATATGTATCATATAATTTATCCTTAGCCAAATGAAACCATTTTATATTGCTTTCCTTTACTTTTAAGACAGTAACAACACTCTCTAAAAATGCAGCAAAATAAATCTCTTCACATACCCTATATTTATTAATAAACACATCTTTAAAGTTTTGACATTTGGTCCTGGTTTTTAAAAAGGTTATTAAATGCTACCAAAAACAAAAGCATAATTTGAACCTTGATAAAGTAAATCTATTTTATATTCCTTTTGTTTACTTTGAAAACACTTAACATTTGATTCCTTCAAATAATGACCAACAAATTGATTTCTTATCATTTTCTCTTTGTCGCTTACCTCTAAACATTTGTTTAAAATGTTTCTTTTATAAATCCAATATAAGAACATTATCCAAGTCACTATTCTGATTTATTATTTACATGTCCCCTTTAATTTCTTGGCAACAGCCAATTTCATTTGTAAGTATGTTATCTTTTTTCATATCATTCTTGTAGTCTAGCAGTTTTAAATCTATTTTCAGATCCTGATGCAAATCAGTTTCTATTTTATCCAGTAAAATCTGTTTCTCTTCTGTAGTGTCTTTTAAATTTGTTTTTATAATAGTAAATAATCTTAAGTATAATATCTAAGTGCATTGTTTCCACATAGCCTTGAATTCTTCCACAGTCAAATACTATTTCTCCATTGTATTAATAGATAATTTATTCTTGAAGTATCATCTTTAATTCTCTCAGGTTTCCTCTAAATTAAGCCTCAAATTTGCCTCATATCATGTATTTTTTCTAATCAATAACACTTTTCCATGGGATGCTTTCTTAGAGTTAGTTTTAAAATCTACACACACACACACACACACACACACACACACACACACACACACCGGTATTTGTAAAATTATAAACAACCCACAGGAAATATGCATTGAAGACCATCTGGTCCCTTAATATATTTATAACTTTTCAGAAAAAAAACATTCTAGTTATCCTTTTGCTGTTTATTCAACATCTTTTGAAGCTTCCTTTCAAGGATAGAAAGAAGCTCATCTGATGTAATGAAACGCGTCCTTCTGAAGGTTCTTATCATCAAAAAATTATTAACAAGGAATCTCCTAAGGTGATTAAGAAAGAAAGTAGGCAAACCCAGTGTCCACTTGAAAGCTCCGAACTGCATACTAGGTGGGATGACTGTCCCCTGGCTACTAGAGCTCTAAAAGCACCAGAGACTGGTGTCTTGTGATCTTCTTATAGAGAACCTCTATATGGAGCACTTGTAGGCAATCCTGGTCCTGTCTTTGCTCCAGAGAGGAATCCCAAAGAGCCAATCCATTTACCAGCTCCTCTTTCTGCTGTGCCTGTGAGCTTCACTCTGCAGAGCTAGCTTCAGTCTGCCATTTCTTGGAATTATTACCCTGGAAGTTTGTTTCCTCCTCAAATATTGATCCAAATTTCTCTGAGACTTTTGTCTCACCATTAGTGTGTCAACTATAAGAATTCTTTTTTAGTTCTCAATTTCAAGAATTCAGTCTCACATTGTTCCCACAGGGTAAGAGAGGCGTCTTATGTTGTTCTAAGCTCTAAGGTGGGTTGTTTGGTTTGGGTTTAGCTTTAGCCTGTTGTACACATCCAGTCAATTGTTGCTTGTCCACTCAACTTTGATGAATAAAGAAATAATTTAAGATGGTGGATGATCTCAGACCAAGCAACCAATAGAAAAGGGTTTTGTTACTAAATAAAAACTACAATTTGCTATGCCAATGACACTTCATCCTGAGTTGTGAGGTCTTTATTTATTTGATACAATTGAATCCCACGTAAGATATGACAATATAGCAAGCAAAAAATGTGTTCATTTGATAACTGTTTAACAATGGTGTGAAGTTATAAAAGATTAGTATTGCCCTAGTCTGATCAGAAGTAACCCCTAACATCTGGCACCAATTGGCTCTTGCTTTGCAGGTGGTCTTGTCAGAAATTTATCTGGTAAATGAAAAACATTCCTGCCCTTACAGGTGGTCCTAACAGTTTATGCTTCAGTCACCTTGGCAATCTCCTGCTTTGATTAAACAGATAGTTTCTGGGCCCAGAGCTGTGAGTCTGCCAACATTGGCATTAGTTGAAAAGAAAACAGAGATTATCAAGTATAATGAGTGATATGGAGGAGAATATACTTTATTGGTCCTTCTAGAGAACTCTGACATGGACAATGCTGGGTCTTGGGGCCATGTGGTGAGGAAGAGACAGATTTGGAAATTTTTGGAATGTGAGAAAGAGGAATGCTATACAGCGACAAGCAGAACTACAGTTTATAGAATATACCCAGAGGCCATATCTTAGTAAAGTTGTGATCACCAGTAGTTGTTTTGGCACTACATGTACTTTAGACCTTATGTGGAATTTAATTTTATTTAAAATGCTTGGCTTTTGTCTGACTCACATAAATCATATTGAGTGAGATAAAAGAAATATTTGATCTTTATCATCTAGAAATATATAAAGGTATATGCATCAGAGATGCTTGTTTTAAAAATGTCAAGCTGGAGGGAAATTAAATATATGGATTTCATATGTCAGGCAGAATTAAGAAAATATTGGGTAAGAAGGCAGGGTTGCTCAATCTGCAAAGACTGAAGAAAGCAAACTGCACTGTATATTTAAATTGGATTCACCTTCAAATTAGAGTAAACTTTAAAAGGTTTCCCAAAGATTAACTGTGATCATTAGCTATTGAAAGGTTATTAATTAAATCCCTAGACTGAATTTAATGACACTTATATTTAATCTAGCAATAATAAATAAATAAGTAATCAATTAAATATAAGATAGGTCTGACTTTGGTTCCTCTTCTTGAATTGTGGCTTAAATTATTGTAGATTGTGGGTTTCAAACTCGTGGTGCCACGTCATCATGTGATTTATCACGACTTTTCCCCCCTTTGCTAAATCGGGGGTATAGCCGCATGTGATACATTTGGCCCGCAGGCCGCAGATTTGACACCTCTGTTATAGATTAAAAATAATTGTTTAATTCTTATCCCTTTCTTCAAACTTCAGAACTGTTCTGTTTTATATTATTTACTTAGAACATGGCTACATAGAAATGGGGGTGGGGGAATCTAATGGAGGATCAGACCAGATGGTATTTGGAAATCTGTACATTTGTGCATGCACATGTATATATATTGTAAACCATTGGGAGTTTACATTGGAAACTGGTATTCAGAAAATAACTTGTTACTCATTGCATCCATTTATATCTACATAAGGCAAATATACTTACAGTATCCATTAAATATTGAATTCTCTTTCCTAAAACAGTTTAACTATGCTGTCTTAATATTGTTTCCCCAGTTTAATTCCATGATCACAAAATAATATGCCAGCTGAAATTATTTGTTTTGAATCTGTTGGCTTTCAGTAGGAAAGGGTAGGGAAATACTGTACTCTTCCTGTTGACTGAAAGTTAATTGCAAAACATTTGATAGTGTCCATATGTTTGCTATTCAACGCTTGTCACCAGGGAAACGTTTTGGATTGGGTAGAGATCCTAAATTTGTGACTCCATTTTTCACCTCATAATAAAAAAATAGATTAGAGACACAATCTTCATAATCTCACAACTGAAGCCTGTATAAATCACAAGTTTATGATTAAAAAAAAAACATTGGGAATGATGTAATTTGAAAGATCATTTATCTATCCATCCATCCAATCATTCACCAGAAGAGCAAGAACCAGAACTAAGTATCTCCTTCGACACCCAAAGCAGTAAAAAAAGGAGAATATATGTTGCCCATCAATTCAAAATCGTAAAAAAGATAAATGTAAAAACAGTTAAAATCAAGACGACTTAAATAAGAATGTAAGTCTCAATGTGACTTCTCTAATACTAAGGCAGCAGCTTGGCTCCAGTTTAGCCACAATCACTATGTCCAGGACTGAAGTCATAAAAGCATTTTTAGGAGTTGCTGGGATAAAAGTATTATTTGGACCCTCATTCATATTGTCATAAATTATGACAGTAGGGTAGCTACTGACCTTTGTGTCTGCTCTGAAGAACACACGTTGCTCATGATCGTAACTGAATGGTTACTCCATTTCCACCGATTTGTATTCAATATTCTGTCCTCTAGACTCTTATATTAGATCATAACTCAACCAAAGATTCACCACCCATCAAGTCTGGCAGGACATTACCTGTTGTTGCTAAGTTTTCTCCACATTGTTGTGAACACTGAGTTACAGATTTTCATTATGGAAATTTTGTTTCAGGCTCTGGCATGATTTTTTAAAAACTTACGTATATATTGCAGTTTCAACATTGAAAAATTGCTACCTCTTTTTAAAAGCTGTGCGGTTTTCTTGCATAATAATAATTTCAATGCAGCTATTTCAGAAACTCTTACGGACAGCTAGAGGAGACATTTACTAAAGGAAATAAATTAACTTAAGAGAATTACATTTTAATTTCTCTTTTCTCTCCACTAATGCAAATCCCAACAGATGTGAGTAATGTGTGTGACATTTCTTCTTGTCCTCTTTTTTTTTTTGTTCATTTCATTGATTACAAAATCATGGGGTGGGGGGGAATCTCCAATAAAAAAGCAGATGGTTTTCTTTTAGTTTTCTGTAATATTTTCATGTTTTTGATCCTTGTTTCTAATCTCTCAACACAACAGAGGTTTACTTTGCATTTCCAGATTAAGGTAAAGAAAATCGAGTCAAACTATACAGTAATATTGGCTCCTTTTCACTTTTGTATATTCCCTGTTGCAGTATCTTCTACCAACTATTGGTATTGCTTTGCAATTTAGAAATAATGCATTTATTTCTGTGTGCAACTGTGCTATTTGTATACGTACTTATGCAATTTCTTGACCTAGGATGGCAACTTTGCTTTAAAGTGTGGAACAAAATGCTCTGACATTCCTTGTTATAGCATTATTTGTTGTTCATTACCAACAAGAAACAGACTTTTCCTGAGTTCTACATAGCACTGCCGGCTTTTTGAAAGACCCTAAAAATCTGAGCCTTCACCAGGACACAAGGATCAGGAAGTTTTATAAGTCCATTCTAATTGTTTGCATTGTTTGCATTGCTTGAATTGCCTCTAGGTGCTTTATTTTGATCATATGACCATGATCACAGTTACGACCATGCTACAATGGTCATAACTTTGAAAAACAGTCATAAGTTTTTTCCCTTTTTTAACCACCATTGTAACTTTGAACTAAATGAGTGGTTGTAAGTCAAGAATTACCTATAATTAAAAAAATTCCGCCAACCTTTTTGTTTATGCCTGTTACAGTGGGGCAATCTGGGGTCTCCAGAACTAGATGAGGAATCAGTACTGATACAGGAGTATACATTACGACATGATGACAGTTCTTTCCTTCTTTCTCTTTAATTTAGTACATTTGTTTTCCGCTATAAGAATAAACGTAATGTGAATTGCAGAAGCTAAACAGTGGGACTAGCATGTGTTATGCACATAGGTTCCTAACTACAGGCAAAACATTAATTCCAACCTTCTTGGAAACCTTTATGTGAATGTAACTGCAAGAAATCTATGGCTGTATATAAATGTCTGATAAACAAACAAATAAATGTGTGCACATGCTATAAGATAAATGTGCCCTTAAGCTAAATTTGATTCTAGGTGATTACATTCATGTTGTTTTGTTAATGGTACTGCAGAAGTGGTACTGCTGCTTTCTGTTTATTTATTTATTTTTACTGAGTCTAAGCGGAGGTCCTGGAATTGCCCCTTATCCAAGGACTAACACGGACTAAACATATTTAATTTCTGAGATTAGACAGCTACAAGTTCACACTTCCCAAAATATGAAGAGGCAATGGAAATTCTGTATCTGTTTGTGGACTTAAAACTGGTGTCTTTTTCTCTGTCAATAAATGGGCCACCCTAATAAAGATTATCTGAATGAGTGATTTTGTGACAATACTCTAAAGTTCCTGTTAGCGATAACTCTTAGCATTTCATATTCAATTCAGGATCAGTAATGGTTTTGGTAACTTTTTATACCACATATAAGTATCAACAGACCAAAGAGTAACTTGGTAAAACAATACTCCACAGAGCTTCCTGTTAAGGCACTTGAAGCAGGATCCCACCAAGATTTCTGTTAGATGTAGGACTGAATGCATGCGGGAAAATATAGAGGCTGTCTTTACATAATGGGATATTTGATGTACTACAACAGAAGTCTTCCTAAGAGAAGTTTGCCAGGCAATGATTAAGCTCTTGGGACAAATGCTCAAATTTGTACAAATTTGAGTGGAGTCTGTTATTCAACAAAGTAATTTAGAAACATATGGCGGAAGCTAGTAGGTGTATCAAAGAGATCCAAATTATGAGTGAATATCATTTAGCTAATAAAGTAGTACCTATAGTTGGCTAGCACACCATGTACAAAAGTACTGGCATGTTTCAGGATACGATGACTCAAGCTGAAAAAAAAGGTCTATAAATACTAAATCATAAGATGAGAGAGTTACAAAAAGTTGGTCATGGATATAAAGAAAAATGATCTTTCTTTTGAGATTATCCAATAAAGCTAATGAACAACTATAAAAAAAGTCAAGGAAAAGTTTGTGTTTCTTTGTGCAAGAAAGAATCTGTGATATTTTGCTCTTCTAGGCTTTAGTTTAATAGGAAGATCTTGAGAAGTTAAGCCTTGTTTCTTCCAGGTAACAGGTAGGGGACTAAAGATGATCTGGTGTTAGAACTGATTAGACAAATTTACACTGAATGAAACACTCTAAAGCAGGACTCTCCTACCTTAGCAACTTTAAGACTTGGGGACATCAACTCCCAGAATTCCCCATAGTTGGCTGTGGAATTCTGGGAGTTGAAGTCCACAAGTCTTAAAGTTGCCAAGGTTAGACAACCCTGCTTTAAAGGTAGCCCTTTACTAAAATGGATCTTTTGTGGGATTGGGTTCATTAAGAAAACCTGGGTGTTCTGCTTCCCCACAAGGAACATGTCTGTTACCATTAATTGTTTACACTTGTTTGAGATCTTTAGCCAATCCTGGGTTTCTGATAGGTTGCCTCTGGTTATAGTCATTATGTTTATTTGATGCTTTTCAAATCTGTGGTGAATGAGCTGTCATGGTTTATGGCAGATGGTCATTTCTTTGTTATTGCTCACAACCTCAGATGCCATGTGCTTCAGCAGAAGCAGGTGTGACACAAGTTAGAATAACAGGTCATCACTTGTGTCCAGAGTTTAACAATCCTCTATATTCATTATGGCGCTAGATATACATACCTTTCTTACATTAAATCACACTTTGAATTATGTGTTCAAAATATTGACGTGTATACTTAAAACATATACAAAAATCATATACAATTTACAAAGCATCAGTCAGCATTGGGAGCTTTGTAAAACAACAATAGCAACTTTTATGCTTTTTGGAAATACTATATGACTCTACCAGAGAATGGAAGCCATCCTTTGTGATCTGTCCTGCCAAATTCAATGTCAGAATACAGCATGAAAAGACATTCCTGTCTCTTGGTCCACAGAGAATTCTCTTTCTCCATTTGTGCATTGTGATAGCAACTAAAAATATTTCTTTCAAAACAATCTTTGGATTTTCTCGTTGTCTAGTTTTTTTTCCAATTGAAATGACCTTCTGCTTTTAGCAATTCTGATAATTTCATTTTATGGATGGTTGGTTATTTTTCATTTTTCACTTGGTCTTAAAACTTTGCTGGTTGCCTTGAGAGATACAGAAAGAAAGTGGTTTTTTTTTTTAAATTCATACAATTAATGATATTATGCCTATCTTTGCAAAGTTAAAAAAGACCTGCATTTCTTCTGACAACATTCAATATTTCTTTAATACTTATTAAGTGGCACCTCATTGAATTAGAAAAAAATCAGTTAATTAGAACATTTTGTACAAGCAATACCTTGCCATATCTAAAAATCTCATCGGTATAATCAAACTATTACTCCCCCTTAAATTAATACACTGAAATATTAATTTCCATAATTTCCTTTTGGCTAGCTGCTGAATATTTCATTTTTAGTTATTCAAATGAAGTAGCATTTCATTCAGATTACAACTATGGCATTCTTTTAACAGATTCCTTGCTAATAGATTTTCCCCCTTGGTGTAATCTTGTATTAGTTAAACTGCACAATGCTTTAATGTGGTCTGTTATTTTTCCTTTCTTTTCCCTAAAAGGCTTGAAATTATTATATTTCACTTCTTCTATAAACAAATAAAATTTTTGTCTGAAATCTTCCTTGGGGTCAGATTTTCATCTAAATAAAATCCATAACTATAAAAATTGCAGTGAAAAAAAACCTGTTAATCTACATTTATGTCTGATACATTGATGTCATTTACATAAATATATATATATATATATATATATATATATATATATATATATATATATATATATATATATATATATATATATATATATATATATAAAATATATTTTTGTGCACAGTTATGTACAGTTTTTCTGATCAGATTTTGGGAACAATTAGCTTGTCTATTATTTCAGAGATTGCTGAAACACAGATTTGGCCTGTTTTGTCTGAGGCTGTTAAATGAAGGTTTATTAAATTGAGGTTTTAATGTATTCAAATTCACAAATAGATAATTGGATCTAGAAATTAAGGCTGCAATCCAACATCCATTTACCTGGGAATAAATCCCATTGAAGCCAATTGGCTGACTTCTGCGCCCATGCCTGCACGCACACGCACACACTCACACAGAAACTCACAAGAGTTTTAAATCATATTGTACTTACAGGAAATCTATTTGAAATCAACAAGCATAAGTAAGAATGATTAAAGCTGAGTTCCCAGAGGATAGTAAGCAAGATTGTTTTAATTATGGTTTATTTACTAAACCCTAGCTATCCATTTCACACATAATGCTAAGACACAATGGTAGGTTCATATTTCACAGTAAGTGAAAAACCAGCAAAATTTAATTTAGCTACACAGTTTATAGGGCTATGTGTCTTGCAAATTTGATTATGGACAGCTACCATAGTATTAAAAGAGAGAGCAAAAGAACATAGCAAGAGTAAAAACCCCAACATAAGTAGTACAAACGAGGCCAACTACAGTCATGTTCATATTCCCAAGCCATTGCAAGATGGGTTCACCCAATGCCCTGACCCAATGCCCTTAGGAAGAATCAACAGAAATAGGCCATCTGAATCCTGAATGATAAGCTGTTCCATAGGGCAGCTACTATGACAGAGAAACCAGTACTCCTGGGTCTTGCCAGATGGCATTGTTTCAGAGAAGGCACTTGAAACAACATTATCCTTCCAGAACTTTTGGGATAGGCAGAAAATTAGCATAGATAAACAGTCCTGCAAGTCTCCTGCACCATGAAGGACTTTATAGATAGTAGCCACCATCTTGAATTGCCCACAGAAGCCTATGCACCTTAGAATCTGCATTATTACAAGAATATAGTATGGTGCTGGGTGGGGATGAAACCCCCTGCCCACTGGAGAGATAGTACATAGTTAGATGGCTGCTGAAAATATTCTTTATAATTGAAACACCACTTTGTCTAGGGCAGAGGTGGCGAACTATCGCCCCTTTATGACTTGTGGACTGCAACTTCCAGAATTCCTGAGCCAGCAAGGCTGACTCAGGAATTCTGGGAGTTGAAGTCCACAAGTTATAAAAAGGCCATAGTTCACTACCCCTGGTCTAAGGTCAAGTCTAATGGTATCAATTTGTTTGTTGCACTCCAGTATGTCCAAGAAGTGAAGTTTGGCTTGAGGTTATAGGAAGGTTAACAGGTTTGAGAGATAGAGTAAGAAATCAGTAAAAGATGATTGCTTGACAAAATGTGGTTTTAATACAAACTTCCCGAACCTACCTGCTAATTGTGTTGATTGCCGTTACCAGAATTCCCAGAAAACGTGACATGAAGATGTTTGTATCTGCAGTCACAGCACATCTGGAAGGTTCTTAGTGAAGAACGTTGTTTAATGCAAAGTGTTTCTGCCTATAGATTGTCATCCAAAAATGTCTACAATGTGTATCTTAGTCTCTAAATGCTGATGGAAATCCATCATTTTAATACAGTATAATTTATAATGCACAGCACACTGCCAAACGCTTAGTACAAAATAGAGTTGACAATGCCATAAGTACTGCCAGAAGAATTATTTATTATTGTAGCAATATTATTCTGCATGAAATGTACTTTGCATTTTTTTAAAAAAATATCTGTCATATATTTGGCTTTTATTGGCAGTTCTAAAAATCACTGTTCTTCCGAAAATGTCTGCATCTTTTTTTAAGGAATATTTTTGTCACTCCAATATGCTTGGGAAGCGGAAAAATGCAAAGGATTAATTCCAACATCTATACGTGGTAGAATTTTTGGATTTATTAGGATTTGCATGTCTACTTTATGCTCCTGATTCTTCATGCACTGATACCAGCTAGCTTTTCTTTTTTGCAGTCATATAAAAGATTCTATTTTTCTAGAATTCTTTTATGCCCATAAATATATTACTGAAAATAACTAAACAAGGCAATTACTTATACACCTAAATCTATAGTATTTTAATATATACAGAAAGGTTATAATTTACTTTTATGCTTATTTTTACACCTTATAGCAATGCTTCATAATTTACATTATCTAACTATTTATACTAACAAACTTTGATAAACATATTTGTGAAAAGCTCCATGACAGTTTAAAAAGCTCATTTTTTGCAATCATGGCGAATTGTAGCTGGGAAGGTGCCAGAAACCTAGACTCTAAGAAAGGTGAAATTCCTATAGCAACAACATATACATAATTAATGCTGTTTTATCATTGTTAAGCGGCTTCAAATGTGTCTTTTTCTGCATTACTTTGTTGTATAAACCAGCAATTAACATAAATCCAAGGAATTTTAAATCTTGTCAAAGCAGAGGTTTGTTTGTTTGTTTATTTAAAACATTTATATAGCTGCCCATTTCATAACTGATTCATAATTTTTTGAACACATTATCAGTTTCTTGGACTCCAAAGACATTTTCCATTGTTTGTTTGTTTGTTTGTTTTAATTTAAAATAACTCATTTATTATAGAATTAAAACAATTTACCACTGGAAAAGAAATTAGAAAAAACTTGGTGCCCATTTCTATTTGTTAATTTTATGGAAATACTCATAAGCGAGAAAGTATTTGATGCAGAATTCTAAACATTAGTGTTTTCCTTATTAATTTGAAATATAAGCATCTTTGGATCTATCTTTCCTTCTCTAGGAATATCAGACTATACCTTTCAGATTATGTTTAACACAAAAATTATATGTTTTGTTCAGCTTTTGAGGTTTTTAATGACATTTTGTCCTTTTAATGTGCTGAATATTTTGTATTCAGTTTTTATCCTAGAATTTAATTTTATACTAACACAATTATATTCAGTGATTGAAGAATGTCTTTAGGCAGATAAATCATCTCCATCAATTTATTTACCGTATTTTTAAATTCCCCAATAACAAACCCATTAGACAGATTAGAAAAGAATTAAAAACAAAAGAATGAAACAGCACAAGGAAAACGCAGCAGAGGAGGAAAATGTGGAAAACGTCATCATATAATTGGATGAATGAATGAATGAAACAAAATTCCATTTCTTGAGAATTGAAGTCTGTTGTTTCCAGATTGATACAGTTGGTTCCATTTTAACTCCCTGGAGCTGTCTCTCCTTAGGCACCCTATATCATTTTATGGCTGTTTGATGTACAATACACTGTGATTTTATCAATGCTAAACATCTTCAGCCACCTATACATAATTGTTTTGAGCATCCTGATTTCCTAAAATAAGAGGGATTTTTAATTTTTTTAAGTTTTTCATTGTTTTACTTTTAAAATTATAAACACTTGCTTTTGCTGTTATCAAGTGTCATACAGCAGAGATGTGAGAGGTGGGTGTTTATTTGAGTTACCCAGGCAATAATTAAGTCTTTCTTTCACCCCCAACTGAGTTCAAGAACAATGGGAGGGTTTTTTTTATATCTTCAGTGACCTCGTCACACAGTCAGTCTGATTGGCTGCAAAGGGGCTGTGACATCAAATAGTGATCCCAACCAACCCAGATGAAGAAAATGCTTCAGTTAAAATGGAGCCTGAACAGCAGCAGATGGAGATAAATGGTTGGGGAAAAGCCAGCAGCAGTTCAGTTGTTCCTAAGGTAAATGCTTTTCATATACTTTTTGATTTCATGAAAAATAACCTTCATAATGATAATTGTCACCCCACAAGCGTCTTGCTGGCTTTATTGGCAAGACTATAGGGCAAACGTGAACTCTCTGGCACATTGTTCATACCCATAATTTTTCCATGGATTTTCTTTTAATAACCTCATTGTATTATAGCCTCTTTCCCATGCTATAAAAGTAGCTGAGGCAGTTTTGCTGTTGAAGGAGAGTTGATTAGGGTATTAAAAGAAACAAAAACATTTTGAGCTATATATTATATTGCAATGTTAAAGAGATTTAATAGATTAACAGAATTGGAAGGGACCTTATAGATCCTCTACTCCATGAGTATAGGAATATCAATGGAGAGAGAGGGTGGGCGGGAGGGGGAGGGTGGGAGAGGGATTGAATTGTAATGATATATTTGATTATAAGAGCTGTGATAGTGCAGTGGTTAGAATGCAGTATTGCAGGTTAATTCTGCTGATTGCCAGGAGTTTGATCTTGACTGGCTCAAGGTTGACTCAGCCTTCCATCCTTCTGAGATCTGTAAAATGAGAATCCAGGTTATTGGGAGCAATATGTTGTCTCTGTAAATCACTTAGAGAGGGTTGTAAAGTACTGTGAAGTGATATATAAGTCTAAGAACTATTGCTATTGCTATTAGTCCATGTTTTCTTGACAACTTTACAGAAGTGGTTGGACAAAAACATCTGGGAAGTTTTCTTTCCTTTTAATTTCCTAGCCTGTCCTATGTATGTGAAACTTCCTGGTAGTAATTCATACATCCATCAACCAAATCCAATTTTATCTGAAGAACAAAGAAGAAGAAACAATGGTCATAAGGAATAAGAAAGTTATAAGGAAACAGAACAATCTGTAAAGGAGCATAGAGTCCAGTTGAACTAATATATGCAATTCTATACACACTTAAATGTATTTTTGAACATAGGATGGCATCATGGGACTATCTCCCAATTCACCTTACATTAATGGAAATGAAAGTTGCCTGTTCAAAGGAATTGTAAACACAGGATATGAGGTTTTTTGGTATCACTTCTATTCACATTTTTGTTACCCAATAAAAAATTGATTCCTCTACAACAGCAGCATCCAGCCTTTCCAGCTTTCTGGATCAGTGGGAGGGGGAGGAAGAGTGGCAATGGTTCTGTGCAGGTGGTGGGTGAGCATACATGCACAACTCCATTTGCTCACACAAATGGAGCTTCATGCTCACAGTTGACATAAGTTAGCCTGTGTGTGCATGCGCTTGCCCACTTTCTGGCCTGGTTTTGAGCAGGCCGTGGCCCGGTACTGGACCATGGCGTAGAAGTTGGGGATCCCTGCTCTTCAATGAGAACATTTTCTGGGACAAGTTCTTTAAGTATAGATTGATTCAATTTGCAACTATATCAGGTAGAAGCATCCTTATGAGTTGTAACAGAGATGTAGACTCTTCACTTTCACTGTACTCTTACGTTTACGTTTATTAGGATTTGTATGCCGCCCACTCTCGAGAGACTCAGGGCGGCTTACAGATAAAGCAGGGAGGGGGAACATATAAAAATTAAAAAGAACAGACATTAAAATCGCACAACATTCATATAACTTAAAGTGGGGCTGGATAAATCAGCAGCCCCAGGCCTGCTGGAACAGCCAGGTCTTAATCGCTTTGCAGAAGGCCAGAAGAGTAGTAAGGGTCTGGATCTCCACGGGGAGATCGTTCCATAGGGCCGGAGCAGCTACAGAGAAGGCCCTTTTCATGACACTATACTCTTCACTACCATTCTGAAAATGGTAGCCCCAATACTTGAATTTGAGAAAATACTATGGATAGATAACAGCAACAATACAATGAATTCTCATTTCATGGACTGAGAGGAGTCAGTGTCTGTTATTCATAATTATCTGTTAAATACAAAGATACATCATCTGTGTAACAATGTGATTATATCACAAGCATACATTTCACTATTTGCATTTGCATAACAGCATCATGCGCACATAACATACATCACTGTAGATATTTGTTGAATTGCATGCGAAATCCATTGTAATGTAATGTCACTATAATGAGGTTTGCTAAGGCAAGGCTTTGCTGTAATAGAATTCACTGAATGGGAACCTCTTACCCGAATGGAGTAGCCAAGATTTCTAAAGCATTTTAGTGCAATAAAAAAGAAGGATTAACCTCCCCCCCCCTTTTTTTTAATCTATGAAGTGATAAAGCAGCCAAGACAACAGATGTAATTTTTGCTTCTTATCCTATTGGAGGACCAATTTATAGACTCCTTGTCTTTTTCAGAAATTAGAACAGAGTTGGGCAACTTATTTTTTAGCCCAAAGACAACACACTTCTTCCCAGTGGCATGTCAGAGGCTGCATTCTAAGTAGAGGGGACCAGGAAAGAAATTGGATTAGATTTGATTTTTCCTTAAAATTAATTGAGATAAATTAATTAAATATGTTAACATGAGAAGTCTTGTGTAGAGGGTAGTCCTCGACTTATGAACACAATTGAGCCCAAAATTTCACTTGTTAAGTGAGACATTTGCTATGTGAGTTTTGCCCCATTTTATGACCTTCCTTGCCATAGTTGTGAAGTGAATGACTGCAGTTAATAAGTTAGTAACATGATTGTTAAGTGAATCTAGCTTCCTCATTGAATTTGTTTATCAAAAGGTGATTTCATGTCCTTGGGACACAGCAACGGTTGTAAGTATGAATTAGTTGCCAAGTGCCTGAATTTTGATCACATGAGCATGGGGAAGCTACAAAGGTTGTAAGTGTGAAAAACATTCATAAGTCACTTTTTTCAGTGCTGTTGTAAATTTGAATGGTCGCTAAATGAACAGTTGTAAATGTACCTTTGTTTCATCATTTCTCTGTCTATCACATTAAGCATTAAAATTTTGGTTGAAACTTTTAGGCACACTCCAATGGCCACGCCCATGGATTTCAGGTGAAGCTCTGCATAGGTGGCCATCAGATTGTGTATCTTTGACCCAAAGCAAGGAAATGTTGGAGAAAAAAAATGAGCCACTTCCAATTAAGTTGATGTTATGGTTTCTTCTATGATGATAAAGACCTTCACTCCTTCACATAAGCCCACTATCGTCTAGTAACTTTTCCCCCAAGTGGTACAGAGATTTTGTTTTAAAAATCACAAAAGTAGTGAAAAGTAGTGTTTCAAAGTCACCCTTATAACTTTAAAAGATAGCACATGAAAGATTTTTCTTTGTCATGATGCTTGCCATCTGGAATGAGTTTGAGAACAGACCCTGGAGAGATGGTTGGAGTGCTTGTTCCATTCTGATTAATTACTTTTTCTTCATTAAGCCAAAGATTTGGACAAGTTCTTTGAAGGGACAAGGTTGGTCCCTCACTTTTTGGCTTTGTATCTTCCCTTAGTTATAAAAGCTGTTGGGGACTATAGCTGATAAGATGGAGTCTTGAATATAACTCCCAGTCTCATCTTTGTAAAGAGGAGAAACACTGAAGATTTTATTTATTTATTTATTTATTTATTTATTTATTTATTTATTTATTTATTTATTTATTTATTTAGTTAGTTAGTTAGTTAGTTAGTTAGTTAGTCAAACATGTACAAGATAACAGGTATAAGTATACACATGGACATGAACAAAGGAAATGAGTACAAATAAATGTGGAAAGTAGGACAGGGACGGTAGGCACACTGGTGCGCTTATACACACCCCCTTTACGGACCTTTCAAGAATGGGGTGAGGTCCACGGTAGATAGTTTGAGATTGAAGCTGTGAGGGATTTTGAAGCTATAACAACGGAGTCGGTAGAGCATTCCAAGTCGTATTTTCTACAATCGAGTTGGGAGCGATTAACCTTGAGTTTGTATCTATTGTTTGCCCATATATTATTGAGATTGACACTGAAGTAGTCATTGATGTTGAAATAATCATTGTAGCAGACAATTTTGTGTACTATGCTTAGGTCAGAGTCAGACCATAGGCAGAGTAGTTCCAGATTGTCCAAGCCCAAAATTTCGAGCCCTGCTGGCATAAGGGATTTATTGTGAGCAGAGGAGTAGAGTACTCTTTTTGTGAAATACCTCTGGACCCACTCAATTGTATTTTGTCACAGAGTGAAATATGTTTTTAAAATATGGTTTAAAACCATGCTATATAATACTTGATCCATTTTCTAACCTTTCCCTATATTGTCCGTGAATAGTGGCATCTTACTTCCAAAAAATTGTAAAAGTGCTTTATGGTTTTGTATAGCTATATGAGGGTACTTGGGGAGTTTAATTGGAGTTTGGATGTTGGATCTTATCCTTCTGCTGATAAACACCCAACTTTTCTTTCCTTTTCAACAGATGTCCTGATCAATAGTCTAGATAGGGTGAGAAGCTGCATGTAAATGAAGAAAATAAGGCTTAATTTTGACAAATAAAAAAGGCTTAATCTCTTCTGTTTGTCAGAAGAGAAGTCAAACCACAATTTGGAGCACAAACCACAATTTGGAGCACAAAGTGTCCTGGATGGGATAAGACTTCCATTGAAAAGCTAGTTTGGAAGTACTCTTAGATGGCATAGAGATGATTTTGTTTCATTTCAGCATATCTACCAGCTGTAAAACATTCTGGGGAAATAGGTTCTAGCTTTAATAATATGCTTTGATGGTGAGATTGTGTTACATTTTGAAATCTATTTTAAGAACCATTTTCCAGTATGTTCTGGATCCAGTTCAATCTGCTGATAATTACCTATGAAATCCTTACCTGAAATCCAAAATGCTTTTGGGTACAGGCCTGCCTATAATTCATATAAAGACCTGCCTATAATTCATAATTGTATTTTGAGGAAGAATTGTAGATCAGTGGTAAAGAATTCACTTTGTTGGCACAACATCCCAGGTTTAACACCTTACACCTTCAAGTAATGCTGATAAAACCAGGGGTGGGGTGGGGGAAATGTTAGTTAGACCTATGTTATACTACATGGTCTGATTCTTTTAAGGCAGCATTTATCTATCACATTAAAACACAGCACACTTGACAGCACTTCTTTCATAACACTATCATGATTTACTTATTTGTCAAATTTATATGGCGACCCATCTCACGTGAAGTGACTCTGGATGGTGGTGTACAATAAAACCTAATATTAAAGATCACTACAAAGTAAATTTAAAAAGAATTAAAACAGTAAACATTGATGAAAAACAATTGACAATAGAATTCCTATTCTTGATCTTGTTTTCAAGAGATTTGTTTTCAACCAATTTCGTAGTATTTATTTTGTACAATGACAATAAAGACTATACTGAGAACCACATTGAACTTTTTATTGCTCACTATTATATTCTGATTTACTGAAGTAAATGTTTCAGGTTCTGGTTTTACTTTTTCTCAAAAATATGGGATTTACATATTGCTTTTTAAATCTGGATCTTGTATATCATCACAAGTCTTCAGCAAACAACCGGTGAGTTGCTATCTCTAACTAAACTCTATCTTCTTCGTTCTAATGGAGCTAAATAGACACATCTCAAACCCTATATAGATTGGAACTAAGCCCCGTGGATTTCAGTAGGATTTACATCTGAGCAATGAATTTAACATCCGGATGTATGTCTAAGCCTAAAAGTGAAGAGGTACACCAGAAATAGATTTGGTTAACCGCACTACACTTCATCCGAGGTTCCTTTTCAAAGATGTTGGGAGACGTGTCACCAATGAGTCATGCTTAGAGCTGGAGGGAAGCCCATTATCCAAGAGGCTCTACTGAGCATTTGTTAGAGTCAGCACAAATGAGAGGACACTCGAAGACTGATTGATGGGCGCTCTCCTGGACTGGAGTGAAATGAGATGCCTGCAGAGAGTCTCTCAGGCAACATAAGTTTTTTGTTTTGTTTTGTTTTAATTGGAAGGGGTCCGGTTGACAAAAGTCAGAGCTGAAGAAAGTTGGCTAGAGCTGGATCTCAGCATGTAGAACAAGGAAAAATAGTCTCTCTTTAGGTTTTTTTTTTGTCTGTGTCCCCTGTGTTGGTGGCTGCTTGGGATTTTAGTCATGGTTCAGTTCAAACACTTTCCCTTTTCAAGACAGAAGGAAAGTGGTTGTGTTTTTCTTGCTTAGCTTCTAGCTAATTAATTTTGTTCTTGTTTTATTTTTCTTCCCTAAGGGAAAAAAAAAGGCCACGTTTAGGATGTGTGCACCTAAGCTGTTTGGTAGAGGAATATTTAAAGACAACTTGTGCGGTCTGCACTCAGATTCTCATACTATAATTTATTAGAATTCCATTTTCCCAATTTGCTTTTCCCCAGGAAAAAAAAGTAAGCAGAGTAAAGCAGTAGCAGTGCTTCCTTTCCAACACTTCTCAGATAAGAAATAGGCCCTCGAAACAGCATATTTTCCTAATTTGGTCCCAAATTCCACATCTGCTGGCAAAGGCAGAGATGATATTTCTGCTTTCTTTGGGCAAATGTTTTGCCTATCCCACCTGCAGAAAAAAAGCCACTGGATCCTGTTTCTTGGAGCTCAAAACTGGACTTCATTGCCAATAGTTTTACTTTTTTGCCATTTGCTCTTCCTATTGTGTAAGAAAGAGGGAGTGAGAGAATTTTACACGCACAGAGAACGGATATGAGTTTAATGATGTAGAGTATTGAGAAACAAAATATTGATTACTGTATTTTTCAGACTATAAGATGCACTTCCCCCCTCCAAAAGTGGGTGAAAATTTAGGTGCGGCTTATAGACCAAATACGGGCATTTTTGGCCTCCCGAATCCTCCGTGCATCACATTTTTACCCTTCCTGCCCCCCAGAAGCCCTATGCAGTGCTCCACACAGCACGTTTTCTCCAAAAATGCACCAGTTTTTGGCTGGCAGATTGCTTCTGGGGGCCAGGGAGGGTGAAAATGTGACATGTGGATGGCTTGAGAGCCCGAAAATGGGCGGTGCAGAGCACTGCAGTGTGCTTCTGTGGGCCTGGGAGGGCAAAAACGTAATGCAAAGAGGCATTTTCCTCCTGTAAATTTAGGTGCATCATGTAGTCTGGTGTGTGTTATAGTCGGAAAAACATGGTAGTTATTTTTTACTTCCTTAGAA
Organism: Thamnophis sirtalis; assembly: GCF_051295495.1. Taxonomy (NCBI): domain Eukaryota; kingdom Metazoa; phylum Chordata; class Lepidosauria; order Squamata; family Natricidae; genus Thamnophis; species Thamnophis sirtalis. The sequence continues at coordinate 77,545,635 of NW_028261385.1, read as the reverse complement.
CTTCATAATTCTGACTTGGCTTTCTACTTAGGAACTATTGTTAGTTAATGGCTTATGACTAAGGATTTTTCTTCACTTTTATCTGTGGCACAAATAGGCCTTAGCAACGTCTTTTTCCTGTTGTCATATGACCTTGTCTTCATATCCTTCCCAGCCTATTCATTGGCCAGCTTCAAGTGGTCCTTAATTCAATGATTATTTAAGTAGTGTTTCCCCCTTATTCACTCACAGGTTTTTCAATGGGCACAATCTGATGTGCGATGCAATCTGTTGATTCCTAAGGAGTTGGATCAGCCCAAAATCTAGGGTGGGATGGCTCATCCTTCTGTCTGATCTCTGAGCACTGTCTTCCAAAGGCTGTTTGGAGTATTGAAAAGATCCGGTTCCTTCAAATTTGTTACCTGCTAGATTTCTGAATGATCCCTAGCCAACAACCTGGATAAGCTTGAATAGTAGCTGACTGATTGTGGTCAGGGGTGGTATTCACCTACTTTCCTTTCTGGTTCACAAATGTGAGAGCGCACACTTCCATGTCCATGCATAAACTCGGCTCTCCCCTCATGCACTTTGATCGCATGCGCGGCTTGCATGCATGCATGCGCACGGCTTGAAAACGTGCCTAAATAGGATGGCATAGAGCCGGGACTGGTGGGCGGGGTGGACCCACCCGCAATTTCCACTACCAGTCCGAACTGGCTGAATACCGCCTCTAATTATGGTGGATGGGAAGGCAAAAGTGTTGTGTGGGAGAGGCACATCTCTCTTTTTTGCTGCTTCACAGTGCAACTCTCTCCATTTCTTTATTTTTGTGATTTTGTATACACAGCCAGTATTTTACTGAAATAATGCTATTTGTCCAAAAGAAACTCAACTATCAGCCAGTAGCAGCTGTTGCTCTGGCCCCTGAACTTACTCATGCAAAACCAGAGCAATATTTTAAAGATGATTAAACCTCCTTCTTCCCTTCTTCCCAGCCACATCCCCTCATAGGAAGAGTGGTTGTTGGAAGTTTTCCCACTCCTAGTAACCTTTGGTCAGAAGGAAGGAAACAAACTTGGTGCCTTTAAACATAGACAATTTCTTTTCTAATTTCATATCCAGTCATACAGATGAGAACTGCTAAAGAAGTACATTCAGAAAGCAGGCACTAAAGTGCTATTAACTCATGATTAGTTCTAAATGTAGCCATTGTCTTATCAGTTGTGTAGGATGCAGATAATTTGAATAACAGTCTTTAAGTGTTACAGGTAGTCCTCGACTTACAACCACAATTGAGCCCAAAATTTATGTTGCTAAGTGAAACATTTGTTATGTGCGTTCTACCCCATTTTACAACCTTTCTTGGCACAGTTGTTAAGTGAATCACTTCTGTTGTTAAGTTAGTTGAGCCAAGGTGGCGCAGTGGTTAAATGCAGCATTGCAGGCTACTTCAGCTAACTGCAGTTCAGCAGTTCGGCTGTTCAAATCCCACCAGGGTCAAGGTTGACTCAGCCTTCCATCCTTCCGAGGTGGGTAAAATGAGGACCCGGATTGTTGTTGGGGGCAATATGCTGACTCTGTAAACCGCTTAGAGAGGGCTGAAAGCCCTATGAAGCGGTATATAAGTCTAACTATTGCTATTGCTACTATTGCTAGTAACACAGTTGTTAAGTGAATCTGGTTTCCCCATTGACTTTTTTTGTCAGAAGGTCACAAAAGGTGATCACATGACCATCATAAATAAACCATCATAAATAAACCATCATAAATAAACTGTCATAAATAGGAGTTTCCAACTTTATGAATTTTGATCATGTGACCCTGGGGATGCTGCAACAGTCGTTAGTGTGAAAAATAGTCATAAACCACTTCTCTCACTGACATAACTTTGAATGGTAACTAAATGGACAGTTGTAAGTCGAGGACTGTCTGTATTGAGTGGTTATCAACAACCAGTTGTTACTATCCTCATTGTATCTTGTTGATTCAAAAAATGTTGGAACTTAAATCTCTATCACTTCTTGTGGGCTTATGATTTATCTCACTTTGGTGTAGTTATTTTTCATATTGGAAAGAATTTTAAGCCCCAGCAAAATTCAGATAGTAGTAGAAGAACCCTACAATTCCATTTAGAACTAGATACTGTAGTGCTCAAGGTACTAGATAAAGGATTACAGTAAAGAATATTACTCTTTTTATCAATATTAGAAAATAATTTTCACTTCCTTCTAGCAGATGTTATTTATGTGTTTTACACAACTTTCTGGTTAAGAATTACTATTGCTTGACCTTCTTCTCTTTTACAAACTTGTTGCCAACATACTGCATTACAAAAAATGCGCTCCTAGTCTTCCATCTTCTTATTAGTTTTGATCGGTGGCAATGTTTTTCATTAACAAAATTGCAATGTCAGTCTGGCAAAGCCTTATGAAATTTTGCTTGGGTACAATGGTTTTTTTTTAAAAAAAAAAATGTTAAACATTTTTGCAGGCATGCGAGCCATCGCTCTAGCTCAGCTGTAACACGCATGCGTGCATGCCTCCTGCTGGCCAGCTGATTTTCAGGTGTCTGCCGCGCATGTGCGGGGAGGAGTCAAGGATTCTCGTGTGTGTCCGTGGGGGCTTCAGGAAGGCCTGCTTGGCCCAAAATGGGACACATGGGGGTCATGTGCTCATGCCAGGGTGTGACAAGCATGCATGGGAAAGGGTGCAGGGCATACAGGGGCTGCTGCGTGCACATTGCATTATGGGTGTTGGCGCATGTGTGTACTCTTTCAGCACACAACAACAAAAGGTTAGCCATCACTGCTCTAGAGGCAGTTTTTATTAGGGTGCCTGGCCCCACAAAAGAATAACATTTGTCTGTTGCTTTGCTAAGAGATACACTTATGGTAAGAGGATTCCCCATGATAGAGATATCTTTGTTTTCCCACTTCAATTCTCCTAAGGTTGGCTCTTCTGACCAGCATCTCTTGCAAACAGTTGCTCCAACTATTTGCAAGGAATCAAGCTATTTAACCATTTCACAACACGTTTCTTACTGAATTAATCCAACACCAGTGAAAGGGGATCTATGTCTAATTGTTGACTAGTAGCTTGCTCTGAAAGCGTTAAAAGTTTTGTATTTACTTTTGTCCTCCCTATTTTATTGCCTCTTCCAGATGATTTTTGGAAAAAAGCAATGCCTTGGCTGCTTCGGAAGGTTCTCATGTGAAAATAAAATATGTGCATTTTTTTCCCCTAGAAGAGCAAACCAGTGAAATTTTCTTCATCATTTTTAATCTGTGTAGGTCCAGAGGGTGCGTATTCGTGGAAAGAAGCAGGAAACGACAAAAAGAAAACAAGCTGGGAGGTGAGGCAACTTTAAATCATTCCTCAGGTATTGCAGGAACTTCAATCAGCTTATTGGGATGGCTGGCAAGGAATTACAGTTAAGTGCCACAATATAATCCTGATTGTCAGGTCCAAAAGATCAGATCTACATGTGAAAATCCAGTTAAACTGATTTATTGCTACTCATGCCTATGCACAGGAATCTTCTTAACTAAAAGTTAGCACCTTCAGTACTCAGAGTTAGGTAAGAATCAGTGGAATTCAAGGGAGGTTGGATTTAGTTCACTTGTGGCCATGTAAAGATTCTAAACTAGGCGGATCCTTCCTTTAACTCCATCCCCAGGTTCTGCCAGTTTTTCTCCTACACTGGTTACCCTTAAGAAACTCATAGCCACACATCTTTTATAGCATAATGCTTGGAAGTCAAGAACAATTTTACTATTGAGCAGGAGGGGACTGACAAGAATAAAGAGGAGGTTTATTAATAGTGGAGTCAGTATCTCTCTGCTAAATAGAAGCGTCCAATTAAATAGGTAAAGTTTCCCTTCACACATATGTGCTAGTCGTTTCCGGGTCTAGGGGGCAGTGCTCATCTCTGTTTCAAAACCAAAGAGCCAGCACTACCCGAAGAGGTCTCCGTGGTCATGTGGCCGGCATGACTAAATGCTGAAGGCACACAGAACACTGTTACTCTCCCACCAATGGTGGTTCTTATGTTTCTACTTGTATTTTTTATGTGCTTTCGAACTGCTAGGTTGGCAGAAGCTGGGGCAAGAAACGGGAGTTCACTCCATTACGCGGCGCTAGGGATTCGAACCGCCAAACTGCCAACCTTTCCAATTGACAAGCTCAGCATCTTAGCCACTGAGCCACCACGTCCCTTTTAACTAAATAGAAGCACCTAACAAAATAGATGCACCTGTAAAATTAGTAGCCAGATTTCAGTCTCCAGGTTCTATCCATGGCTACATAATTGGACATTAGGAGAGGTTTCCTATGTAAATCAGGGCATTGATAGGTGTGGTATGAAAACATTTGCTCAGAGTGCCAGTTTCTGAGGGGAAGTAGCAGTGGTGGGTTTCAGGTGGTACGCTCTGGTACGGGCATACCGGAGCCTGCCCAGGGGACTGGGTACCGTTCCGGTACGATGCTCTGTCCGCCCGAGCTCCTTACCTGTCCTTTAAGCCTTTGGCGCTTCTGCGCATGTGCATGGCTCATACTGCACCTGTGTGATGCTCCGCCAAGCAGCTGGAGCCTCACAGAGGCTTGCAGAAGCGTCACAGGCATGTATGACACACGCGCATCCATGCCAGGGCTGTTCCAACTGTACCAGTTGGAACGGAATCCGGAACCCACCACTGGGAAGTAGACACTGAGAAGGTCCTAACTGCCACCCAGAAAGGAGATGTAGCAAATAAAGACTGAGAAGATTAGGTAACTTTTCCTTGATCTGAAGAAACTGATTTGAAAAATACAGAAAGGGAACAACAACAACAAAAACTGCAAATGTAACAATGGACTGCCTTGATCATGCCAGATAAAAGGAAAATTTTGAAGGCCACGGGCAATGCTAGAGAAGGGGCAACGAATCTCCCCAAATGAATACCTTGCTCCTCTGCGCCTTCTCTCTGTTGACAAAAAGATATTACTTTGCATAAATCATTTCTACAAGGAAAAGAAAAAGATAGAATTCCCATGCATAATAACCTGAACATGAACTCCATTGAAATGAACAGGACTTGACTTCATAGAAATAGCTTTAGAATAGAAGTATTAATATGAAATATGTTGTTTCTTTTTCAGAAATATGTTTCCAACCAAGCTTGTTCTCCCAGAAATGACCTTTTCTCTTTCTGTACCCCATGATATTATTTTTTTCTGGAGTCGCTACTGCAACAGTTACAATAGAAATGACATTAACTAAGGACCAAACACAATGCTATCATGTTAGGAAAATCACACAAACTCTTGCCTTGAATAAAGATGTCTTCACCTTATGATGTCTGGCCTAAGTGAGTAAGAAATGTATATTTAATGTCTAAATCAAAGCAGTGCACTCTCAGACTGATGGTCTCCTTAAATCAACTTGGATAATTTGGAATGCAAAAGCTTCTTACATATTATATGAAGTTGCTTACTTTTTGTTCTTTTGTCCTTAATGATTACAGTGACACCTACTGTTCCCAAATAATCATTGTTTATTTCATATTTCATTGCCAACATTTTAGCAGTTAATTATTTTGTACATTCTATTTGTGAACGTATTGCATATATTCCTCTTCTCTGTTTTCTGTTTATCTTCGGGAAAAACTTTGCCAAATCATGGAAAGACAAGACTCTGGTTACAAGAGTTAATTGATTAATCTCAGTGATAATATCCAAAGAAAGAAAAATATATGCCTCAGCATATCACTAAATATTAAATTTAAATTTTATTCTTTGCAGTTTAGAATTAGGTATGTGCACGCAATAGGAAACACATTTTATTTTGAACGTGTAACAAAAGAGCCACATTTAAAATGACCCATCAGAATATTCAGAGCTAACTATCTTCCAATGAGAGGGAAATAATCCAATAAAATTCAAGTATCTAGGTTTTGATGCAACCGGGTTCAAAATATTACACATGTTTTAGTCATAGGAAATGATAGATTAAACAAGAGACCTTTGTTCTCATGTTTTTCATCCTAGCACCATTATAGATACAATAGTCCTGGCTAGTAGCTACCTGCCACTCAACCTACAATAAAATTAGCTAAGGAAATATTTTTTCAATTAGAAAAGTTTTTTTAAAAAAAAATGTCTATAGACACAATGCTGCGTTTTTGTTTTTTTTAGGTTTTCACAATTCTGTTTAGAAATAATCCACTTAACTCATTTTTCTGTAGCTTGGATGACAAATATTCATAGTGACATAAGCCCCACACCTACTTACTAAGTTCAAGAACAGGACTGGATAGTTTTTTTCATTTATAAACTTCCTTTGCAAAAGAAACAAAACCAACAACAATGCCACTGTATTTTGTTGTTTTCTTTGCTACCTTCATGTTTTGCTTGTTTCAGAGATTGCTGCCAAAAGGGTGCTACCGCTACTTAACTTTTATTATGAGCAATATCAACATCAGAACAGCAAATAGCAACAAGAAAATACGATCACTATTACGTTTCTAATTGCCAAGTCCCACAATTGATATGGGCCTCTAAAAACTTAATAATCTTCAAATAATTCTTTCAAGAACACTCTGTTAGGAATATTATTCTAATGGTTGGGTTGGCAATATATAAATCATGTAACAATGTTGTAACTGTTTCTTTAAATCATACTGTAAAATGTGATTGGTTGATGTTTTCCTCAACCGGCCATAAGAGGGAGCCAGAACGACTGTTAGCTCTCTCTCTCTGTTTGTTAGATGCTGGGCTGATCTGGAAGTGCCGTGAGTTATTGTAAGGTTTGCAACTGTTAGCAAACTTTGGGTACCAAACTAATTATATGATACTGGACTATGTTATTTGGATTATCCCTTAACTGAAAGACATTGATGACTGACTGTCTTATCGGTGTATGACTTGGACTATTTGATGGACTCTGATACCTCTATTTCCACGAAAGTAAAAGCCTATTTAAACTGCAGTGTCTCTGTATGCTGGTTTGTGTGTTCTCCAACACAATTCTCACAACGCTTCGCTGAACGTACTCGCTCTCCCAACAGGGAGCTTGCCTAACACACTCTATATTGGTTTTGTTGGCTTGTTGAACTTTGGCATAAAGGTATTCAGCACATGCTTACTTTTTATAGAATAGATAGAATTCCTTATTGGCCAAGTGTGATTGGACACACAAGGAATTTGTCTTTGGTGCATAAGCTCTCTTACCTTACATTTAAACAAATATTTCTTCAAAGACACTTAGAACATCCACATTAGCAAGATACACAAGGACAGTGTCCCCAAATCAGCAATTCCTTATTCAAAAACTACACGACTTACCTAATAATTGTATCATTACATTGAGAAGGAACACTGCTTCATTGCTCTGTTTCTGAATATTATGCCAACTCAAGCCATGAAGTTGATGTTATTATCAAAGAAGACCTGGTGCAATGATCAAGAGCTCTCAGTTGTCTGATGTAGATCCTGACCAATGTCTCCTGTGTCAATGACCAAAGAAAAATGTATTTGGTAATACTTTGGATAATAAGAAGGTTCTGCAGAGTTGATAGAAGAAACAAGGAACACTTGATAGACATAATGGATAGTGTAGCTTAAACTCAGTATAGCTTAAATTTTACAGCCTGCTTAAACTCAGATTAATGTAGGCTGTTGGCAGAAATCTATATCTTTGTATTTGGAGGATCTGATGAAAGGGGGGGTGGGATATCTAAGTGAGAGTCATCCCTTGCTCTTGCATGACACCTAGTGTTGACTTTTGACCAGTATTCCTGAATTGTGAAAGGGTATGAGAGCTTTAATGTTGCTCTTCAGTTTTGTGAATTGAAGCCTCAGTTGAATAGCAACCTGTGATCAATCAGATTAATACATCTTCACAGAAACATATAACTATGTTCCACAGGAATAATTGTTTTATACCTGAAATAGGAAGAAAAAGGACATGAGTGCTGGTATTATTACTATCTCCCATAATGTCATCTGGGGCCAATTTAAAAGCTGGCTTGGAAGAACATTGAAGAAAATATGAAGTTAACTAAAAAAATCCCAAAGGTGCTTTTTTCAAGAGGCAACTGGACTTTCTGGTTTTTCTTGGAAGACGCTTCTTATTCTGTACATTGGGAAAATGAAACAGCCACTTCATAAACACATGGCACAACATAGGAGAACAAACACATCAGGACTAGATTCAGCAGTCCATCTGCATTTAAAAGACACAGGCCACTCTTTTGAAGACAACAAAGTCCATATTTTGGACAGAGAGGATTGCTAATTTGAAAGAGGGGTTAAAGAGGCCATCTATGTCAAAATTGAACAGCCCTCTTTCTCAACAGAGGGGGGGGGGTACAACATCATCTATCTCCAATCTACAACACAGTGCTTTCAACAGTTCAAAAGGCTCCACACCAATTTGAATCACTCAGATGACCCTGATGACACAGATAAGCTTCCAGGTGACCTTAACAACCCACTAAAAGTATGCAAATAACCAGCTGTCTGCAAGGAGTATAAATCCTTCCATTCCCTACCATCCAGTCAGAGTTGAAGAAGCTTCTTGGATGAGGAGTGAAATGTCTTCAAAGAAAAATCAGAAAGTCCAGTTGCCTCTTGAAAAAACACCTTTGGGACAACCATGACAAGGATGACTTAGAATCTCCTTAGACATTTAACTAGCAAAAGATCTCATGGATGTATTGACCTCCTAACTCATCAAAGAGATGACAAGGGGATGAAGAGGAAAGTGATTATTTCTTTCCAATTATTAGCCCAAATAATGGCATGGATTTCAAAGGCATCTAAAGTATCTGCTTCAAAATCAAGTTTACTCAGTTCAGAAATACTTAAAACATACGTCATAATTATTTCCTTTCCATTAGAGATCCACTTGTTGCATGCAGCCTGACCCAGATTTATGTGTAGAGAAATACATGATTTCATAGATGAAACTTTCTGTCAAAATGTGAAATGACTCTATTGCACCCGCTCCCTATTTTTAAAATCTATCTTGTAAGTTTATATGCAATCCAATATAAATACAGCTCATATTATTCATGTATAGTGTGTCGATCTTAATCTTTATAAATAATTTACCATCATCTTCCTGGGCATTTCCTACATTGAAAATTTTACCTCAAAAATAGTTTTTGGTATAAAATATTTTTTAAAAATCTTGATTTAACTGTATGATTGGAATAACAAAATGTGTTGGAGGCATAACCCAAATCAAGGAATAAAATGGACCCTATATTCTAGAAAATGTCAAAAGTCAACATTAGAGAAAGGAGAAGTTTGCATACATCTGTTAAAAAGTAGGACAAGACAAGAATAAATATAAAATAGTATGTTATTTGAAAGAGATGGCTATATAATTGGGCCATGGCTCAAAATTACTATTTCTTGAAATGTAGCTCATATGCTGTAAAATCATGTTTGCATTTAAAAAGGGTTTTTTAAAACCATAATAAATACATTCATTGGGAAATGAATTAAATATCAGTCACATAATCTTAATAAATAGGAGTCTTCAATATTCAAGATGCAAGAAGGGGGAAAAAACCTTAAGTCCACTAATATGAACCATACATTATTAAGGAATTCTGCAAAATCCAACTTTTCAAAGGAGGTAGATGCCTTCCTTTGACTATTTCAGCAGCCAGAAAAAATTATTCAGTTCTACAATACATCTAATACAGTATGCACAATTAATTTTGTGGAAGCTTTAGGATCCATTACAGTTCAGAATGTTATTAAACTTCATCATCAGCTGATTTGGCACTGAATAAAAAATAACAAGCAAGATTCCCCAGAGAGAAAGTGAACCAATGTTCCAATTACCACTACTTTCTTTCACAGCAAGATTGTGATAGTGATATTGCTATGCCCAGGCATATGGATTCTGCCCACTTTGTGTGTGGCCAGATAGATTAGCTGGTTGAGCTTCTCTGCTCTATTCTTATTATTGGATGTGGAGAAATTAGTGTGGGAGTGTGACTCCCACACTCCCCTGTTCCCATGTGTCACCCCCATGTGTGCCCATCCCCCATGCATGCGCACATGTCTCCCACATGTGCCCTGCCTCAGTGCATACACAGCAGAGACCCGAAAACCAGCTGCCCAGCGGGAGGTGCACACACATGCACAGTGGAGCTGAGCTGGGGCAACGGCTCACTTGCCTGCAGAGAGGGCTCTGCGTGTCGCCTGTGGCACCCATGCCATAGGCTTGCCATTATGGATCTAGAGGATTTTTGTTTAAGAGCCACCACAAGGAAAATGACTTTTTCAAAGAAATATATTGAAGTTTTGAACAGAATTGAGTTTTTCAACAAATCCACTGATGTCTAGATTATTACAAATTGAACCCATTCTGCTTATTCTTTCTATAATGCCCAGAATCACTTTCAGATTGAAATGGGCAACATATAAATTGAATGAATGAATGATGGATGGATGGATGGAAGTGTATTCCTCTTTTCCCTTTCTTTTTAGTATAGCCTTGGAATGATTATCTAAGGGATAGGAAATCTACACTTTCTTGAATTGCTCAATTACCTCCTAGTAAGATGGACAGCCAATAAATTTGATAGATGGATAGATAGATAGATAGATAGATAGATAGATAGATAGATAGATAGATAGATAGATAGATAGATATTTCTAGAACTGTAGTTCAGGAACATCTTTTAGCGGGTCTTGTTTCACTGCCTGCTACAATTGTGCATTCTGAAAATAGAATATGGATGTTAAGAACATCCTCTATTTAGGCAGACTTGGCCTACTAATCAAACATTTTTTATTAGAAGTCCCCAAATTAGCCTTCATGGAGTGAAGTGATTTTTCACTGACTCCCAAACATTTATTATATGACAATACTTTAATAAATACTACTTTAATGATAATAGCAAAAATTATAAATGTCAAGTCCAGTCTAAACATCTGAATGACTGTGCGACCAACCATAATAATAATAATTATAATCATGTCAATTCAAGGCTAACTCTGGGTAACACTGCCTTACTGCTAGCCATCTCACCTTCAGGACTAGGGATTGAGGGTGAGTTATACATAGCCTCCCAAAATTAATTGACCCCAATTGATCTGTCATCATTTATTTGCCATCTATTGACTTTCGTTGACTGACCCCCTTTTGACTCCCAGCCATTTATCAATCCCTTGGATAGTCTCATCAATTCTTTTGGGTCAATACTGACCACTTTCAGGAAGCCTAAATTAGATCACTGTGTTCATTTATTACAAGCCCATAAAAGATTCAACAATATTTCCAAGAAAATGTGTACAAGTTTTTAATCAGATGGTTAATAATAAAGAAGTTACTCAAGAGCAGTAAAAGTACCATTCAAAAATTTAAATAACAAACTTACTCCTTTATTAGCATTAGAAAGCGAGGTATCACAGACAAGAAAATACTAAAAGACAAAATTTGGTGATACATAGTATTTCTGGGTAAGACTAAGAATTAACTAACTTCACAGTAAGTTTCCAGTGAGAGCAGTAACATCTTGCTATTTTATTCTTATTCCTTAACTATATAGAAGCAGATTGTTGAAGTTAAAGATGTCCTTTGAATTAATTGAAGATTTATCTATAACAATCATGGATATCAAATTTGTAAGAGGCCGAATTGACTAGTTTTACTTTTTTGATTTATAGTAGATTTAGTCACTGCCTGAAATTGATGGTGGCGGTGATGATGATGATGGAAATGATGATATTTTTTTAAAAATCTTATCTTTTCCAGTTAATGACACTACATTACAGATAGCACTCTGTATATACTTACTAGAGATAAAGCTCAGTGTCTAAAATTATTTTTTTTTAGTATCCACACATAGGGTTGTATTGATAAAATATTTGTTAGTGCTATTGCACCTGAACATTAATCTAATCTGTAACCAAATCTTTAAGAAATATCTTAATTTTTTTTAATTTGTTGCACTGTTTGCCAAATTTAACACAATATTAACGTCTACTTTTATTCTCTTTGAACTTTTTCACTGAAAAAGTGTTCTTTTTTTTTCATTCTAACTGAAAAAAAAATCACATTGGCTTTTAATAGAAGTTTGAATATTTAATTTCAAATCTGTCATACCTCCTAATATTTTTTCCGTATGGCCAAGTTCCTAGAGAATTTTTTCTGAAAAAATAATTTTTCGCAATTCCCATCAAGATTGATGAACACATTTTCATCATGACTAATATTGTATTTCAATGGAAAATACCATAGGGAAAGTTAAGAGGGAACACACCTCTTTTTCATCAGAGCCCAGATTCAGATTTAACTTTGGCAATAGTTAATCCTATTCAGTCTTTGATTCACCTTTTCTCAGATTAATTATATTTATAGTTAAATTCTTCAACTCCAGAGAACAACTAGGGAATGAGGGACAGATAGAATATTTCCACTTCTGAAAATTACTACAGTTGAGATCTTAAATAGCTAGGTACTTATAAGTAATACAAGATAGTTAATTTAAACAATGCTTAACATCTGCATTTTTTGGTTTATTACTTATTTATATTGTTCATATAAAGACAGCCCTCAATAGAATGTTGTTCTTAAGTCCTTGTGGTCAGAAGCCAAGGCACCACATGACCAGGTATGATTTTATGACCATTTTGCATTGGTCCTAAAGTGAGTCACCATGATCATTAAGCAATTCATCTGCTCATTAAGGGAATCCACCATATCCAATGGGCATTTTTTGATGTTTTTTTTTTTTTTTGCCATAAACGGACAAAAATAATCAAAAATTGTGGCCACGTGACCATGGAATGCTGCAACCAGATGTAAAAGCAACCTGGTTTGCCAAAATGTCATCATGTGGCCCTGAGTGAATAGTGACAATTGTAACTTCAAAAGCTTTAAAAACTTGGCTATGTGGTAGGGCCTGTAGCTTAGAAGGTATTATAGGCCCGGCTACATGACTTGACTATTAGTGAATTAATTATTGTGGCTGCTATTTGTAGCATATATTTATTTTGTTAATTTTTTATTGTTTAATGTTTTTAATTGTTTTATAATTTTATAACTGTAAACTGCCCCCCCCCCAAAATCATTTGCTCCAGTGTCACTTATTACTTATCTGTTCTTGCAAAGAGTTGGAAACACTTCTGGCCTTTTTGATCATGCATTCACCACCACAACAAAAAAATTGCCCATAAACCATTCTCCAAAATCTATATAAGTATTTTGCTGTGGATTGCAGTCCATTCCAGCAAATGAAATGGAGCTGTTTTTGGATCTTTTGGATGTGCTGGGAATGGTACAGCTCACTGCCAGAATTTGATCTGTTTATTTATTCCCAAATGCCAAAGAAAATTATGAGGTGAGATTTCATCTTTACCACATGTCCTTCATTGGAGTTCTTGGCTTGAACAATATGTCTCTCATTCCACAGATAATACAACTGTGGTCAAGTGTACATTCATCAATGCACAGGTAACTTTCCATAAATTATTTTTGCTGTGTTTGAGCCATTTCGAGACTAGATCTGAGATAGTATTGTTTCTCCTCATTTCTCTTACCTGTGATATATTTACCTTAGTTGTAAATAATCTTACCTGTGATGGGAAAATTCTTCAACTCCAGAGAGAAAACATGTCAAAGGAATCTCTGTTGGCTGTGGATTTTCCAGACTGTTTACCCTGTAGAGGTAAACAAGGCAATCTGCCTTCATTTTCATGATTATAACATGCAAATTTTGTATCTGTCTCTTTCAGAGAACACAGCCAGCACTATATTTTGCTGAAAACAAATTACCTTGAAGCAAACCTTGATGATTAGTGATGGGAGTAAACTCCCTTTTATAAAAGTAGTGGTTGAATCTACATTCCCCTGTGTATTTCAGTTTAATTCTTTTTTTAAACTATAAGCAAAGGTGGGTTCCAACTGGTTCAGACCAGTTTAGGCAAACTGGTAGTGGTTTGGCAGCCTGGGTCACTGGAACTGGCAGCGACGCAGGCCTGCCATGCCCCTGAGCCGGTTCTCCTTCAGTGCCACCATCTTGATTTTTGGTTCGGCGCATGCGCAGAACAATTGTAATTGCACAAATTTAATTTTTGCACACACCAAACCAGCAGTAATGCCGGGAGCAACCCACCCCTGACTATAAGCACACTGCAGAATCTATTAGTTATCCATTGCCATCTTCCATAACATCTGACATTACTGTGCCAATGTCATACTATGAAGTATCGTAAGTCAATTTGACTAGTAACCATTAGTTACAACATTCTCTCTGCTTATTTTGATCATTTTGTATGTTTTTGTCCTGTGCCATACTTTCCCATGGGTTAAGGCATAATAGCTAAATTTAATACAAGCAAACCTCAACTTATGATCCTTCATTCAATAGGTAATCATTGACTTACAATCATTTATTTAATGACTGTTTGAAGTTACAATCATGCTGAAAAAAGTGACTTATGATTGGTCCTTGCACTTACAATCACTGGAGTATCCCCATTGTCATGTTATCAAAATGTGGGCAGTAGGCCCGAATTTACAATGGTTGCAGTGTTCCACAGTCATGATCACCATTTGCAACCTTCCTGGATGGGTTTCAATGATCAAAATCAAAGAGGGAATCTGGATTCACTTAACAATAGCATGATTCACTAAGAGATCACAATGATTCACTTAATGACCCTGCAGAAAAGGTTGCCAAATTGTCTGTGGCTCACATAATTATCACATCGCTTAGTGGTGGAAGGTGTCACCATAATTGTGATCCTAAGTCAAGAAATACCTGTACAGAGGCTAAATTTGGCAGGAATGTGTTATAGTTATAGCACTTGGATTTATATACCGCTTTGCAGTCCTTTACAGCCCTCTCTAAAAGGTTTACAGAGTCAGCATATTGCCTCTAACAATTTAAATCCTCATTTTACCCACCTCAGAAGGATGGAAGGTTGAGTCAACCTTGAGCCTGGTGAGATTTGAACTGCCAAATTGTAGGCAGCCAACAGTCAGCAGAAGTAGCCTGCAGTACTGCACTCTAACCACTGCACCACCATGGCAGAATTAACATTTCCTAAAAAGGATTCACAACTACTTAGTTTTTGTCTGC
This sequence comes from Thamnophis sirtalis, assembly GCF_051295495.1. Lineage (NCBI taxonomy): Eukaryota > Metazoa > Chordata > Lepidosauria > Squamata > Natricidae > Thamnophis > Thamnophis sirtalis. Next base: position 77,530,571 of record NW_028261385.1, on the reverse strand, counting down.
ACACTTGAGTAGACTTTGTGCATCAGGAGTGTGATCATGGTATGTAATACTAGATTTAACAAACTCATATTTGTTACTTGGGGATCATAGTCTGCTAACCTCTTCAGCACTGTATTGAGATTTTACAATGTGACATCAACATTTTCTCCAGTAACCACAAAGTCATTTAAATAGCCATGGGTTTTGTATACTTGATCCATACCAGTTCAAGTGCTCCTACCAAAATAAGTGTATTATAATGACATCTGTTTATGTGTATGCATGTTTATAAAAACCTTGGGATATTTCCCAATTTCCAAATGTGAATAGGCTTCTGTTCTGACCCCCCTTCTCCGTCCAGGAACGAAAGCCAAAACAGACATATGAAAGAATGTTTTAATCAGTTCAGACTCTTGTTGGCTGCAAGCCCAAAATAAACAAAGAGATAATCACTCTGGCAAAAAGTCCTATAAACATACGTAGCACTGCAAACAGGCTTCTCACAGCAAACCTACATCTCCAAGTTGGTTTCTCTTAATTTTTGAACGTGAACGAGAATGTTGACTCCTGCAACCAGGGCATGGCACAAACAGTCCCTTTTATAATCAGGAGAGGATCTTAATCAGCATCAGCTAAGCACAATCATCTCCTACAAGTACACAGTTGTTCCTTCCATCGAGTAACCCTTCAACCGGGTGCATCCTGAAACAACTCACAAGTGTTTTCCTGAACCCTCCCTCTGATCCAATGCTCTGCCGCCTACTGTTGGCCAACCAGTCTCTCCTCGCCCTGCTGGGAGTCGACACCCTGTCCAGGGTCCTCCATCTCCTCCAAGGCCGACTCATAAGACCCCTCGCTGTCGGAGTCTGGTGGCAGCTCCAACGGCTCCTGCCGGGCCACAACAGGCTTCTATGACTAAAATGCTGTTCATCAGTGAAATTAGCAAACAAATGTTGTCAATTCTTGGCAAGGGGTATTCAACCAATAGTAGGTGAATAGACAGTAGATGAATAGAAGTGGTATTCAGCCAGTTCTGACCGGATCTAGCAAACCGGCAGCAGAAATTTTGAGTAGTTTGGAGAACCAGCAAATACCACCTCTGGCTGGCTTTGCCCCCATCTATTTGCTTCCCCCGGTCCCAGATGATCGGCTGGGTCTTCTTCTGTTGCTCTGCATAGGAGAACGGAGCTGGAAAGCAGGTTAGTGGGGTGGGGAGGGAATGGGGATTTTACAGAACCTTGCCATGGAGTGGGGTGGAAATGGAGATTTTGCAGTATATTCTTCCTCTGCCACGTCCACCAAGCCACGCCCATAGAACCAGTAGTAAAAAAAAAAAAATCCCACCACTGGGATGAATGATAATTTAAAATTTCCACATAACCTTTCTTTCTGACTATTAAAACCACATAGATAGTTCCTGGACTCCAAGCAGTATCTAAAAGAAATATCTTCTTTTGTGTTTATAGTATTTGAATTGTTCTATAAATCAATAATAGTTTGGGCATGAAATGTTTCTGCATTATCTTAGTTATGAAAAGTTGAATTGTATAGATTTGTGAGGGCACTAACTCTTTCTGTGTATAATGTCATCTGTGACATTATCAAACACATTAGTCTTCCCAATAAAGGCAGATATCCTGCTGCAATTTTTCTTTTTCTTTCTCCTCCATCCATACCCTTTGGGACCAGTTCAATGGTTTTCTTCCTGTTTTTTTTAACAAAAAAGAAATGTCCCTTCATTCCCCTTTAAAAAAAATAACCCCACTTCTTTACATCCTTTGTGTCTTTTTTGCCTTGTTGTACAAAATACCATAGAGACAGGAACCCTTTTTCTACTGAAAATTCCAGGAACTTACTGAAATCCTTGTTAATTATCAGAGTCACTTGGTGAATGGGCAGCCATATAAAGTGAATAAGCAATATATTGCTTCCCCTTTTAATCCTCATTCATTTGTCCAGAGTTACGGACAAATGGGTGTTCCTAGAAATTAAAATTAAGTAAGCGAATGTCTAGCAAATTAATTAACTTTAGTTCTCACAGACACAGTGTCTGATTAATCAGTCAATAAGAAGAAGAACTATACTACATCACTATAAATCAATTTAGATCAAGGGATTTAAATCAGTTCTCCTTGTAATAATTATACTTCTGTTTTAGAAAAAGGTTTATGTGGCATTCCTTGTGGAAATTTAAGCCTTTCTCAAAACACGTTCACCTTGCCGAGATAAAATAAACGAAGTACTGTCATTTATTTGGAATATCAAGTTTCTGTGCACAAATTATCTAAGTTAGATCAGTAATGAATACTTTCTGAAGTGTCCATTGGAGTTGTGTCAAAAAAAGGACAAGATGGCATGAAACTGTGCATGTGGGAGGAGTTACAAATTCAGACGTTGACTATCTATTTATATCACCATCTCATGTTTTTTTTTTTACCCTCTGCCCCATAGGCACCCCATAAGAATATGTCATTCCTGATTTGGCAAGGGCTAGGGTGATAGAAGGGGTTCATAGCTTCAAATTTCTTTGATATTTCAGTCAATTTGAGGAGATTGTGCTATTACAATAATAGCAAAATACATTTTTGTCTTCATTCAAATTATGACATAATATGACTGAGGCAAAATCATGTCTGAAATATTCCAAATTGCAGAACATTTACTGAGACACAGGTGTTTGCTGAAAGCTTTTGATCCTTTCTATTTATTATATGATCTCTGAGGTGCAATGCATCTGATTAAAACAATATAATAAAACAATCAGTACAGAAAAACAGTATCTCCAAATAAGACCAGAAAGTTGGGCAGCTTATTTCAATCTCTTCTGAAGAAACAAAGGATAAAGAATCTTCAAGACTGAATATAGGAAATAGAATTTCAGTAATAGAGAAGAGACTAAACCAGGTAAACAGACCAGCTGCACACTGAGATGAGGCCAGCATAAGCAGAAATAAAATCATCTGGAGAACTTTACTTTTGGGTAATTGTTGCAATGCTATTGATGCAAACATTTATTTTGTTAACAAGCAATATTAGGGACTGCAATAGCAAAAACTACTTATTATTTGGGATGGGGCAATATAAGGGCTAACAAAAGGAAATGAATGGTAGGAAAGCCATTGTATGAAAACTAACTCGTTAAAAAAAAAAAGAACAATTAAGATCCAAAGTAACAGTGACCTTATAAGGAAAGCCACAGGTAATAGGCTGAAAAACATTTCTAGTAATAAATTGTTAACTCATTTTTTTTGCTCTACTACTGTACTTCAAATCCAATTCACAAATTACTTTTGATTGGGATTCAACTCCAAATCTAATTTCCTTGTGTTTAACTTCTAGCCACACAAAGAATCAGAGATGGTATTCAGCAGGTTCTGACCAGTTCTCACAAACTAGTAGCCAAAATTTTGAGTAGTTCAGAGAACCGGTAAATACCACTTCTGACTGGCCCCGCCCCCATCTATTTTCTGCCTCCCGAATCCCAGCTGATCGGAAGGAAATGGGAATTTTGCAGTAACCTTCCCCTTGAGTGGGGAGGGAATGGAGATTTTACAGTATCCTTCCCGCCATGCCCACCAAGCCACACCCACAGAACCGGTAGTAAAAAAAATTGAACCCCACCACTGTAAAAACGCTGAACATCAACTTGACTGCTTTAACCATATAGTTAAGTTTCATAATTTCATGCAAATACACGAGTAAGGCATTCAACATCACTTATGGGAGGCTGATTCTCAGCCTTGTATTGTTACTTGTTGTATTGGATTGTCCAGGTGCAGGATATTATTGCCCCCAAGGAACCTTTTTCTGGGGAGTGATCCCAGTTGGAGTCTTCATTCAGGTCTACATCATGGGAATACTGTAAAGAAAGAAACATGATTATCACTTACTGCATCTGCTTAATTTAGGCTTCATATGGCACTATCTTTTTAGTATTTCTTGTTTCTATAATTTTGTATATAATAAATAACAGGAAATAAATACATTATACTGAGATATTAATGACATACAATGATTTTCAAATAATAGACAAAATAGATGGGACATATTTTATACTTCCTTTTAATTTACAAGACACAGGACTTGCCACTGCTCTTAAGAGTGGCCCAATTTTTCACTGTGTTTTGCTGAACACACCACCTTTCTCTTCAATTCTCTGGTGAGTTGTGAGTTGTACTGGCCCTGATTTTTATCTGGCTCTTGTCAATAAGTTTATTTGATATTTTGTTTTGCTTTGTTATTTTTTAAAATTGTGGATTGGGTCAATGGCCATCATAAAGATTTGATTTAGATGGGTGGACAAGAGTACTATATCTCTCTTCTTCAGCCACTATGAAACTCAGGCAAATTGTTAGAACAAAGAAACCTTTATTGTCTGCTTAGCATATAGAGACATCACTATATTTTTTGACTGCCATTGCACAATGTACATATTGTTTTTCTTCAGTGACCACCACAGGACTGAATGAGGAGTCCTTGTGGTTGTGACTATTGCTGCATCATCCCTGCAGTCATGTCATTGCAATTCAGTGGCCTGGTAACCAGCTTGCAATTATGACACTTGCAGCATCCTGTGGTCATATGATCACCATTTGCAAATTTCACTGCTGGTTTCCAACAAGCAAAGTCGTCGGGGAAACCAACAGAAGGTCACAAATAGTGATCATGGGACCATAGGAGGTTGCAACTGCATGGGATTACCTAATGACACAACTGTCTGCCACAACTGTCATTGGAATTTGGTACACTCATGTGAAGTCACGCTTTATGACCATGTTGCTTAGCAATGGAGTTGCCGCTGTTGTGGTCAGCCAGCAGCCTACGGAGTTGGCAGCAGAGTCAGACAGTGAGGAGGTTGAGGAAGGAAATGGGCCAGTCCTGGAGTTTGGGGAAGGCTCAGATGAGGGCTCTGCGTCGGAGGCAGAGAGGGGGCCAGGGCCATCTGAAAGTTATTTGCTGCCTCTGGAGCTTGAAATCAGTGAGGCAGAAGAACAGTGTGAACCTGTCCTGAGTGTACACATGTGCAGAGCTGCCGAAGGCAAGAACAATTAAGAAAAAAGGGCAACTCGGGAGTAAGGCTTGGAGATGGTTGGCCCTTCCTATGAGACATAAAAGAGGAACACACAGACATGAGCCTTTGCAGGAAGCAATTGGTTTATCTAGTCAGTTCAAGCTCTGAGAAGTCCTGTTTGACTCTGTGCTACTTTTGGCCTTGCAAAATTAATTGGTGAATAGGTTTCTGGCAGCGTTTCAAGGAAGATAAAGGTGGGTGCTTATCAACATTACCCTAAAAGTCTGTGTCAACTCGAGAAGACATCTGTCGGAATCTTCAAAGACTGTTTGTGCATCATTATGGGCTGTGAATGACCACAATTCATAGCTATTTAAATAAAAGAAGATTTTTAGAACTAAGTTTGTGATTTATGCCTTCTCAGGAAGCCTAGGTCAGAACACAGCTTCAGTTGCTACAGTTAAGCAAGGGCTACCTGTAAATTGTTCTGCAAAGCTAAATAAGTTTTGTTGATTTGTTTGCAATGCTGATAAAATAGCTATATTTACAGGATACCTTGCTTCTTTGAACAGGAAAGCCTCATGTAAATATTCTAAAAGAATTTGCATACAATAATAGTGATAATAATAATTGTGTATCGGTGCTTTGCCCTCTGGATGCATGCTGTGGCAGTATGAAACGACATTAAAATATGAACTGCTCACTCTCGCCATACAGCTTAGAAGATCACCATACACCATTTTTTTTGCTATATTGTTTTATGCTTTGTGGGTTAGAAGGCAGATAAAAGCGAAGACATTTTGCTGCTGGAAATGAAAACAAGATGATGTCCCCACCCCACATATAGAAATAACAGATTCTCACCCAGCATTGAGCACATAATAGTGTCCTGTGTACTATACTTAAAAGAACGGAATACTTGATTGAGGAGGTAGACAGGATAACATTATGCTCTTGCTACTTCATTACTGGAAGCTTCCAAGAAGAGACTGGACTGCCATTTGTCAGAAACGGTGTAAGGCCTCCTGCTTGGGTGGGGTGTGTGGTTGGACTAGAAGAGCTACAAGGTCCTTTCCAACTCTGCTAATCTGTTAAAATCTATTACTTCTCTGGCATAATCATCCACCAGTATCCCCAGATCATTCTGTCCCATAACAGGGTTGGCCCTGGAGAAAGGAAACTTGTATGTTGGGTTTTTAGGAATTTGCTTGTGGAATAATTTACAGGTAGCCCTTGCTTAACTATAGCATGGTAATTAGGAAGAAACTTTAAACAAGTTGACCCTCCAATTCTTTTTAAAACAGCAACTCCATTACAAGCACGGTTGCATCTTTCAAGTTAACAATCCATACAGTGGCAAATACACTCTTGGCTTGTTAATTTGAGGGTTCCTATTAATATAAAAGTTATCTTTCAGACATCGAAGATATTAGGCCTATGTAGATTCTTTAATGAGCACAGATGATTTCACAAGTGCCCTGAAACAGCTTGAAGAGCTGTTTCACAATTTGGATCTAGAGGTACCAGATACTTCACTGAAACACAGTTTATAGAATATAGTTCCTGGACATATTCTCTACATCAGTGATGGCTAACTTTTTTGTTGTTGGGTGCCGGCACCCATAATGCAAAGCGCGCCCCCACATGCATATGTATGCCCAACCCCCTCACATTCCCAACACACAAGCCACACTGCTGGCCTTCAAGCTGAACTTGGTATTTCCTCCAGGGCAGGGGTATGGAGAAGGCTGTTTTTGCCCTCCCCAGGCTCCAGAAAAGCCTCTGGAGCCCGGGGAGGGCGAAAAATGGGGCCAATGGGCCTACTGGAAGTTCATGTCCGAACTTTCCAGAGGCTTTCTTGGAGCCTAGGGAGGGTGAAAATGACCTCCCCATGCCCTCCGGAAGGCCTATAATCAGCTGGCCGGTGTGCATATGCGAGCTGGAGCTGATGGCCCACGTGCCAGCTGATACGGCTCTATGTGCCACCTGTGGCACATGTGCCATAGGTTCCTCATCACGGCTCTACATGTTTGCAAGCTTGTGAATGGTGACTTAAATTATATTATAAAATAGTAACATGGTTTAATATTTAAATTGTAACCTACTTTGTAACCTTCAAAGAGCCACTTAAAACGTTCCATGCAGGTGCTTGTGAATCCCTTGAGCTGTGTGAGATCACCAGACTGATCAATTAGTCACTGACTTCTTCATCAGAGCACCATCTGTCTTACTATTTTAATGTTTAAGTAGTAAAAAAGAAACACCTCTTCAAATTTGGGGGAGAAAATTTGCCTTGCTTATAGTCATTCCATCAAATCACATGTTCCACCTGGACCTGACTCGAGGCTCTTTGAGCAAAATCATCTTTGAATTTGGCAGTTTGCAACTGGAGCATGACAAATCTCTGGTCACCTTGGGAAAAAGCTGAACTGTTTTTTTTTTCAAAGTAGCCCTAATCTGGCCAAGCCAGATATTCCTTTTAGGTATTTTGTGTCTGAATGATCTATGATAATGTTAATGAGCTTTGTCATTTATTTGGATGTGCCACACTGCCAAGGGCAAGGCCTGTGGTTTTAGACAATTGTGTTTGTGTATAGAGCATTTATACATTATTTTTCTGCAGTTTCTAGATATTTTGTTTTGCAATTATAAGTCATTAACATATCTTTAAAGATATTTTTATTTTTCTCTACGTTATGGGTTACTTGTCTTTTTACTCCATAGACATTTAACCTCTAGCACAACATTAAGAGTGATAGAATTATGTATAACGGGAAAAGCTGTGTTCTTAAAAAAAAAAAAGCTCTTAAAAATGCAAATCTATGCAATCCACATGCCAAAAGAGCTGCTCTAGTAAGTGAAACTAATGTGCTGTACTTGCCAGCACAATAATCCAAAAATGGGATTGTTCCCAAAAAGCAATGCTCTGAATTCCAACTTTCCTCAGTAGTAAACAGGATATTATCAGAATGGCTAATTTTTTTCCTTACGAGTCACACAATATTTTATATAGGATTTGAGAGGCAGCTGTTAAATTCAAATATCTACTTTTGTAAATAAAATTACAAACATTTCACAGAATATGAACACAGTTTGAAGAGAACCACAAGCTCATGCTAGCTAGCCATAACCTCTATCAACCATGTCTGATAGTATTCAGTATGAGAAATGTATTCCAAAAGTCAGTGTTTCATTTCAAAGTAATGTTCATTGATATTGTGTTGATTGATTGGCCTACTTAACTCCAAGGTTATGACTGTGATTATCCATAATTCTCCCCAGACTCATGAAGATATCTTGCCACTTGGGTGGCACAATTTAAAAAAAAAAACTTTTACATAAAATATAATACAAGGTGGAGCTTCCAAACTTTTTTAGCTTGTGGAAGGGGTGGGGAGGAATATCAGAATTCATGATCAAGAGGCAAAGTAGTGAATCTCCATGAACATAAGCACACACTTTTATGGGAGAGGGTGGGCTTCTGAATATGGGGGTGGGTGGGCTTCTCAATATCAGGAAACAACTCCCTCCATTCCCACTCTACAGGTAGTTCTAAACTTATAATCAGTCAAAGTACCTCCTCCAAAGGTATTTATGAACCAGTTCTGATGGCTGTCCCCCCATGATCACATGACTGCATTTTGAGCACATCAACTGGCTTACATTTATGGCCGGTTTTTAGCATCCCGCAGTCATGTGATGGTGATTTATGACATTTTGGCCAAAAACTGTTATTTATTTTCAGTTTTCAGCAAAAGTGCCCCATCTGGGCATCCTATAGGTTATTTGCCAGAGAAAAGGAAGCCAACATAAGTTTGATCATACACAGGGATCTTTTCAAGTGGCAAATTAGGTTTCCAAATTATTTACTTGATAATAAATAATGTAACAATTTATTAGGTGGTCCAGACCTGAAAACTTGAGTGATTGTTTTAAGCAAGGAAACCCATGACTCTGTCTGTCTGTAGCAATTCTGGTGTCCTCACTGCAGATCTCTGTTCAGTGCTTGGGGGGGGGGGGGGGAGGCATGTAGAGGTTTTAAAACAATAAGAGATTTTTGGGCTCAAAAACAAAAATAAAAACAAATCTCTCGAGCAAAAGGAAATTGAGACTGATGTTGAGAATAGAGAAGTTACTCAGTAATCCTCAGTCTCAGTAATCCTGGGACTAATAACCCCAGAGTTAAATATTTTAGGTAATGTCGGAAGGGTTGTAGATACTTAGCTAGAATGGGACATAACCAGCCAAAGAAGAGAAAAAATAGACTGGGGTCATTTCTTAGAGTATTAGTGTGGAGTTGCAGAAGGAATTGTTGAGCTGATTACCATGATGAGGCAAGACAGTCTCCAAAAACAGTTAATGTGGGAATCTCCTGGAATTCCTAATATATTATTCTCCTGCAGGATGGTCAGAATACACTTAAGACAAGATAAGAATCCTCAGGCCACCATCTTCCTTTTCAGTGGCATCTGGAAAAGTTATAGAGGAATTCACAGAAAGAGACTGTTTGGGAATTAGCACCAGTTGACTTAAAAGACCTTATAAATAAAATAGGCCTTGATAATTCATATACAAAAACAAACACTATTCATCCAAATTCAGACTCAAAATAATAGTGGGCATCCTAGGACAGGGCTGTTAAACTTCTGGCCCGTGGGCCAGATGCAACACGCGCTAACCTCACCTTCACCCACATCTGCTTTAGCAAAGTAGAAAAAAGTCCTGATAACCACGTGATGCCACCATGATGACATGAATTTGACACCCCTGTCCTAGGATTTTAAAAGAATGGTATTTCATACATTTTCTGCTCAGTTCTTTAGATCATAGATGTAGGGAGTCCTTTGGAATTAAAATATATGAACAGGAAGCTTACTCAAGACCAGATAGTTAATTAGAAAACATCTCAGGAGGGTAGAATCAGATTTGAGTGTGGAAGAAAAACAAAACCCCAATACAGCTTTTTGTGATAGATTTGGAAGTATTGTAGCTCCTTTTAAATACTGGGTTTAAGATAAAGATATATGCACACAGATGCTGCCCTTTTATTCTGGGGGCAGATAGATTCTATCATCCAAACATTGAATAATATATCTGCCATGTTCAAAGAATTTGGTATTCTAGAAATTCATGTTTTTAGATATTGTCTGGTGTAATGAGGCTAAATTATTAATAATGCATTGTTAAAAAACCTCATTACAAAGAAAACGTAATATTTGCAAAAAGAAGAACAAAATGTGCTTATAAGGCTTTACTGAATCATATTTGCTAATAAGCCATATTTTTATTTTTTCCTGAAAAAAACTTTAAAATAAAGCCTTTAAAACACTGGTGGGATTCAAATTTTTTTACTACTGGTTCTGTGGATGTGGCTTGGTAGGTGTGGCAGGGGAAAGATACTGAAAAATCCTCATTCCCTCTCGATCAGCTGGGACTCGGAGGCAGAGAATAGATGGGGGTGGGGCCAGTCAGAGGTGGTATTTACTGGTTCTCTGAACTGTTCAAAATTTCCGCTACTGGTTCTTCAGAACTGGTCAGAACCTTCTAAACATCACCTCTGCTTCACAAGTATGTATGGATCATCTGAAAACAAAAATATGGTTTGGGAAATTATTGTATTTGTGTTAAGTATAAATTAGGCCATTGAGAATGAAACTTAGCCAACCTAAGGACTTAACTTCATACAGGGATTTTTTAAAAAAATCCCTGGGTTTATGAGGAATGCTAGTAAGTGTGATTTTGTTCTACTGTAAGGGTAAATGCAACATGTAAGAGCCAGTGCATTTTTAAAATTCTTTTCTATAGCAATAGCAATAGCAATAGCAGTAGACTTATATACCGCTTCATAGGCCTTTCAGGCCTCTCTAAGCGGTTTACAGAGAGTCAGCATATTGCCCCCAACAATCTGGGTCCTCATTTTACCCACCTCGGAAGGATGGAAGGCTGAGTCAACCCTGAGCCGGTGAGATTTGAACCGCTGAACTGCTGATCTAGCAGTAGCCTGCAGTGCTGCATTTAACCACTGCGCCACCTTGGCTCGCTTTCATCCTTCCCTGCTTTTCTTTTTCTGTTTTGAAGATAAAAAGGAATGTAGGAAACAGTGAAAAGGAATGAAGTTTTTACAACTTCTACAAACAGGAGTCTTAAAGAGCATGAGATTATGAGGATGAAGGTTCATTCCCCAAACTTTTTGGATTGGTTTTTGAATGTTTTGTTACCACACTAGCTAACATCTTTAGAGGACAAGGTATATTTATGAGAAAAGTCAACTTCCTGAAATTCAAATGAAGTGTCATTGGATGGAGTTAAGAAGGAGTGCGGCCATAAGGAAGTATGCAGAAGGTAGAACAGTTAGTTAGTTAGTTAGTTAGTTTACTTTATTGTCATTGCAAATGGTACAGCAATGTATTAAATGCCATTTTCTGTGTACATTATAACTATAAAAATAAAAACACATATATCCTTTACATTCTATATAACTGAAATTGAAAACCCGATATTGCACCATACCAGTGATGGCGAACCTTTTTTGGCTTGCGTGCCAAAAGTGGGGGGGGGAGCGCAGGGGGGTTGTGTGCAGGGTGCCACACCCTTAATACAATCTGTATGACCCCAGCGTGCATGCGCACATGACCAGCGCTCCCCCCATTCACTTCCGGTTTGTCCGTAGGGCCATTTTTAGTCCTCCGGAACTTTCAGGGACCGCCAGGAGCCTTCCCTGAAGGCTCTGGAGGACGAAAACCAGCCCTACAAGCAAACCAGAAGTCTGTTCCCAAACTTCCGGTTTGCCCATAGGGCTGTTTTTTTGAACTCCGGAGGCTTCAGGGAAGCTCCTGAAGCCTCCGGAGGGCCTCAGGGGGATGGGCGAGGCTGTTTTTGCCATCCCCAGGCTCCTATAAAGCCTCTGCAACCTGGGTAGGGTAAAAAATGGCCTCAAAAGACGGCTGAAGTTAGCTGGCCAGAGTGTGCATGTGTGCTGGCCAGCTGACAGGGCAACACCTTGCATGCCTTGACAAATGGCTCCGCATGCCACCTGTGACACACGTGCCATAGATTCGCCATCCTGGCACTATACCATAGAATTCAATATGGTTACTATCCTGAGATAGAAGCTGTTTTTCAGCCTATTTGTCCTTGTTTTTATTATCCTGTACCGTCTGCCAGCTGGTAATAGTTCAAAAAAAAAAAGGGTGCCCAGGATGAGATGGATCTTTTGAACTTTCTTAAGGCAGTGGGAGCTATAAAGCTCTTCCAAAGAGGGAAGAGGACAACCAATGATCCTCTGGGCAATGACGTTGACCCTCTGGAGTGCTGTCCTATCTGCCACTATGCAATTGGCAAATCACACACAGATGAAATAAGCTAAAATATTCTCTATGGTGCAGCGGTGGAAGGTCACCAGCAGTTTTTCATTCAGTTATTGTTTCCTGAGAAGTCAAAAAAATGGTGTGTGTGATTTTAAGTCTAAAATAAGAAACCTACATTAATGGTCCAAGGTTTGGGTTTAAAGTAATTGCTATTTTATGGAGGTTTCAATGGTTTCAAAAGTACAACTATGACAGAACTATGATATCAGTTTTTTAGGCAATGAATAAATGTGAAAGCGG